>NC_084522.1:1980714-2307500 GCF_024500385.1 Phyllopteryx taeniolatus | reverse complement strand
CATCTGCGATCGCCAGGCGGACGAGTTCCGCCGCCGCCATCTGTTGAGCCAGCCGAGCGTAGCGCGAGCGCTTGGCTATTCACACTTAGCACCCACAATACAAATCAAAGACTTGTTTCAAAAAAAAAAAAAAAAAAATGTATCCAAAAAACAACCAAATTAGTGTTTTTTGCTTGTTTTAAATACAAAAACAAAGAATTATTTCGTTCTATATTTTGAATATAAAACACTAGCTGTGTTTTTTATTTCTAGCCATGAAATTTGTGCAGATTGCTATGACGGTTCTTACGGTTCTTTGGTTTTGGATGCACTTTGTTGTATTGAAAAGACTCTCCGTCCTATCGGCCGTCGTCGTGGGTGTCAGTCAGCGTGAGGCGAGTTTTGACGCCATCTGTTACGACGGCGAAGCGTAGCTTGAGGTCTTGGCTAGTCCGTCTTAGCACCAACAATAGAAAAACAAATGCCCATACAGTACACAGACACAGTACAGTGAACCCCTGCGTATTCGTGGTTCGGCATTCGCAAATTGGCTTATTCGCTGATCTCGTGGGGGAAACCATCCTCCGTTATTTACTGAAAATCTCGGCTAGTCAGCCAAAGCAATTAAAGTATTGCTTTGGCGCCATCTGGCGGAGTCTCGGTATTGTCGTTAGGTTTACGTATTTTTTTTTTCGGTCTGCATTTGAGACGTTTCGTTGTTTGGTGCTTGAATGCACCTTGTGCACAGACAAAACTGAAAGTATTTTCCTGCTTCTCTCCTGATGCAGCTCCTCATAACCCGTGCCGTCTCCTTCGCCGTTACACTTTGCCTGTTTTCCCTAACGTTCATTATTGTGTGTAAATGCCAAAAGGCGAGTTTAATGACTAATAGCGTTTGTGTAAAGTGCTAGTGCAAATATTTGTTTGCCCATGTGTGATCAGTTTGCGCTAGGTGGTATTTCGGCTAGTATGCTAGCTAATACTATTGATGTTTCATGATTGAAGTATGGTGTTGATAGTTTATGATCCTCTCTGTTTTAAGTGCTTTGCCGCATCCATACTCCATTACTAACCCCTTTGGGGCCGGGCGTCAATTACTTGCAGATTTTCCTTATCCCCGCCGATAGTGGGGGTTCACTGTACACAGGTGGGTCCATTCTTGGTCAGCAGAGCAGATGGTCGTCGTCGTCCTCCACGTCAAAAGACGGCACCGTCTGCTCTGCCGGGCTGCATTCCACCGTCTGGCGTCGGAACCACGGGTGCGCCAGCAATTCGGAAGCCGTGAGTCTCTCACCGGGCTCCTTCCTCAGAAGGCTCTGGACCAGGCAGCGGGCCCCGGGCGAGATTCCCTCGGGAAGGCAACAGTGTCCCCGGCGGATCTTGGAGAACAGCGCGGCCGGGTCGGCGTCGTGGAAAGGGTAGCGGCCCGCCAGCATGGTGTACAGCACCACGCCCAGGCTCCACATGTCGGCCATCTTGCCCGAGTAGGGCGCCGCCCCGCTGAGGATCTCCGGGCTGACGTAGGCGGGGCAGCCGTGGGTGTCGCACATGGCGTCGTCCCGCGGGTCCTCCAGGACGCGGCAGTCCTCCAGGCTCTCCAGTCGCACTTGGGTCCTGGCGGGAACGCAAAAACAGAACAACACAGGTCAGCATTACCATGGTGGTGATGTTGAATAATAAATAGCTGTTGTGTGTGTATGTGGGGGCAAGTTGGGAATTAGTAGTTGGTCTAACGGATATTTGTAGTTAGGAATGCGTTTATTTGCCTCTTCGCAGTTTTTTTTGGGGGGGGGGGGAAAAAAAATCCTCCTTTTCACTGATGAGATGTGCTTTGCTTGTTTAAGGGTGTGTCAATTACTGCAATTCACTAATTAATGACTTCTTTGCGGAATGGAGACGAGCAAACAAACTTCATGACTTCCTGCTCTTTTTACATTTAATACAGAGTAGTGACTCGTGAAATTGCAGTAAACAACTTCAGAGTAAAGCATCAACATTTATAATCCAAATTCCTGACCTATTCCGGGTGACTCACTTATTTTCCGTAAAGAGACATTGAGTATCGTGAACAGCGCTACATCGCCTCCCTCCATTATTATCGTTATTAATGATAAAAATCTGGCATTCCGGCGGGGACAGTCACGTGAGACGCGCCGACGCTATCTGACATGAAAAAACAACAACATCCTGGTTCATCCCTTAACGCGTCATCCTAGAAAAAGTCGTAATCGGCGCCACCATCGGGCTGTGATGCAACCCGCGCGCGCACACAAACGCGCCAGTGCAGCTGGAAGGCCAGTCGGGGAATAATGAGCGCCCGCCGCTCGGGCTCCGTGCCGGCTCGGCCTTCCTGTGCGTCACTGCCATTTGCGGGTAATTACGGGATGGCTGGCCGGCTGGCGGCAGGAGCGCGGGACCCAGATGCGAGATGGCCTCTGCTCCCTTCGCCATGAGTCACCCGCTCCTCGGCTGACTTATCTCGTCCGGATGAAGTCCTCCCTGTCCTTTTTCTGCCATTTTGGGGCAACGCAGCCCTTTGCCACAAGTTGCCAACGAAACGTCAAGTCAAGCGTAACTTGCTAATTTTGACGATCACCAAAAGCCGTTGCATTGAGCTACGTTGCATGCTAGCACAAGCTAACATTTGACTTGGTATTCAGTTCTTTGATGAATCGCACTTTGTCATCTGTGCAGTTTAGTATATTTTCTCGGTTTGTTTGACTTCCTGTTCCTGCCGGGCCTCCCTGTCCTTCTCTGTTCAATTTTGGCACAGTTTTCACTGCGACGCGGTCTCAAAACACCACTTAACGCCACCTCTCCAGGTTTAGCGCTTGCAAACGTCCAAACGAGCGACGCCCGAGCTCACAACTCAGTTTTTTCTCGCAGATTGGAGCCGACGACGAGCAAAAAAAATAAAATAATAATCTGGCATGCAGCCCACTAGCCCCCCTTTTGTTTCCTCACAGTGTGTGCGCACTGTGTGACTCATCGCTCTGCAGACTCGTAGATATCGAGAGGAGTCGCGTCTCTCGCTGTCTGTTCGCGTTTGTCTGGCGTGACCTCCATTTAAAGCGAGTCCAAGAGGCAACAAATCGTTTCTCCAGCTGGGGGAATTTGTGCGCGTCCCTTCCCCGAAAACGATTGCAGTTCAACTCATTCATGCGTTGCGCCATCCTGTGTGAACGGAAGCATTTGGACACACGATAGCACGGATTCATAATTAATGAGGAATTCACGCAAGGGGGGGGGGGGAACGGTCTCGTGGGCCGGGCCTCGTCGTCTGGCGGCTTCGCCACGCACAAACGCCCACCTAGCTCGGAGTACAACAGAATGGTGGAAGACGGGCATGAAAATGTGCCTCCACAAGTACAGAACCTCCTACTCGACGCGTGCCCACACACACACACACACACGGCCTGTGGAGAGCATCTGCCGCCATGTTTCTTCTCTGGGACGCTTCATTAGGTACCCCTGCACCATCGCAGTGGGTGGGGGGGGGGGAACACCACGCAACCAGGAAAAGCAATTTGGTGGACGTATAATTTGCTTCGGTAGTTAGCATTAGCTGCTAGCATCGGTTAACACTTTACTTCAGTAGTTGAGACACTTCATTAGGTACCCCTGCACCATCCCGACGGGGGGGGGGGGGGGGGAGAAGACTTCAAGTCTGACCTCCGTCAAGGGCAAACTGGACGGAGAAATGAAAGAAAACGATGAATCGGTGCCTCGGTTCGCTTTGAAAGTTTTTCCTTTGCCCGTGCCGCACTCTTCGGAAGGGTTTTGTCGTCGTCGCTTGTTTTCGCAGTTGTGTAATCTCACTAGTGATCAAAGAAACTGCGATAAAAACCGAAGCGCCCCCAGTGAAGGAAATTGTAACCCGACAAGGATGTAAACGTACAACGCGCTGAGCGGGTCACCGAAAACCCAGCAAATGCCGATTTTGCCGTTGAACTCTCGTATCGGGATTCCGAATCGAACCTGTTTTCGTCGGCGAAGACAAACTTGCGCAGCTTGAGGTCGCCCAGCACGACGCCCGCCAGGTGGCAGTGCGCCACCGCCTGCGCCATCTGCCGGAAGAGCGGCCGCGCCCGCGCCTCGTCCAGCCGCCGTCGGCTCTTCACCAGCGCGTGCATGTCGCCGAAGTCCCGATCCAGGAAGACGTAGGCCTCGCGCTCGCCCAGGATCACCTCCCGGACGGCCGACACGCCCGGGTGGGGCGGCGCCGCCCAGTAGGCTCGGATCTTCCGCTGGTAGTCCGCCATGCTGAACACCTGAGCGAAAGTAAACAGGAAGTGGTCCGTTTTTGGGCAAATCCCAGTTTGATGAGCGCTTTGAGGATTTAGAAAGTTCTGAAAATGGACGCACGTCTGTCATGACAGGTTGTCGGGAAACCAACAGGAAGCAGTTTGGAGCAGCCATTTTGGGCAAACTCCAAGGTTTTTGAAAGTTAGCAACAGTTTGCCCCCTGACACCGACCAACACGAAATTGGCTCAACATGTCTGTCATGACAGGACGCACGGAAAAAAAGTCTCAAGAACCCACGCCCGAAGTCCAACGGGAAGTCGGCCATTTTGCGCAAAGTCCCAAGTTTGACGATCATTTAGAGGATTTTGAAAGTTAGAAAAAAAGTAGCCCCCCCGCCCGCATCAGTTTCACGGATCAACACGGAATTGGCCGAGCGCGTCTATTGCGACGAGATGTGCGAAAACGGCTCAAGAACCCATGCCCGGAAACCGACGGGAAGTCGGCCATTTTGGGCCAATCCCCAGGTTTAACGCTGGTTTTGCGGCTTTTTTTCGACACCGCTTGCTGTCTAGTTGCGATTACCGGAGGAAGCAAGCATGCGAATTTGGCATCACTTTTGGAAAAATCGGGCGAGTTTACATTGAGCCTTTTAAAAAAACAACAACAACAACAAAAAAAACACAATGAGTCACCAGCGCGTAAAGCATTAACTGTAATAACCAACACGGAGGCCTGCGGGGCTCAAAGTGTGCGCGCGCATGTGTGTTTTATCGTGACCATCTCGCAGCTCACATGTTCGCATTTCCGCGGTGTCACAACGTGACGTGCGCCACAATGAGGCGACAGCGTTGCGTCGCGGTGACGCATGAGCGCTTCGCGTGACAACGCCGAGAAAACAGCGAGTTGAGCAACCGCCATTCATGGCTGAGAGGGCCGTCGGTTGCACAACGGGCCCCGGCCGCGCGCGCGCGCGCGCGCTCGCCTGCGCGTTACCTTGCACAGAAGCTCGTCGCCGGTGTGGACGTGCACGGCGCGGCAGTGCACGCCGTCGCGCTCGGCCGCGGCGGGCACCAGCAGGAACGGCCCGATCCTGGAGGGTCCCCGCTGCGTGACGGCGGTCGCGGTCGCGGTCGCCGCCGTGCCGCCGAGGAGTCCTCCGTGCGCGTCCCCGGTCTCGCTGCTCAGCCTCCGGGCGCGCTTGGCCGGAGGCCGCGGCGCCTCCGAGTCCGAGTCGAGCCGCTTGTGCGCCGCCCCGGCCGGGCGCACGCAGGCGGGCGCAGCGCCGCTCCACGGGACGCTCATCCCGGCTTGTGAGTGGAGGTGGAGGTCGCTGGGTTGGTTTACAGTACAGTCTTCTCGCTATCCATTTGCAGGCTGCTGCTAATTCCGAGTTGTTGTTGATGTTGTTGTTTTTTTTTGGGTTTTTTTTTTTTTTTACCGGGGGGGGGTGAGAAGGTTTGAGGTGGAGGTAGAGAGCGCCTCACGGCCCGAGAGAGAGGCGGCGAGTGAGTGAGAGGGGACGATGAACGCCTTACCTCACTCAAGTCGCAAGCTCCGCCTCCTCGCGCTCTCTCTCTCTCTCTCTCTCTCTCTCTCTCTCTCTCTCTCTCTCTCTCTCTCTCTCGACCTGGCTGACCCTAATATACTGTACACTGGTTACGTTGCAGTTAAGTAATGGCAATAAAGCACATTTGACCCCCACGACTCCGAAAACTTGTGAATAATTGACACTCATTATAATTGCCATGAATTTGAAGTTTTGCATTTACAATTTTGTATTGTTTTTTGTTTGTTATTTTTAGTCATCATTTAGTGTTCTATTTACTTTTGATTTACATTTTTAATTAGATTTGATCTTGGGTCATGTTTTTGTCTCAAGTAAAATAAAATGTTAAAATTGTATTTTTTTACTTTAATATTAAAAAACAATAATTTTAGCCTTATTTACTTTTAATATAATTCATGTATTTTTTCTTATTTTTAATTTAAAACATTGAACGTCATTTTTTTAAATATAATTTGCTGTGTATGATTTAACTTACATTTTTAATGAAATGATTTAATTACATTTACTTATGCTTTTACTTTGTTGGCTTTAATTTTAATTGTATTTCTTTTTCAACATTGTTAAATGCACATATTTTTCATTTCATTAAACTTTTAGTTAAATGTTTTTGAATTTGTATGTTTGCTCCCTTAAAAAGAACTGAAGTCTCCAATTTTTGTTACTTTAATAGACAATACATCAGTCAAAAATGTATTCAAAACACGTAATAAAAAAAACCAACTATAAAATGTCCCTTTTTGACCACTTTTGTATCGCGTAGTGTGAATTTGAGTCGGAATCGGTGTCCTACTGTCGTCCCCTTGAACTAGCGTGTGACATTTGCGGCCATGTTTGTTATGTGAACAAAAATGACTCAACCCTGGTGAAGCCTGCGAGGTGCATTCAGGTACAATAGGCCCATACGCGTGTGCGCGCGTGCGTGTGCGGTAAACAAGCCGGGCGTAAGCAGGTTGCGCAAAGTGACGCAAATGCTATACGGCCCCCGCTGAACTCTGGCCTGTTGCGGCACAAAATGGCTGTCGGGCACAAGGTGTCAAGCGAAAAATAAAGTGTTGCGCGGATTGTGCAACGGTCATGTGTTTTTCCACGTTTGAATGTCGTGTGTGCCGAACAGCGAGTGTAGGAATGTTTATGTTATTAATTGAGCCGCTGAGCGCGAGAGTGAGCTAACTCCGTTTTTTTTTTTGGGTCATCTTGAAGTGCAGAAGTGAATAGAGAATTTATATCTGATGTATATGAATATGTATATGTTTTGTGATGCGGGTGTCATCTCATTTCTCATTTCTCAGCTCTCATTTCCAAGATGGCCGCAGCACCTGCAGGTAAGTAATAATGCATCTTATCATATTTCATGACCAATTGATAGATTTGATGGACGTTTGGATTTAGACCACTATTGCACTCAACTTTTTTTCTTTTTTTTTTTTTCTTTTTTTTTTTTAAACTCATCATGATACCGACTGAGATCCAACCGATTAAAATTGAAGATGATGACAGTACCTCAGTTGTGGAAAAACATGCAATGTGATCCAATTCCAACGTTATTACACTTTGCAAAATGACAAAATCTGAGTAAAAACACAATTTCTGGAAAAACGATCACCCAGACGAAGTAATTATAAAGATAAAGACAACGCTCCCACATTTTATTGCCGCCATACAAACTGAAACTGATCTTATGAAAAAATGACCCCAAAAAAAAAAATGGAGTTAGTTTCAATTCAATTAGGGTTTACATCAGGTTGTCGTTGTCGACCTCCGCCGTCGATTTCACAGCGTTTGTTCTCACAGAGGGGAGCTGTCGAGTTTGCGCGCACTCAGCACAAAGACTTCCTCAAAGACGGGCTCGGAAATGACAACGCTGCGCTCACATGTTACGGTTCCAAGCGAGGCTCGGTGTTTGAAATCGGGTTCGACCGAGGTTGGCTTTCGAATGATGCTTCCAAGCCCGTGTTAGGGTTTGAATGCACGGGGTTACGGTTTTCAGCCTGGAGTTAGGTTTTCGTGTCAGGGTTACGGTTTCAAAGTTGGGTTTGAAGCCCGGTTTAGGGTTACCAATTAAGGTTTCAAGCCTGGAGTAGAGATTCAAATTAGGGTTAGGTTTTAAATTTGGGTTAGGTTTTCGAGACTGGGTTTCAAGATGTGTGATGGGTTTCAAATTGGGCTTTCAAATGATGGTTTCAAACCTCTGTTAGGGTTTCAAGCCAGGGTTGAGTTTTGAAAGTAGGGTTTCCAGTTAGGGTTCCAATTAAGCTTTTCGAGCTGGTGCGATAAGTTTCAAAGTAGGCGTTAATGTCGGGGTTAAGGTTGTAAGGCTAGGTTAGGGTTTCAAAATGTGTTTTGTCTTTGTTGTAGTACCGTAAAAAAAAAAAAATCACCTGACTGACAACAACTTGGGCCCATTTCCTGCTTGCCTTGAGACAAAAATCGTTTCACAATCGTCGTCGTCATCATCGTGGCGCACATGACTTCATTGAAATCAGCCATTTACACTCACTCGTCCACTTGGTCACCGCGACGAGGACGAGGACGAGGACGAGGACGAGGAGGGGCTTTCCTCGTTCAAACGGGAAGTGGACGTCAGCCGCCTGAGAGGTTACTCAAAGTCGGCCGGCCGCGGCGGCGGTGATGTCACCGTCGGGGCGACGAGGGGAAGCGAACTCACCCCGTGAGAAAAAACAGACAGGAAGCGTGGTGAAACGGTGCCAGTGAAAGCGCTAGTCGTGCTAACAACAGCTAGCGTCAGCACGACTGCTTGCTCAAAAAAGGGAAGACGCGACGGTTCGATTTTAATCCTCAAGATTAGCGTCTCAATGTAGAATGATAGCGGTTGTAAATTCAAGGATTTGTGCTCGGAATGCCAGGACGGATCACTATTGGCTCGAGCGCCTGAACGCACCGCTTGAACTCGTCAGAAGAAAAGAAAACAAATATTACGAGGATTAAGTCCAAATCGTGCACGAAAATATGACTTGCAATGTTATGTGGACCAAATGTTACGAGAAAAGAATCGATCTTTATTCCGGTGATATTTTGCCGACTTGCTCGCGTGTGTTCACTTTTTGTGTGTCAACTTGGTCCCGAGGTTGTGAGTCAGTGTGTGATTGTTGTGTTGTGTCGTTACGTCATTCTGCTCCGAGGTAAAAATCCAAAACGGGTTATTGTGCCGCTCGAAATCTGCGTTGAGTCACCGACTTGTGCGAGCCGAAAGGAAACTTTTTTTGCTTTTCAGACGTCAGCAAACTAAGCAACACACAAAGCACAACTATGGGGGAAACTTACTTATTTATCAACTTATGTTTGTATTAATTTTCGATTGTGCGGTTTCCGACGTCAGCATTTCGAGTCCGTTTTTAGGGGCCCTGAAGCGGTGGGGGTGACTGGTCCCATTGTTGACATTCCGGTTCTTCCCCACGCTGACTATCGGAAAGCAAAACATTTTTGTATCTCTACGTCGCAACCGCCAGGAGGACGCAGGAATGAGCCCAGCCCGTGTCGTACCTGGAGAGTCACTCCTGACTGTTCTATTTTTGGACGTACCGGGAACAGCTGAACAACTGAAAAGATGTCCGCACGTCATAAACTGCTGGCCTACTCCGGCAGACTTTCCCGGAAAGGCTTGTGGAGGCAGCAGTTTTCCGTTGGGACCGGATTCTCTCCATTTTTAGATTTTGCTTCAGTAGACCACCTGTCAATCAAATATCACTTCTACAAATGGATGCTACTTCGTCCGGCGTCATTCTTATCCTTTCATGTTTTGAGCCATGAAAAGATATCCGCTTAAAGCCTCTGTTGGCTGGAATATATATCCCACGCTGCGACAACGAGGCGCTCTAAAGATGCCACGCCAGCCCGAAGCCCGAGCCCACACGCTTGCTGTCACGTCAGACTTTATTAAAAATAAATAAATAAATAATCCCACCTTTCTCTCCATGGTGTGCGCACACTCACAGCAACAATGAGGCGCTCTAAAGCGGCCACGCCAGCGGACTAACGGAAGGCAAAGATGTATTTTGGGGTGCAGGCGTAATGAGCTCGTTAACTGCACCTGCATTACGTGAAGGAGTATCTCGTGGACGTCTTGGACTGTGGATTATTTTTAGCCGTTCTGTTTATTTCTATTGTGCAAGTTGGCAGTTATCGTTAATAAAAGTGTTGTGAGTCATCCGGGTGCTTCCGTGACTCATTTTTGCCTTTTGGATGGAACAAAAAAAAAACGTATTGCGAGACCACAGGCCAGTCCGAGCCTGCAAGATTTCTTACAAATGTTGTTTTCCTGCTCTGAACAAAGAAATGAATTATATATGTGTATATATATATATATATATATATATATATATTTGTTTTAGGAGGAGTCACCCCCACACACACGGGAGCGGTTTTCGTCGGCTTTTGTTGCTTTGTTTTTGAAAGCAGGATTGCACAAAAATGACAGGTGCTATTTGGGCCTGGGAAGGTTTCATTCAAGTTTTGGTGCTTATCCATTTTCCGCCCCCTCACTTTTGCTTCCATTTTTTGCCCTAATCCTAACCCCGACTGTTAAAATAACCCTAAAACCAAGTCAGAACTTTTCAAATTTACCATTCAACCTTGCTGCAGCCCTTAAACCTAACGCTAAATTTAGCGTGATCTATAAACCTACCCCTAATCCTCGAACCCAAACTTTAACATGACCCCGATCCTTAAACCTAACCCCAATTTTCCCAACCCAACCCTGATCCACAAACTCAACCACAATCCACAAGACTAACCCTCAGCGAACCTCTGAAACTCGGTTCATCGTGTCAAGGCCGATGTTCGGTCGTGGATTCAACCCGTTCCCAACCTTTTCCCCGCCGTGCCGACGAGTTTGTCAATTTGACATTAATTTGTGCTTTACGCTCACTCTGCACATTTAAGATGTAAAGCTAGCACGGCTCTTAGCTGGTTACCTTGCATCATTGGAATCCTCCCCCCCCCCCCCACACACTCCCCACTCCTGGATTTAAACACAACACTACAAGCGTTCACTTGCACAGGACCGGACGTGCAGGCGAAAGGTTGTTAAAAAGAACCATGACGGTGGTCTGGTTTTTAATGTCGGGGTAAAACTTGTGTCCACCAAGGGGAATCACTTTTCCGTCATCTGGCTTGCGTTACAAGCGCGGTCAGCTGGGAGCGCGTCGACAAAAAAACCCTGCGAAATAACGTGGAGAGAAACCCGCACCGAAAACACACTTCCCATTGTGTTTGAGCGAGTAGGTGGACATTCTTGTTCCACTTCCTCCTTTCTGGTGAGCGTTCATACAGTAGAGAGTTGATCCAACTTCCTCATTCAGTTGTGACTTTGACGTTCCGGACGGGGGAATCGAGTCTTGATTGTTGACAGCTTTCAAATAAATGAGCTTCATGGAAAAACGTTAACCAAAAAAAAAACGGGACAAAAAAACGCTTCGCTAGAAGCTAAGCAGAGCTGCAGTGTGGTTAGATGTGGAGATTAGCATGAGCTAGGTCTGGCCAATTAATCGATTTTATCGTTTATTTGTCAGGACCATTTTCGAATACATTTTTTTTTTTTTAAGCGGCTTCCATAGATGCTGACACTAACAACATGGCTGCGAACAGAGAGGCGTTAGTTTACTAAAGCAAAATCGCCGTTGCCAATTTAGCAATTTGATTGCTATATTTAGCGATGGTGATATTCTGGATCGTAACCCCCACGATAAATGATAAACAAAGGCCCGAAAAGTATATACAGTAAACTTCGTATATACTTCTAGGGCCATTGTTATTTGATAGAGTGCTCTGAGACTTTTGAAATGGAAAACACAGACTTATACTTCCTGGCTTGATTATTATTTTTTTGATTCTTCACTTATTCCTTTCAACAATGCAGTAAGACGCGAGGGGGGGGGGAGGAACAGACTAAGGTGTCATCTGGCACCTCGGGCCTATATAAGGCGTGGAATGCAGTCCCGTACGAGACTGTGATCTCATCATAGTGCAAAAATGCGTCTGGCCGTGCATCATGAGATCATAAAGAACACGTCGGTTTAGCTCAAATCTTTATTCGTAAAGACAACTGAGGTTCGAGTGAATGGTGACGTTTCTTTGGACGAGCCTCCCGTCACGCCGAGGGAGTCTTGGAAGACGCGGCGTCTCGTCGCGGTTATTTTATGGCCGGCGTGCCATCAATCACGGCGTAATGTAAACATCCGCAGATTGCGAGTGGGGATGATGAATGAAGAGTGAAGTGCGGCGAGCAGGATATCCTTCGGGTGAGGACAGGATACCGCAGACGACATCTGGACTCATTCACATCCGCACTTCCTGCACAGCCAGAGCATTTTTGACGAGCGCGTAAATGATAGCTGCCGGCCTCTTAAAGGGAACATGGCGCGGTTCCGTGGCTCAGCAGGGCGACCACAAAGCAGGTAAAGTCTGTTTTGAGGGGGCGGTCCGCTCTCATGCAAATGAGCATGCATTTTTTTGCATTGATGCAGTTTTGATCCATTTCTGAACCCTGCCGTCGAGAATGAAAGGCCTTGTTAAAGATGTCTTTAAACCCATGTGGCTAGCGCCTACACGTAACATTTTCACATTCCAAATGTGTTGTGTTTGAAAAGCTCCAGTGTGTGTGTGTGTGTGCGCGGGTGCATGCGGCAGTTGTGTCACTTTGTGCGGCGTTCCCACACAAAGACAAGTGACTCGAGCGTTTGGGAATTCTAGCACAACGCGGACATCCTTCAGTGCTTGGAATACGCCATTGTGAGCTACGCTCAATGTTATGCGACAGCTAATTAAAATGTGTGACTGAGGTTACCGCGTAGGAATGGCGTGCATGCACTATGTAACTATTTTTGGCATAGTAAGTACTGTATGAAAGTCCTATACTGTCTATCTCGAACAATCACACGTTTATTAATAATCTGCAAACACGGAACAGTGAGTTTCCATTTGTGTTCGAAGTCATGGGGAACTGCACTTTGTGCGGTCAGTGAAGCCAGCGTGTCCTCGGGAAGAAAAGTATTTATACATTATTTCAGGTGAATTGTTTGCGCCTCTAGTGGAAAGTGAAAAAGTGATCTGAAATCTACTGAAAATGTGGTCTCCAACTATTTCTGCAAAAACATACACATGCCCTTGAGGTAGCACAGAAATAAATGAAAAAGCAGGGGCCCTTGTACGGAGCCAAGTGGAATGTCACTTTCAACGCTTATTTCAGTTGACCCTGTTAATAACTGCAGCATTCAAAAGAAATGTGTTTTTGATCTCTCCTTTCAAAATAAAACTGAGGGCCTGAGAATAGAGCCAAGTTGAACACCACTTTTGACCCTTTTGAGGGTGCTTAGAACTAAATGAAAAGTCACTTTAAACACTTGTTGAGAAATTGAAAAAATGTTGAATGACACTGTGGATCAAAAATGTGCACCATTCAATAAACATCATAACTTTTCATTAATTATGATTATTGATCATGTTTCTTTGATCGCGTTTGTCCTAAATAAAAGAGAGAAGGGAGCCTTGAACAGAACCAAGTGGAATGCCACTGATGACACAAATTCCATGATGGCGAAATTAACATTTTGATTGACACTAACGGTTAATTATTCAATAAACATGTATTGTTATGATTATGTTTCATGTTTTGTTGAGTCTGTGTGTCCTTTTAAATCAAATACAATGGGCTTAGAACTGAACCAGGAGGATTGCCCTTTCTGACACGTTTTCACATATTCCGATCATGACCATGTTTGTCCGGGCAGATTTGCTGCAGTCTAATGCATGTTTATCAACCTTGCTCCATATTTGACATATGGGGCGTTCAGAAATGCGACCCGACAATAACACCTGGCCGCCCCGGGCCTTTGTGATTGGTGCAGGAATGTGAGCAAGCATGTAGCAAAACGAACCAGGTGGCCCTTCAAAAACATCCCTACGATTATATCGCTCGGACACGCGTGACTCGCCAGCGGATGGCTTTGCTAACTTCTATTTCGTTATCAGCGCGTGTGTTGCTCAACTCGGCCGATGAAACAGAAAATTGTGCAAGTATGTCAGATTAAAGAGTGGAAAACAGTAAAGGGAAAACGAGAGAGAAAAAAAAAAAACAACCTTTCGCACAGCTCAACCTGCCTTTCCTCTTTCTTAGAACGACGCTATTTGCTTTGGGCAAAAGGGGCCGACGGGTTGCGCAATGGTGGAGCTCCTTCACACACACACACGCACACACACAGATACACACACTGACTCATACCGCTATAAAAAATGTTTGGAAAAGCAGAGTGAAGTACAGGATTGCTTTTTTTTCCTTGCCACAAAGTTTTCTTTAAAAGACGCTTCATCAGTGCCGTCATTGTATTTTTTTTTTTTAATTTTGCCAATGTGGATTTTATATTTAATACAGAGCAGTGATTAAATTGCAAAATAAATGTTAATAAACACATTTGTGAATTTGCTTTCCATAACGCCGTATAATCATAACTGGGGCAGTTAGAATTGAGCCCCATGTAATCTGCCTAGCAACAAGCGAGCAAGATTGTGTATCTACATTTGGTCCACTAGCTAGGTGATTTTTATTTATTTATTTGTTTATTTTATTTATTTTTTGTGTGTGTGTATAGTATAGTATTTTGGGGAGTTGTGTCCTTAGTCACTAGTTGGATGTTACTTCTTGCCTATGTGGATTTTGAATTGACCAGAGAGCAGTGATTAAATTGGCAATTGTCTCATTGGCCTTTGGGGCAGTTGTGATTGAGCCCTGCGAATTCAGCCTAGCAACGAGTGAGCAAGTGATCTATGACCGAGCTTTTCATTTCCAGTAGCTTTAAGACAAGGCGGCGTGCTGTTGTGCATTTCACGCTTGCCGTTCCCATGCATTGGGGATTGCAGTTTGGAAAACAACAACAACAACAACAAAAAGAACATTCTGGATTACGGAGCGAGACAAGTGAAGCCGGGAAAGTCCACGTCAGACATGGGACCGACGTAGGTTTTTTTTTTTTTTTTTTTTTTTTTTTTTTTAATAACAGTGATGGCAGTGAGTGCAGCTAAAGCAGAAGCACTTACACATGAAATTCATTCCACAGGAAATCCCCTTGCAGACAATTGTGGGGGCCCTCCTATTATCTTCATCCTTTTCCTTTTACAAAAAATCAAAAAATACAAATTCTTTGCGTGTCCTCTCCCGTCACGCCGCCCTTGGTCAACTTTCCCCCCCCCCTTCCCCAGCCGAGGGGTTTGGCCGGCCCGCTCACGCCAAGGTTGACCGCGACGGGACGTGAGCCTCACAGATTCCCCCCCCACCCCCCCCCGGAGGTGGGGACACGTCGAGGTAACTTTAGATGAGGACACAGTGACCGGACCGCTGCGGAATAAAGAACTTTATACTATACTGCGGTGCCTTGAGATACTCTAGGAGTTGAATTCGTTCTGTGACCACACTCATAACTGGAAACACTTGTTTCCCCAAATCATATTTCTTCATTGCGATGATTGAATGGCAATGACATTCATTTCTTCCAACCTCCCAAAAAAATGACAAAAATGTGTTAATAAATGTGTTTTTTAATCAGGAAAATACAGCCATACACATTGAGATGGTTACAATTGCTCAGTAAGCTGCAGTAATAGTCGTTCTTTGCAGAGGATAAAGAACATGCCTGTGAGTATTGTTTTCCATATGTGTTTTTCAACAGTTTTGTATTCAAATATACACTGCTTTAAGGGTTATAACACAGAGAGCCGGATGCTAGTTTTGTTAGCTCGTCTATGGCGCCATAAATACTGGCAGAATTTTGGGTTTTGACCAAATTTGTACACCCAAACGATAACTATAGTCAACTTTACAATCACCTGGCCTCAGCACAATAGTGATATTATACAAGAATTAAGTAAAATTTTGCATTATTCTTGGGGGATAATTAGTAAAAAACATTTTGTGCGTAAAAGTTAAAACTAGAGTTAACAAGTTAACAAGCTACTTTCTACTTGTTGCTAGGCTCTGTATTCGATATAAAAAGTGGCTTCGACTGGCTGTGAGCTTTTCTTTTTTTGTACACTTTTTCTACTAAGTCCTTGGGAGAACATGTTGCCAGCTTTTCCCAACACTTGTTAATGAGGTGAGGACGAGGATGTATGCGGATGAAGCAACCTTTGCATCCGCTCCAGGCCTGTTGCGCAATCGATGGCCGCGCTTAATTACACAGGGTCGTCATGGGAACAAACTTTCCAAAACAAAAAAAGGTAGGCCTGCGGTCGTGACGCACACCAAAGATTAGCGTCCTCTACTTTCATTTTTTTTTTTTGGGGGGGGGGGACAAGTTTTCAAAAGGTTTTGGCAGTTTCCGGCGTCTGGCTCGGGAACACAACATGTCCTGCGAGTGGTGGTCTCGCCGCCTCTCGGATGAGTGTCACATTCCCCCGGTGGTCTCCTCGAAAGTCCGCCCCCCCTCGCATGGCCAAGTGTCCTATTCCTAGACGTCTTCTGTCACTTCTCAGTCATGTGTAAGAGGGCAAGGCTAGGACATTGTGTGTGTGTGTGTGTGTGTGTGTGTGTGTGTGTCGGGGTAGCTCAGCCATGAGAGCCGAGAGCCCGCATTCCACTGAGGACTACTAAATCCTCATGGGATAGACCTCCTTAGTCCACTGATGACCGTTCCCAGGCTGTCCTATGCTTCTGTGTGTGTGTGTGTGTGTGTGTGAGTGTGTTCTTGTTCGTCCGCTTAGTGTGGCCATCCTCCTCCTTGACATTGTACCTGGATGGTGGCCACACTATTACATAAACCAGAACACGCCAACACACAAAGTTGGAAAGTCACATGAAGATAGAAAAAAAGAACATGCAAGGCAAGAATATACACACACATATGTCGAGGAAGATGGTACTGCCCAAAGATAGAAAAACAAGAGCACACCAAGACAACAACAATAAGCGGAATATCACACAAAGATAGAAAAACAAGTAGTGCAAGACAAACACATGCAAAAGTGGCATGTTGAGGAAGATGGTGCCCCACAAAGATAGAAAAACAAGTAGTGCAAGACAAACACATGCAAAAGTGGCATGTCGAGGCAGCTGTTGCCCCACAAAGATAGAAATACAAGTAGTGCAAGACAAACACACACACAAAAGTGGCATGTCAAGGAAGATGGTGGCCCACAAAGATAGAAAAACAAGAACGTGCAAGACAAAAACATGCGAAAGTGGCATGTCGAGGAAGATGGTGCCCCACAAAGATAGAAAAACAAGTAGTGCAAGACAAACACATGCAAAAGTGGCATGTTGAGGAAGATGGTGCCCCACAAAGATAGAAAAACAAGTAGTGCAAGACAAACACATGCAAAAGTTGCATGTCGAGGCAGCTGTTGCCCCACAAAGATAGAAATACAAGTAGTGCAAGACAAACACACACACAAAAGTGGCATGTCAAGGAAGATGGTGGCCCACAAAGATAGAAAAACAAGAACGTGCAAGACAAAAACATGCGAAAGTGGCATGTCGAGGAAGATGGTGCCCCACAAAGATAGAAAAACAAGTAGTGCAAGACAAACACATGCAAAAGTGGCATGTTGAGGAAGATGGTGCCCCACAAAGATAGAAAAACAAGTAGTGCAAGACAAACACATGCAAAAGTTGCATGTCGAGGCAGCTGTTGCCCCACAAAGATAGAAATACAAGTAGTGCAAGACAAACACACACACAAAAGTGGCATGTCAAGGAAGATGGTGGCCCACAAAGATAGAAAAACAAGAACGTGCAAGACAAAAACATGCAAAAGTGGCATGTCGAGGAAGATGGTGCCCCGCAAAGATAGACAAACAACATGCAAGACAAAAAGCACACAAAAGTGGCATGTCGAGGCAGATAGAAAAACAAGAATGTGCAAGACAAAAACACGCAAAAGTGGCATGTCGAAGAAGATGGTGCCACATAAATTATATTTAAAAAAAAAAAAACAAGAACCACACACAGTTATGTTCCAAATTCATCATATTCCACATCAAAACGTGCGTCAACATTTGAATCTTTTTTTGTAATTTTTGCTCCAAATTCTATTAATTTTAAATAATGCTTTATGGTTTATTATTGGCAGGTGCATGTCGTTTTAAATACCAAGAACCCTCTTCATTTTGGAAGCAATTCCCGAATTCATCCATATCACCCTGAGTCAACATTTCCATAATTTTGTGCAATATTGTTTCATTCAGAGCAATTTTGAATGCTATCTTTTTGAGTGCCCTGCGCTAAAAGGGCCGATTGCAATGCTTCCTTGTCCTGACCCATCCTCAAAATTCCAGGAACCCTATTGATTATTTTTTCCCCCAAATTGGTACCCCGCTTCAAAATCAATAGTTTCCGCCGCATTCGCTCGTCCGCTGTGGCTATTAATAATCATCATCATAATATAATAATAAAATGGAGCGTGCAACGGATGCGTTGAAGAGGCGGGCCAAGGTTCAGACGTTTTTATTTTTTTTTTATTTTTATGGAGTTGACGAAGGTCGCCTACCAGGAAGCCAAAGTTTCAGAGTCAACACAGCTGAGGTTGGCCAACGGCGAGACGAACCGGTTGGCTCGCGGTGACCCGTCAAAGCAGGCCGCAAACGTGTTGGCCGACACCTTGGCACTGGCGTGTAAAGCGCCGTTTGGGAGTCGCTAACTAATTACGCGGAACGAGATCGCGCAGTTCATTTGCAAAATGTACGTAACTGGAATCCATTGCATTGCTTGGAGAAAATGTGTTATTCAATTACAGCTGCTTATGGAAATGTCCACGATTACAATTTTGGTCACATTTTCATATCACCCCCCCCCCCCCCCCTTCGAGAGTCGACACTTGGCCTGCTCGGAAAAAAAAAAAAAAAAAAAAAAAAGTGTACCCATGCAATGTACTGTAACTCCATGGGCAAAGAAGTGCAGTGTTGTTGTACTTTTCTTATTCTTAGAATCACCACTCATGCAGTGCGCGTCTGCCAGAGGAGCCACACACACACACACACACACACACACATAACAAAACTGCGAGTGAGTCAGTGCGTGAGTCACGCTACAGCAATGTTGCCCCTCGATTTTATAACAGCCAGCCACTCAGCATACACACTATTCCCAACAACTGTACACACACACAAGCGCAGTGTTTTGATGCAGAAACGCGCTCGGCGATGACGATTCAGGGAATCCTAAATGCAAAAAAAGGTTTTCGTCTCTGTAGGAGCTGCTGCCATTTGCGCGCGCACGCGCAGCGGCAGCTATCTCTGGAAGTCGCGAGGAGTGCGTAGTCGGGAAGTGGCTTCGACTTTGAAATGTCGCCTTTCCTCGAATAAGCCCTGACTCATTAAGTAAATAATTAGGTAATTAAGTCAGTCACGCACATACTCAAACGCAGCGGAACTTCAGTTTGCCAACGATTCAGCTTATGTACATTTTTATTATTATTATTATTATTTATTTTATTTTTTTTTTAAAGAAAATGACCTCAGGTTAGACTATTTTCGGTTTGCGAACAGCCTTGGCAAGGCCGCGGAAGGCTTAGATCCTTTTGCTTTTTCTCGCACCCCACAATGCAATGCGGGAGCTGCGCTGCATCGCGGGAGGTGGCGGCCATTTTGGCCGCGCGGCAACCACAGTGTACGTCAACATTTCCGGGCCCCGAAAAAAGGCTAAGACACTGCACAGTGATTTGCAAGCGTACCCACTGTTATTTCATCACCATAAGTTGTGTTTTCACCTATTTCTATACTGCAAAGTCTTTAGTTTTAATCGCATAATGATCAAAATAAGGTAAAATATAATGTCGTCCCGCGGCTCCGGTGGAATAATTGCATTTCCGTTCGGTTTGCGAAGGTTTTGGCCTTTTTGCGCCGTTTGTTAGCATTCAGCTAAGCGGACTTAATGCCATGTGGTTTTAAGTCAAAGCAAAAATTTGGCCCAACGACGGCTTGTATGGCGAAAAACCTCTCAAAACTCGAACGCGATGACCCGCGTGAGCAAACTTTTTTCTAATGGCGCCCAACTTGCGGATCAGGCCGATCTTCATGCCTTCATGTCATTGTGCGGCGTGTGATTCAACCTCTCTGGCTTTGCCCCGTGAGTCACCGGGTGAGGAGTTTCGCTGCAATATGAAGGGGGTTGGTTGGGGGAAGCTGGGGTGGGGGGGGGCACGGGTGATTCAGAGCCAAAGCGTACAGATGAGAAGGAAAGGGGCGGGGCTAAACAGCCAATGCCACTGACGAAAAGAAACTTCTTCTTTCCAACTGGAAACAAATACGGAGCAGCTCGTTCGAGGGTGTGCGCCACCCCAATCAATCCCGAGCACCCTTTGGCACCCTTTTGTGCCCTTCACACTTCCCTTTTACCACTTGGCAAAAGTTTACACACCCCTGTTCAAATGCCAGGTTTCTGTGATAGAAGAAAATTGAGGACAAGATAAATAACTTCAAAACTTTGTTGCACCATGCATGGGAGCGATAATGTGTTTTTGCAAAATTTGTGATTCCAAAAAGTTTGTAAAGTGCAAACACAACACTGCATATCACCAAAAGAAAACCACCAAAGTTAGAAAAAAAATTGCCCCTGACACCAGTTTTTCCAATTGTAAAGAAAGTGGGTGGACATGTCTATCATTTATCTTCTAGAACCGGGGCCTCAGTCAGTGTGAAGGGAATTTTGAAGAGTTGGCACAAAACCTTCAGGCTTCTGCGAGAAAGCAAAAAAGAAAAAGAAAAGCCGAATAGAACATCTAAACTTCATTTGAAGTTACTCCAAGGCACTTTAAATGGTCCAACCCCATTTAACGAGTTTGAATTCGAATGGTTAATTGTATGAACAGCCACGTCTCCAGTTATGAGAAGGTGTGCACACTTGTGCAACCACATTTATTTTTACATCCGCTCTTGTCAAGATTTGTTTGCAACGGAGTTGCACAGGCTGTAGGTCAGGTTAATGGTGGAAATGTTTTTGAAAAGGTTGATCTTTTTTTTTTTTTTAATATCACAAAATTCGGATATTTCCGCCGTCTTCCTCGTAGTTTTTTGTTTATTTTTTTGGAGGGGGGGGGCGGGTTAATGTCGTCTTTTACACGTAGTGACCCCTTCCAAACAGTTTTGTCGTACTGTACTGTGTGAATAATAACGTAGGAAGACGCTGTCAAAAAGCAGCGGGATGTTATCAAATGAAGCAACACTCCCCTCTTGTGGCCAAACTGACAAGACACAGGAAGATAGATGGCTCAAATGTCTTTGCTTGCTGGCAACTGTTGAGCCACCAGAGGTCGCTGTTGAACAATGTATAATCACACTGGCACATTGTAATGAAAGGAATCTCTCTTTTGGGCTCCTCAAGATGTTCACCAGTTTTTTTGCATTTTGGTGGTTCCCGACATGGGTTCTCAAAATCCACTCAGTAGCGCCCCCTGCAGAGGTATAAAAACGGAACCCCTGACATGTGTTTTATCGACGTCGACCACGACAAGCAATGCGAAAAAGTCTCAAGAACCTATGCTTTGCATTGAACAAGAAGTCGGCCATTTTGGTTTGAAACGAAAATTTGGGCGAAAATTCCAGGGCTCGGAAGTTTGAAAAAGTTAGAACGCGCTACAAGTTTTGCCGATCGACACAAAACTGGGCAAAAAAAAAGTCTCACGGACCCGTGCCCGAAATTTTTCAATCCCTGACCCGTCGGTCAGTGGACAAACCGCGCCACGGCCGCCCGCGGACAGGACGTCGGCCATTTTGCTTTTGAAACAGCCATTTCAGGCAAACTTCCAGGGTCGGAATTTGTCGGAATGACCCCAATCGCAAGCAGGCATCCCTGGACGGATGGGCGAAAGATTTTATAGCCGACGCTGTCAAAATTGGATAAGTTTCAGGATTTCGCAGCTTTTAACTTGTAAACGAAATTGTTGAAATAAAGCGTTTGTGATGTGCTGCTCCTGCCGGAATGAATGAACGACGGAAGGGATTACCTCCTCCTCTGCCCTGCGTGTGCGTGCGCCTGTGTGTGTGTGTGTGTGTGTGTGTGTGTGTGTTTGGGAATGCATGAATGTCACCAGCTGGCGCATCTGCTCGGCTGGTGGAAAACGTCCAAAAAGCTTAATTATCAAGCGTAATCATGCGTGAGATTGAAGCGAGGGAGTGGGCTGTGCGTGTCAAAAGAAAATAAAACACACACACACTCGCTGCTGTGTGTCGCACGTCCCAAGAGGACGCGTGTGTGTGTGTGTGTGTTGTGTACTGATGTTGTTCATTAAACTCCACTAATAGAAGCTTCCTCCAGCTCGAGTGCTTCTTCGCTGCGTGTCAATATTTGGCTGAAAATGGGACATTCACCAAATCGTTTCCAAACACTTGAAACCACTTTTCGGGTACGCTCACCAGACAATTCATTAGGTACACCCTTTTTCCCCCTTCGTGTTGACCCACTCACGTTTTTTTTCCCCTCGCGAACTCCCGCGACCTTGAAAAACGTCAATACCGCCAACACGGCGCCGACACGCTTCGCCGCTTTTATTGACCCCGCTGACCCCGCGTCCACGCGGAGGCCCGAACGCTCCGCGCTCGTTAGCGTCCTCTCGGCCACCTCGCTGCTTATTGGTCTCCCCTCCCCTCAAGAGCAGCGTGGGAAAAATGTCTCCGACTCTGTTTAGCCTTCGACTCCTCCTGTACGGCAACTGCTCTCACCAAACGGCTAGCGCGAGAAGCTAACATAGACGCTAGCCCTCGGTGCTACGCCATTCATGGAGGAACTCAAATGGACAGAAGAGCCAAAAGTACGAGCCCCGGAATTCACCCCAAAATGGCTGCTTCAAACCAAAATGGCCGACTTCCCGTTTAATTTTGTACACGGGTCCTTGAGACTTTTTCGGCTGTCGTGTCGTGACAGACGTGCACCCAATTTCATGTCGATTGGTGGAAGCGGCGTCGGTGTCGGTGTCGGTGTCGGGGGGGGGGGGAAATCATTCACAAGCAAAACAACTTTGACATTCAAATGTTTTATATTTTGCTAGACTGAACACTTGACCTCATTTGTCACCGTATGCCTCCATTTTGGCAGCATTTGCGATCAGAAACGATAACCGTGTCATTCTGAAAAGATCCGGGTTCCAAGACGTGGGTCTGTTTCCGCGGCGATCCGTCATCGCAGCTGCCGTCAACATGCAAATGAGGGGGAATAAAATGGCCGCCGAGGGCGCCAGTGGTCCCCCCCCGAGTGCATTCATTAGCGACCGCCAGCGTAATTGATTCCCAGCGCGGCCGTGAAAAAGACGGGCCCCTCCTCCTATTCCCCGCAGTGTCGCACTTTGGGACCCGGGCGGCTAACTTCCATCATCAATCATTAAAGTGCATAAAGTGCTTGGCCCAAAGGCCCCCCCAGAGTGGGGACCCCCAACCCCGGGGGAGGGAACCCCCAGTGGTTGATGTCTAAATCACAGGGCGACAAATGATGAATTTCTTAAGTAACTCGCTGGGATTAAAGTCCGTGGAATGCAAATGCGACGTGTGATCATGTAGAAATGTCTTGGTGAAGCAGCACGTGGCTCGTATTGTCCAAGGTTAGTGTCGTACGCAATGTTGCCAGGAAGCGTAAATCATCACCGATGTTTTGCCGACGGTGACGTCACAATCCGAGCCCGACATGTTGGAAGTGGGAAAAAAAAAAAAGAAAAACGAAACGTACGAAACGTCACTCTTAGTACGACATGAGCGTGATGTTTTATTTATTAAGTAACACACGCAATTAGCATATAGGCTAATTAAAATGCTAACATTCTCGTCGTAGCTTTGAGGCGTCAACATTCCGAGCAGGTGTGCCCCATTAAAAGACGCTAGAACATAACTGGAATTCATAAACGGATATTTCATCTGCCTGTCAGGCATCCCTCATCTTTAGGGTTATGACCCTCCCTTCCACCCCCACCCATGACCCCGCCCGCCCCCCCCTACCAAAGTAAAAGAACCCCTCTTGTGATGTATGAGGCACCTTGCAAAATAAAACATATTCATAAAGTTGATCCATGACGCGCACAGATGGTGCGGAAATTGACTTTGCGTTGAAGACGTGGCATATTAATGGATCGCAGATGCAAATGATGCATATTCATAATTTTCAATGATAATGCGTCCACTTAGGGGGCGACAGGAAGTGAGGCTGCAGGCAGGAAGTGGTTCAGATTTCCATTGAATTTTAGGCCGTTTGGATTGAAGCCAACCTTCTGTTGCAAAGGCTTCCACTAGGGGGCAGTAACGCTCTTCTTTCACCCGAGGAGCACAATCCATTCACTGGCCACTTCATTAGGCACACCCACTTCCAAATACAGTACTACTTTTGGTTTCATATAAACCCGGTCACTTAGTGTATTTCATATTTGGATTTAGATTTTTACTTTATTGTATTATTTTTTATTTATTGTATTTGACGTTATCTGATTAGAAGATTATCTTCATTTTTGAATATGATCTTATTTTTATTATATTTTTAAAATTTAGGAATTTTAAATTATCACACATTATAGAGATGACTACTACTGAAACATTATTTTGATTGTTTTCTAACTCTACTATGTTCAGTGTTAAATTTTTTATGAACTGTTATCAATTATTATTAATTATTTGTATTTATATTTGTTTTTAAGATTAGCCAATATATTTTCATTTTTTATTTTTGTTGCAAATATATATTACATTTATTTTAAAATTGTTATTATTAGACACAATAGTGATAGCTGTCACAAAAATACTATTTTCTTTGTGTTTTTATTTTATTTTCATTTGTTTTCTAAAGGATAAAATAGCTTTTTAAACACTACAGATAAAGATATAGGAACTATACTGAAAAATCACACCAATGTGAAAGAATTGTAAAATGGAGTAAAATATGTTAATAAACCATTTTATATGTGTATTTTGAAATAATAAGTGAAAATATTAAAAATGTATTGTTTGATTCATTTCCCCACTTATTCTATACCTTTGCATTGCTATTATCTACATTACCTTCACCAAGGAATAAAAATACACGACCGAAAGTGTGACAAAGGTAAACAATACAGCAAATTAGAAATCATTTCCCAAAAAAATGGTCAAATGTGCTCATCCCTAATGTTGTAGCTGCAGTGGAATGCGTAGAATGTTGCAGAGAATCTGCCCTCGACCCGCCCCCTCCTCACCTTGGCCGCCCCTCAAAAAAAAAACGAGTGGCGGCAGGTGGCGCTCATGTATTTTGAACCCGTGTGCGATTCCGCTTATTTGCACGCCGCTGGTCTGCACCTGTTTTATCGTTTCACCGTCTTGGTCGTCCATCGACCTTTAAATGGACTTTTGCTGCAAATGCCTCGCGCTGGTTACAAAAACAGTGCGGCTCAGCCTCTGGCCGCTGGACGCCACTAGCTAGCGAGACGCTCGCGATGTTGCGCTTTCTTCCAAAGAAGGCGAACTTTTTGAGGTTCCACTTTCCAAAACAGAAGAAAAAAAAACAAATCTTCATGTTACACTTTCATCAACAGAAGCGAGACTACAGGTACTGATGGTCAATTATTGATGTTACATAAAAAAAATATGTTTTTTTTAAAAAAACTGACATCTTACTTTCCTAAAAAGAAGACAAGCTATTGCTTTTGCGCTTTCCCAAAAGAAAAAAAACCACAAAATTCTATTACACTCGACTAAACCCAATACAAATGATTGATGTTGTGCTGCCCTTAAAAAGAAAACTGATGTGGCCCTTTCCTAAAACAAAAACAAACATTTCAGACTTGCCCAATAACAAGACAAACTTGCCTGTTCTTGAAACAGAAAACAAACTTTCTGTTGCACTTTCCTCAAAAGAAAAGCTTCAACTGACATACACGATGACAGTTATCCTATGATTTAAATTAAGAATACAAGAATTTACAAAGGGCAAAATATATGGCAAATTGGAAATAATCTGCCAAACTGTCACCAGTAGTAGCGTAGCGATCTTCTGTAGCGATGCAAATGGCAGCCGCGGCCGTGGAAGCAGACGGTGCGGCGACGAACTCGTTGGCGCTCGAGCACACTTTTGTGCCTCTGCAAAATGCAAAGAAAAAGGGAAACATCTGCTCGTCGGCGTGTGCGGCGGCAGCGACAGCGGCCTGGCCTGGCGCCATCCACGCTAATGCACTTTCGCTGTTGACGTTGTTTCGCGGGAGCTCAACGAAGTCGCTTGTTTGGGCCCGAACGCCACATCTGTCCACGGCCCTTTTTCGGGGCGCCTAAAAACGCCATTAGAGAGAATGCGGGCCGGTGAGGCGGCGGATCGTGTAATGCGTCCGGACAGCAAACAGATGTGGAATGCACACACACACACACACACACAAACAACTTCCTATCAGGTTGTGATGATGCGCATTCAAATGTGCAAAAAAAAAAAAGTCCAATTTCCCCACACTCTCGTGAGGTTGTTGAAGGCATCTTCCGTGTCCATTTTGGATCTCGTGTGAGTCCATTTGAGTGAAGCGACTTCTCATCATGCAGTGACACACTAAAGCCTGCAATTGTCCACCGCGCGCGCACACGTGACGGGTGGCGACGGCAGCACCTGCTCCTCCATTTGAAAACTATTTAGGGAGGCGTCAAACTCCATCAGGGCGAGTCTGATTGCGCTCGTCTCTTCGCACTCGCCGAGTCAATTACCCCCTTCGCCCCTTTCACCTTACACGCGCACACTTTCTCCGCCCGGCAACACCTGAGCCGCATCCCCGGCCCTCAGCGGGCTAATAGCGGGTGCTCCGAGGGCACCCGCCGCCACGGTGGCGTCCAATTCCGCCCCATTGTCGCCCTTTTACCAATGCCTAATAGCTTCGGCGAGGGGCCCCAACAGGAAATTAGCGTCAGCGTTTACGCGTTGGCATGTGTTTGCGCGGACTCCTCGGCGAAGGCTTATTTATCCGCCGCCGTTTTTGAAATAATCAAGTTGACACATCTGTCAGATGGCGCGGGCAGGAATGCTAAAAGGTCAGCGGGCGACGCCGGCAGCTGCTCCCGCGCCCAAAAAAAAAAAAAAAAACACTCCCGCCGTCGTCGTCATTACACCGCAACAGATGGGACTTTCATTTGGCGGCGCGCAGGAGATAGTGAGCGCGCTCGCCACATCTGCACCTCTGAGCAGGTTCGTGTACAAGGTTGAGACGTACTTTCAAGGGCGAAGGTGGTCACACTCCTCTTAGAGGAGAGAACAACTCCAGGTACCCTCATGGTCCCCTTTTATGAGAAGAGAAAACCAGTCCAGGGTCCTTGTGGTCAATTCTATAAGAACAGCAGAGCAAATGACTCCAGGTGAGCGAAGTTCAGATCACCTGGATGAGAAGAATCCGAATCAGAATCATCTTTGTTTGCCAAGTGTGTCAAAAACGCACAAGGAATTTGTGCCGCTCCGACTCACAGAACCTCTGCGGTTCTTTACTAGAACAACAACTCCAGGTCCCTTCGTGACCAATTTTAATCGAAGAGTGAATGACGACAGAACTCCTTTGGTGACCTTCATTAGAAGAGCAGACAACGCCACGTCCCTCCGCGAACATCTTCCGACCGTCTTGCGGTCAGCTTTACAAGAAGAGAAAGCCACTCCAGGTTGCCTTGTGGGTACTTTTATGAGAAAAGCCAACAATTCAAGTCATCCTTGTGGTCGCCTTTACAAACAAACAACACCAGATTCCCCTGTGGTTGCAAGTACGACAAAAGAAAACAACACACAACCCCACCATTGATCGGAAGCGCAAACAACTCCAGGTTCCTTCGTGTTCCCTTTTCTTTTCTCTTGTCAGCCGGCCAATGCTTTCAATTCCAAATTTGATTGGTTACTACAGTAGCGTTGTCATTTGTTGCTATGCAGAATTTGTGTGTCCCTTAGGAGTTGTTGTTTTTTTTTTTTTTCTTTACAAAAGTTCCTACATCCCGCCTACCGCGCGCGCGTGTGTCAGTGTTCATATTTTGAACACGATGCGACATCGTGTGTGAGTCCCGATTGACAGCTGTCATCACTAATGAGCCACACCACTTTGATTGACAGCTCCCTAGCTCTCCAAGCTCCGCCCACCCCTCGCCCAATAAGCGGCCCATTGACTTTACGACTGCACTTTCCCTGAACTTCGGCGTCCGAACGCGGCGTCGTTCGCACCAGCCGCGCGCGCGGGCGTCGACAGCTGCTCACAGGCGGACTTCGAGGCAATCAACAGAAGAATAAAAAGTTAATTATGAATGAATTAAAAGTGGATGTGTAACGGCTGCGTTTAGGAGCGCGTCAGGCGTGATGGATTCCGTGAATTAGGCGTCGTAATTGGCTTCGCCGGAGCACTTGGGCATCCCCGATGGAACCGAAAGGGGCTTACGTGTACATTATGTAGCACTATTAACCTCTTGATATACAATTTGTCCCCCACTCACGGCGCGGGTACAAGGACATTAAGGCAGCTCAGATCCCCTTTTATTCGACATTTGCTGATATATGGAATTCTATAGTGCGGACATTAATATCCTGGATAACACGAAGCAGATGAAAAGTACCTTTAAAACAAGAAGTTTATTACACGCAGTAGTAAAATACAATAACTTTTCTATACTAGCCAGCCACCAAGTGCTATTATGTTAGCCACTAACATTTGGTGGCGCTAACTAGCTAGAAAGCTTGCGACTGAAGCTACCAGCTAACATTTTAAAACACCCACAACTGTTGTGAGAGCGGAAAAATGAGTAGCAGCTAGCTAG
Organism: Phyllopteryx taeniolatus; assembly: GCF_024500385.1. Classification (NCBI taxonomy): domain Eukaryota; kingdom Metazoa; phylum Chordata; class Actinopteri; order Syngnathiformes; family Syngnathidae; genus Phyllopteryx; species Phyllopteryx taeniolatus. Next base: position 2,279,007 of record NC_084522.1, on the reverse strand, counting down.
CTGTTTGCAGCTAACAGTTAGCAGGTAGCTAGCTGGGTTGTGATAAACATTAGCAGCCAACTTTAACTTTTAAATAGCTCCAACTGTGTTCAAATTGTAAAAATAAGTGTCATATAGCTGGTTGCTACCAGCTAACTTTAGTGGGTAAATAAGTCACACTCTACTGTTTGCAGCTAGCTATCTAGCTCATGAATAATATTTGCAGCTAACATTCTTAAACACCCACAACTGTTCTAGAAGTGCAAAAATAAGTGGTAGATGCCTAGTTGTTAGTATCTTGTGGCTAGTTAGCTAGCTAGCTACCATACAACATTCTATGCTTGCTAGCAAATACATTTTTAAATCAGTCAACTGTCGTACGAATATAAAAAATGGGTCAAACTACCTTTGATAACAGTTTGCGGATAGTTGCCTCCCATACAAGTATAAACAGAAGCTAACCATTGCATAAACAACCAAACAACCTAACTGAGCAGTGCCAGCAAGACCCTGTCAGTGAACCAAAACCTGCCGCGAGTACAATGTAGTTTTGCATTTTCGCTAAAGTCACAAAAGTAGCCCCACGGCAAATGACCGCTAATTAGCGACTTGGCTACGCTAATCACCTTTCCGCCTTTCAGCGACGTGAACAATGAGTTCCTTTATTGGCGCATCAAGCCGCTAAGGTATCTCCTTTGTCGCTTTCCCGCTCGTTTTCAATTAAGCGGCATGCCCATTTCCATATGCTAATGAGTGTCATATTAATTATTCTGCAATTGGCTAATTAGCCGCTCTGGATGAAGGCATTGTTCGTGACACGGGAAAGGTGTGTGAAGTTTTTTTTTTTTTTTTTTTTTTGCTGGGCCGCGTCTGAGTCGATCCTTGCCGACGTTTTTAATAATTGACGCGTCCCGGCTCGCACAAAAGATGTGCACCCGCTAAACACCGCAGCCCCTCCCCCCATCATGTAGCGTTCACGCTTAGCAAGCATATGGTTGTGTAATGAGCTTGTAAAATAGTAATGCCAAGTGGCCAGCATTTTCTTCTTCTTCTTCTTCCTCCCTCCTCTTTTAGGCGCGATTGATGGGCAGTCATCAAAGTTTAGCAATGTAGCATCGTCCATCTGTCTCGTATTCGTGGTTCAAATTTGTTAGCAAAAAAAAATCGCTAGGAACATGACTCTAAAATGGCTGCTTGGACCCAAAAGGCACAGGAATGGCTTCCCGTTGACCTATGTGATTGTAGCAGGCTGAGAAATGTTGCGCAACCCTAGTTGAGGATAAGCGCTTCACAAAATGGATGCATGGATGTTAATGTGCATTTTTTTTTTGTCCTGGACCAGGACAACACGTGGAATTTTGGTGGTAGCTGAATGTTAGCATTTTGGTGAAGAAGCTAACAACGGCATTATTTTCAACATGACCACGCGGACGCCCACATATTGGTTGATTTTGGATGGATTGAACTGACGACGTGGCCCATCCCTCCTCCTATTCTTCCTCATCTTCCTCTCTTCTTGGACCTCATCAATAATGTGTGAGCACGCACACACACAGCAACACACATGAAATATGTATATATTTATTTTTCAATAATACAAAAAAAACAAAAAAAACCCAAGTATTTCAAAGATAGTCACTGCTGAAATGTTGATGAGTGCGCCGCCAGACAGAATTGATTCTCGTACACGACGTAAACACGAGCAGCGCCGTGATATCGGAGGCACGTCGTGCATTCGGAGCGGGAAAGCGGAGACATGCGCCACGTGCACGCAGGAGAAGAAATCAAGCAAAAGAAAATACAAAAATACAGTAATAAAATAAAATAAAACTACAATATTCAAATAATAATAAATAATAATACAATTCGAACAGAATCATGGAATACAATCAAATCAAAACAAATAGAAATAAATCTAATACAAATAGAATACAAAATTTAAATGATATAGTATGTATGTAAATGTATTAAAAACAAGCGAACAAAAAAAATACTACTAAAATACAAAAGATTTAATGAAATAAGAGAAAAATAAAAACTTGGTGAAATGAAATAAAAAAATGATATAACATAAAAATCAACTCAAACAGACAAAATTAAAATACAATACATAAAACATTATAATAGTAGTAATTTGTTAATAGTAATAAAATACAAAAATGCTAATAAAAATCTAAGGTGAAGGAATAAGAAATGAACAAAATGAAACAAATGAACCACAATAAAGCTACAACTAATACAAATATATTGAAAATAAAATAACTTAAATAAAAAAACAACAACAAAATAGCAATTAAGATAATAAATAGAAACAGTAAAAAAGTAAATGGAAAAAAAATAAAATTAAAAACTAAAAGTTACAGAAATACAAATTATGAAATCAAATAAAACGTAATAAATAAAAAAATGAATTAACAACAAATCAAATAAAATAAAAACAAACAAAATAGATTATTTTCCCCAGCATTTCTGACATCACAAAATTTGAAAAGCATGTTTGTTTAATCCAAATGACAGTGCGGACGACCGCATAGCGTCGAGGCCGACAACGTTAGCGTTAACGAGCTACAGCGACAACGTAGCAATATTTTAAAGATATTACACGTTACATTGCTTACCTTAGCGAAAACAAACATCTGCATAGTCAAATTGACGATGTGATACCCTCAGCCTGTATTTCCAGTATTTGGAATGTTTTTCTCGCATGGGAAAATGTCTGTGAGCCGAGCCTCTCCTGTCCCACTTGCATGTCATTTTCCCAGCATCCTCCCCAACCTGTTGTTTGCTTTTTCTTTTGTGAAAATCACTTTAGCTGTGATGTTTCCACACTCGACGACGTCTGCTGTGTCTTTGTGTGGAAAAATACACACACACACACGCACAAAATGGACTGAGTTCAATGTCAAAACCCAAGGAAGTCACGGCTGTCAGCGTGGCCAAGCGAGTGCCGCTACGGGTGCCCATTAGCGCCATAAAGCCGACAAGTGGACCCCAGAGGGCCGAGGGGGGGTGGGGGGGGGGGGCCTGTCATAGCCGCCCCTGCTGGGAGTTGGCGTCCGGCTGCTAATCTCTCTGCGCCCTCCGATCAGCTGGCACCACCAAAAAGTAACTACTAGCATAACGTTAGCATTTTGGCTAAGAAAGCTAATAACAGCGTAGCATTATTTTACGTGTAGTGGTGCCCGGATTAAAGAGTGTCCCAGTTTACACGTTTTTCAAATTAGTAGTATGACGTTAGCATTTTGCTCTAACTTATTTTATGTACAGTAGTACCTTGACTTACAAGTGCCCCAATTTATGAGATGTTTTTCAAAAATTTGTATTTTGGCTAATAACAGCGTAAAATTTTTATGAACAGTGGTACCTTGATTTAAGATTGTCCCAATTTACAAGTTTTTCAAGTTACAAGCTGTTTTTCAAGTTAGTAGTGTCACGTTAGGATTTTGGCTAACAAGCTAATAACAGCGTAGCATTATTTTACGTACAGTGTGCCAGATGATGAGCCGTCGCTCGGCCGATTTTCTGCTTTATCTTGCGAACAAATGACCACCAGGTGACAGTAGCGAACTTCACAACCAAGTGTGAAATATAGCTAACAGTTGTTTATTGCCACTCCTCTTTGAAGTTTACTGTAAAGTTAAACATAAAACAAAGAATTAAACATTGTGTGTTTAACATGAGTGAACTTCAGGCACTTACTGAGAAATAATATTTAAAAAAAAAAAAAAAAAATGCCCGGGGTAGTGTGTATAAATAATGTTTCTACTAATTACAGAAGATACATTTTTTGAAGCGTAGCATAGTGTTTTATCCATATACCTGCAAAACCGCAACAAAATGATGTCACAGAAGATTCACTTGGCCGTGATAGAAGTAGGCAGAGAACCCGGATGGATGGCTTTGGATTTTCGAGTGCCAGCCATGATGAAAGGCGCCTTTTGAAAAGACCCTCGCTGCTGGAAAAGTGAGCAAGAAGGAGCTGAGAAAATGTTGTTTGAACGGCTTCTTTTTTTTTTCACATCAATTAGTAAAACCTGCTTTTTCCTTCCTTCGCGGAGTAGCGCTTTGAGTGTCGAGGACACTCTGCGAAATTGCCACCACAAAAGAGAAACCTGTCATTACGATCTCTTTTCCAACAAAAACACACACTTCTATGCAGCCACAAATGCAGATTCTGGATAAAAGTAGGACCTATGAACTCTGACCCTCAAAAATCAACAAGAACATAACATAATTAAATAGAATGTAATGAAGGGAACACTTTGTGCATCTTGATTTCATGCATCAATTCAATGGAAATGAATCCTTCTGGTGTGTGCAATTTGGCCACCGGGTGGCAGTATAACGCACACTGATTTCTACAAATTACAACATTTAAATTAAAGTTGCTTTTGGAGATTTCCATGATTACAATTTTAGTTAATCACTTCCTCCGTTCTAAAGCCGCATTTCATTACATTTTATCATGTTTTGTTATGAATTTATTATTTGTGTAAAGAGCAAATATGTGGTTAATTCCCAAAATAATGATCTATGGTCTTCATCCACTTTTTATTTATTTATTTTTTTTATTTTAAGAGGAGTCCTGTTGACGCATTCATTCAAAATTTACAAAAGTCATCGAAATGTGACTAGTTACACTACTTTGAGAAAGTCATTGAAATAGTTACACTACTATTTACATTTAAAAAAGGGGAACTGTAACCAACTACATTTCCAAAGTAATCTTTCCAACGCTGAGTATAAGACACACTCACGTAGCGCTAACCCGTTCATTTACCGCACTTTAGACACACACACACACAAACACACACACACGCACGTACTCTGAGTCACGTTGGAAGAAAATGACTTTGAACTTGATGTCAGCCGACGGCGAATGCAGCCGGGCGGGGTCACGGCTTTTCTTTGCGAGGTGAGATGAGGTGTCGCCGTTTGATGACCGCTGGGTTTGACAGCTATCATCGGGCAGGAGGCGGGCTGCAACCTCAACTGGTCGCCAGCCAATCGCAGGGCACATACAAACAAACAACCATCCGCACTCACAGTCACACCTACGGGCAATTTAGAGTCTCCAATCCAACGGGGAGAACATGCAAACTCCACACAGGTGGGGCCGGGGATTGAACCCGGGTCCTCAGAACTGTGAGGCTGACGCTCTAACCAGTCATCCACCGCGCCTAATTAAAAACATATTAACAATTAGAATAAAAGCATAAAGCCCATCTTTTTTGTAAGAGTACCGTTAAAAAAAAAATGCAAATGGCTGACGACGGAATGAAAACCACAACGCTGCAGATTAACAATGCCACACACACATACACATACACACACATGCACACACACACACACTCAAACACGTAGACGCACACACACACATTTGATTAATTGTATTCGTGCATCATTATGCGGCAGCCTGCTGCTAATTAACTTAAGCGCGCTTTTGCATATTGCACTTGTTTAATTTCTTCACGGGCAGTGCCATTAATTAAAAAAAAAAAAAAAAAAAAAAAAAAAACCCAAAGAATCATTTTCATTGGGAGGCCATTTCTCGCCTGGCTTTCATTTGGTGCCGGATGCGAAACAAAACAAAATGCGACCAACAAAATGCCCGCCGATGCGTGACGATTTGCTCCTAGCAAAAGCGGGCAACGGTTGACTTGTTTTGACAGTAATATGTAACATTTTTTCACGATTTCAAACTAAATTATTTGGCAAACATGTTGCATTTAAAAGAAGACGTGACATTTTGTATTTCAAGGCATTCTTTGGCATTTTGTGGAAAATTGTCAAATTTTGTAAAACGTACTACTAATGTCGAATTTTGTAAAGCCTTTCTGAAGACATTCTTGTATCTGTGAAAAAATTGGCCCATTATGACAATGTGTCCGTTTTGAAATGATTTCCCACCCGCGACAGATGGCGCCTCGTTTTGTCATGTTTGCTCGGAAGTCATTTGGGTTTCATCGCGCGAGCGTTAACGGCCGCGCGGTAAACACGTTTCGGGCCCAATAAAGTCGAGCGCGGCGCAGGCGCACGCCGTCCTGCCTCGTAATCACGTGACGATGACTCGTTTGTGTAAGCGACGCGCATGGCAGGAGAGCGACACGAGCAGACATACACGAGTCAACGAAAGTCTGTCCGTTCACATAAACGCGGCTTAGAATATAAATCATGTAAACCAAACGTAAATCTGTCCGTTCACATGAAAATACAATACAATGCAAACATCAGGCTGTCCAATCCGCAAAACATAGAAAAAGAAAAAGTTGTGTTGTTACTCAGCCACTCGCCTGAACACACACACACACACACACAGCGAGGTTTGTTTGTCGTCTAAAAACAGCACTGTAATTTAGTGCAATCAGACAGTCTGTACAGGCTCCTCACCCGGGGCGCTACTTTTGTGCATGTGTGTGTGTGTTTGCGTGTGTGTACCCTGCAGTGCAATAGCTGTCAACAACAACCCCCCCCCCCCCCCCTCACCCCCAATACGGTGGGTCAGCTGTAAGAGTCGCACAGTGTCTCCATTATGCACCATGTGAGCTGCACCACGCCTTCTTTCTATACATCCGTTCGGATTTTACTCTATAGGAAACGACTTCTCCTTTGATACTTTAGTGCACAAATTTAATCAAATAATCAAATTTAGGGGATTATTTACACATATTTTGTAAAGTATGTCGTATGTCAATATTTAAAAATAATCCGCAATAGTTGAACCGCGATATAGCAAGCGAACGCTGTATAAAAGCGTATGCTCGGTCCGTTTGATATCCTGTGGTGGCAGGAAGTAAGAACATGACCATATTTGGGCACGGTCATGGAAATGGAATGTGAATTGAGGAAGGTCATGTTTGTTGTGACGGCTTAGCGTCATTAGCTTGGTTGCACCCCTGTATTAGCCAACAATGTAAACACCAATCATATGACATCAAACACAAGAGCTGCCATATTGTCTGTCCATTCGCATAAACACACACGTTTTTTTGTTTTTGTTTTTAGCTGTGAGATTGATGTGTTAAAAACAAGAGCCGCTCTCTCTCTCGCTGTGATCGCAAAGAAATATTTATTTTCTCCCGCTGTGAAGCACTTCGGCTCAGCTGCTTGACAGAATCTACCCTCGCCCCCCCCCCCCCCCCCCTCCCCAAATCCTGAGTGCCTTCGCTGGCTTTTGTTGTTGCCGTTAATATTTCACGCTGAGTCGTTTCAATATTTATGGCGCTCGGCGCATTTGAATGCGGCCGCCGCGTCCCCTGAGTGGCGCCCGTGTGAATTTTCAAGTCGTGAATGAAACGTGAAGTTTACAATACATCGCTGCCGTTCTATCATTTCAATTGACATTGTTTTTTTATTTCCATTCTTCTGGGCCTTTAATATCCCTTGTCCATCAATTTTTTTCAAATTTTTTTTTAAAATAATCTTTGATGTACTTTTATCAGATTTGCAAGATAACTTGGTTCGAAAATGCACAGAATGTCCTTTTTCAAGCTACAGGTATATCTCGATCAATTAGAATATGCTAGAACAATCCATGTATTTCAGTACTTATATGTTATATAGTTATACAGTAAACACGGGGCAATTATTTTTCAGAGGGCAAATTTCTGCCTAATTTTTACATTAAAAATAATTTTCATTGTTTCTTGATTGTTTGTTTCAATTAAGCTTTTGGCAATTTATTGCGATGCACCTGTGTCTTGAAAAAGGACATTCTGATCATTTCTCCTTGGTTTCTCATTAATATGCGCCATGTAAATAAGCTTGTCTTTGATTGGTTGTGTTGTCTCACTCAAGTTTACGAGTGGACGCTGCTAGCTCCCTCTCTCTTTCGCCAACTTTGTGCGAAAAGCTCCGACAATGGCGTCCGCTCACGCAAATTAGCGCGCAACTTCGAGCGATCCGTCCCTTCCAAATGTGTTCCAAATGACACTGTTCCGGCGCCGGCTTATTAAAGCCTTAAAATGTCGAAGCGTCCCATGACAGCCGCATTGTTACGAATGTAACCCTCCGAAGGCCTAACGACCGCTCTCTTGACAAGCGGTCATTCAGCGGCAGCTGATTGGAGTGAATTAGCTGCGGGTCCTGCCGTTAGCATTCAAAAGGCCAGCGGGGGAAAAAAAATAAAAAATCCGCTCCACTGACTGGGGGAAATTTTTTTCCAAAATGGACGTTTCTGTGCCAGAATTAGAAAAATGGTTCACAGGAAAGTGAGAATATGAAGTCAATCATTGAAGCTGATCACGTGAACGTTTTAGCTTCAAAGAGCAGCTCAAAAATCATTCCGAGGCACTACTGGCCTCTGAGGTTACCATGGCAACCCTGCTGTATTGGTTTGTAATATTTGGCGGGCTAGCCAGGACACCTGTCGTACTTAGCATCCGTCCATTTTCTGTACCTGTTTATCCTCAGGGTGGCGGGCGTGCTGGAGCCTATCCCAGCTATCTTGGGGCGAGAGGCGGGGTACACCCTGAACTGGTCGCCAGCCAATTGCAGGGCTCATATCAACAAAGAACCATTCGCGCACACATTCACACCTACAACCTACCATGCATGTTTTCGGGATGTGGGAGGAAACTTAGCATCCGTGGACTTGCCGTTTACCACATAGCACATACTGTAAATACAATATCACACTGTCTAATGTAACATAATGATTAAAGCACTCTATGAGACAATTGTATCTTTAAACAACACTTTCAAAATTATAAGAAGGCAACAATGACTTCCTGGACAATTGTCAATAGCGTTGTGTTAGCATCCGTTGACTTGTACATATCAGCCTTTAGCGTGTCCGTTCGTTGTCGAGGCGTCTTTAGCTTCGGCTAGTAACGTGAGCGTGTTTACCGTGTGTCAATTAAGTGGAAAATGGAAAAGAGCCACTATTCGTTGACTTAAGGTGAGTCCGTAATTAAGCAAAGTTCAAACAGGAGAGCCCTCGGGGGGGGTTTAAAAAAAAAAGGGTGGGGTGAGGTGAGGGACATTAATAATTCACAGTATTAATTTAATCACATTTCATATGCCGAGTTGCCTCTAATCCCAATTTAATGACTAATTAGACACTCGGAGGTTGATTGGAGCCAACCTCCCAGCCAAGGCCGATTGGACTCCTCTGAAATGTGTGTGTGTGTGTGTGTGTGCGTGTGTGCGCGCACCCCATGTCTGCTAATCAAAACGTTATTCAGCACACCGTGTCAGGAATCAAATGAGTTTTCCCGCTGCTTCCCTCCGACTAAAATTTGAAAGTTAAATATGTGAGGACTCAAGGTAAACAAGTCAAAAAAAGTATTTCCAAAAATATTTACTAGGCTTCATTTATTGAATTTTTTTAAATAAATCATTTTGTTGTAGTTTTCTATTGATCTGATGGATCCCAGATTGCCCATAATGGCCTGGCCGTTTTATAGCATAATTGCTCGATTAAGTGTTAAATTTGATCGTCAATTGGTCTCTTTCAAATTGATTTGAAAGTCTGCAAGGCCACAAGTCGAATCACCGATCAACCTTTATTTAAATAAAAGCCGCTCTGATGAAAGGACCTTTTATCGTTGTTGCTTTCATTCATCTTTAAGTCTGGAAAATTGTGAAGAAATAAATTCATTTGGTGGAGATAATTCCAAATAAACAATAGTGTCTGACAGGGATGATTCTAGAATAATAATTTGAAAAAAAGGAATAAAATGAATAGAAATAGTTGTTTGTTATTACCAAATGTATTTGGATTAATTTTTACATGACTATGATTGAGCCCAAACATATCAAAATTCAATACATTTTTATTTCATCAATAAAATGTAAGCAAATATTGGAATTACTTACTGTAATTTCATTAAATTTTATTGAATTTATAACGGTTAGTCGGGGCCCCAAAAACCAAAACATATAAAAGTAATTAAAACTTAATGAAGAGATTAATAAAATACAATAAAACGCAACAAATTCAACAAAATACATAACCATACAAAAGAAATACGATAAAAGTATAATCAAATGCAATAAGAATACAACAAATACAATTAAATGAATTACAAATTACAAAATGCATTAAAATATGATAAAAGCACACTGAAATGCAATTAAAATACAATCAAATGCAATACAATAAAAAGGCAAATATTACATTAAAATACTCAGACATTAAAATGCCATAAGAATGCCACAAAATGCAATAAAATACATTTGAATGGAATAAACTGTGATACAATGCAACAAAATATATAATAAGAATATAATAAAATGCAATTGATATTTTATTATGCACAAAATGACAAAAATACACTGAAATACAATCAAATGCAATAGTAATGCAATAAAAATACAATTAAAGACAATAAAACTACAATTAAATGCAATAATAAAATATCAAAAGTTGCATGAAACTACAATTAAATATCAAATGCAGCAATGATACAACAAAACTCAATAATATGTATTTAAGTACAATAAAAATGCAAAGAAATGCCATGCAATACACTGTAATAAAAATACAACAAAATGCAATAAAATGTTTATTTTTTTCCCCCCTTTGTTTGCAGTAAAATAACTTGTGCAATCGTTTTGCAGTCGCGTTGTTGTCAAGCAACGGGGGCGTATTTGGTTAAGCCCATAAAAAAGAAGAAAACAAACAAAAAAATCTACATTGTTGTGAGCGTGACATCCATTCCTCCGGTGGGAAGCGTGAAAAGCCGTCTCCAAATTGTGCCGCCATGAAAGCACATTACGCCGTTCACGTTGCACTCGCGCTCCTCGGGGAAATATTCTTTCGGGTCATTACTTTTCATCAACGTTGGGCGGGGGGAGCGGACGCGTCCGGGCCCGCCGCCGCTATTGTCCCGCCTTCGCCTTCCTCGCTTCGTACGAGAATGTTACAAGTCGCGCAATCCCTAAACGCCACTTGCGTGGGAATGTCAATAGCGTTCCGGCTTTCCGGAAACGAAAGTAGCGACGTCGTGAGGTGCTCGTGTAAACCAGGAGATGTTGCTATGCTTGGAAAAAAAAAAAAAACAGAGGGTTATATTTAATGCAGAGCGGCGTTCAAAATTATTTTCAAATGCAAGCTTGAGCTGTCAGATGCGACGAGCAAAATGTCCAGAAAAAGCCCACTAGAACATCTGAATTTGCTGACTTCCGTTTAACATGAGTTTGAATGAGATGCCGCATGGCTTGACCGAATTTTATTCACTAAAACCATCATTGAAAATTGTCAGCATTAAAGCAAAGTAACTGCGAGAGTCAAGTGCAAATTTTGTATTTTTTATTTTTTTGCTTGATCGGAATTATTAGCTGAAAAGATAACATTCGCTATCAGAGGTCGTCAGCAGGTTTTAAAAACAAAACAATGGACGTATGTTTTGCTTACTGACAATTTGATTTGGACTTGACGTTATTAGTTGAAAACCTTCACTTTCATTATCTAAGGTCGAGTAATGGCAGTTGGCGGATTTTTGGCTTGACCGATTTTTGTTCATTAATGAAGATTGCTGTCGGGTGACGTATTCAAACAAAGTAACGGTAAGTGTCAAGTGAACACACGTGCAGGGTTTTGTTGCTTTTTTTGCTTGCTGGCATTTTGCATTGGACTTGAACGCAATTCTAAGATGAAAACATTCCGTTCATTGTTAGTCGCCATTAAAACAAAGTAACGGCAAGTGTCAAGCGAATGATGTTTTTTTTTTTTTTTTTGCTTTCTGACAATTCAATTTTTTGTTTGACTGTAATTTTTCGCTGCAAAAATGTAATTTATGATCGAAGATTGTTGGCAATTTGCGTATTAAAAATGGCCAAGTGAACATACGTGTTTTTCTTTCTTTTTTTCTTTCTCGCTGGCAATTGGTTTTGTCCCGACAGTGAAAACATTGCATTTGTTGTCTTGCTCAGAGTGAAGTTGGACTGTCATAGCCATCAATCAATAACCCTCGCCCCCTCTCCCCAATCATCCTCGCCGCACGCTTCCGCGTACAGAACGTGGCAAATTACAGGCCGGGTTTCGGCTCACGCTGCTCTCATCCTCGGCCGACCGCCGCCGGTTGCCTTGGGGGAGGGCGACCGATCCCTCCGGTCCGCACGCCTCCCACCGCTGAGCATGAATCACGGCCGTCACTCCGACAGCCGCTGCCTGCCCGCCGCCAAGCAGACGGACGAGTTTGCTTTTATTGATCGGTAACCCAAACGGGGGGAAAGTTGCCGTTCCATAAGAGGTAGTATTCACCCATGACAGCTAATTATAGCTTTTCTTTCAAAAGTACATTTTATATTTAATACAGAGTAGTGTTTAATTGCCCATGCGACCCTCCCCGTCCTTTATTTGCTGTGTGATGCGGGTGACGTCCGGCCACCCTCGTTAATTATTCAATTGCGAACGTTGCGCTAGCCCCTAGCTTTTGAATTTAGCTTTCCTTACAATAAACATTTTATATTTAATACAGAGCAGTGTTTACAAATACGCTGTCCAACTCTCCTTGTCCTTTCTATGCAAATATGGACATCTGGTCACCTCGCTAACCACTTCAGCTGCTCGCGTCATGCTAGCACTTAGCTTATTCAGCTTTTTCTCGCAATACTCATTTTATAATTAATACAAAGAAAGATTTACAAATACACTCTTTGTCCTTTCTTGCAATTCTGGACCTCTATCTATCCTCGTGAACACTTCATCTGCTTGCTTCATGCTAAGACCTAGCTTTTTACCTTAGCTTTTCTCGCAAGACTTATTTTTAAATTTAACACGGATCGGTGTTCACGAACACGCTGTCCGACCGGCCATGTTATTTCTTTTCAAATCTTGACGTTTCTACGTCTGGTTACCTGAATGAACAATTTCTTTTCTAGTTTCTAGATTCATGCCAACCACAGGCTAGCTCCTATAGCCCAAAAAGCATTTTACATAAGCGTGTAAATATGTCATTGTATCCACTGCGGGTTGATAAATGAGATACAAGATACTGATATAAAGTTTAGGCTGCCAAGTTGATCGCATAAGCCCACTTTTGCGCGGATAATAACTGGAGTGAAGCGAGACTAAATCTATCGGCTGATAACGTATCTTCTCCAGGTCCCTGGTGTAAGACGCTTAACTTATATAAAAAAAAAAAAAAAAAAGCTCATTTGGCTGGCTGTATCTGCGCTGATACACTCCCTCCCTCGTCAATAAGCGGCTGCTCGAGCGCTACACGGAAAATGAGAGCGGAATATTAAACGGGAAATACTCCCTGCGTGTTCTCTCCTCCAGGCTAGCAATATGACTTTACACTGCAGCTAATAATGACTAGCTCTGATTTAGAGCCTACTGTATAGCCCATTTATTTGACGTCTATTTTCAAGCAATTCGTATATAAACCGATTTTAAAAACATTATGAATGATTCCATATCGTTTAGTCTGGACTAACATTTTAGCGTCCGTAGGTTTCGCGAAGGTTAGCCAAGCCTCATTGTGTTGCTGATTTAACGATCGATGCACTTTCAAACTTTTCCAATTGTCTTTGTTATTTATACACGTCAAAATCGAATTGGGCATTTCCGATACATGACTTTTTGCGTACATCGCCATGCCACATATCCATCGTATCGGGGTTACTTGAATCGTGCCTAAAAACGTGAAGAAACAAATAGAAATGTTAAAAGTTGGGATGTATAAGGATAACGTTATGGTACTGGTATTTGCAGTTTTCAACTTTGTTTCAAATTAGAAATGATAAAAATCCAAAACAAAAAACACTTTGACATATTGCTAATCTGCTAGCCAGAGGCTGAGCCGCACTGTTGTTGTTTACACTGAACACATTATATAAATATAATCCAAATACATGTATACCGCTAATTTGAAGGATTTAAATCTGTGCAAAAATAGCATAACACATCACCTTCACATCTTTTAATTCAAGTCCGCACAATCAAGAGTAAATCGTACTTAGTATTTTCCCGTTGAAACCAATAATGCATTTTTTCTTCTCTTCATATATATCAGCGTGACAGGGCACAGCACGTTTGGTTTGTTTCACTCAACAGGAGAAATTAATCACGCGCACGCTACATCCAGGCTGGAGTGCATTAAGTGACTCGAGCACGCTGAGCTTGACGGCCATGTTAGGACAACACAGTCGAGGGCCGCCGTCGATGCTGTTTGTTCACGTGTCAAACTTGGGCGTCATGGCAACTTGAGCGGGTAACAAGTTGCGTGCTTATGCCCTGTGTGTTTATGTGTATTGTTTTTGTTATTTTACTTTTTTTTTTTAAACGGAATAATTTTCATTTTAAATTATTATTCTTACCCTTCTGTGCCGATTGGCTGAGTTAAAAAAATATTGTTCCTTGTCCATTTTGGCTCAAGATCTGTATTGACACTTTAGTAATTTTTTCAAAATGTGTGTTTATTATATTATAAAACAATATGCTTTATTATTGTCATGGATTTATTATTAGGTATAATTTATTATTGGTATTATTTATTATTGTTAGCTTTCTTCACCGATTGGCTTGGAGGGCTCACACGGTTCTACTGCCAATGTGGCCATTTTGGCTCAAGTTACAAAATATGTTTTCTTTTCCCCTCCAAATTAACACATATTGTTTTTTGCTGTTTAAAAACCCTAATATCTTTTCAGAAAAAATATTGAAAAAAACCAAACATTTTACTTTCGTAATAACAATCGTTTGACCAGAAACCCACTTTTCCCCCTCATTCTCCCCGCCCTTTCGTCCTCCTATTGGCGGACGCTACCAATAGCCGCATCTGATTGGACGGAATCCCCGCCTGTCACTAGTGTAGACGTGGAAACCCGGAAATCGCTGCAAAAACAGTGCTGCGCTGGCGTTTTGGAAGAAACGCAGAGCAAAGTACAAAAAAAATGCAGTGTTTTTTTTAAAATTTGTTTTGTTTTTGTTGACTCGCATGTGTCCGCAGCGTTCCAGCTGTTAACTCGTCTACGCAGCCACGCAATACACAACTTGAAAGAACCCGGACTGTGTGAGTATTTTTGGCGAATTGAATGAATGGAAACTGTGGGAGGATGTTTTGCTTTTTAACTTGGAATAATGTCGTGTGTATTTGTACAAAAGCTAACATTAGGGGCTCCTAACTGCTTTTGTGCTTTTCTCTCTGACTGGAAACATGTCTCCCGTGAGAACGCATCGGTCTGCACGCTCCTTGAGCATGCTAATTCCCTTTTTTTCTTTCTTTTAACTTTTTTTTCCCATTAGAGACTCGACAGTATTCCCCCACTTTTGTTTCACGTGAACGCACGAGGATGCTTTTTAAAGTAAAAAAAAAAAAAGAGTAAAATTAGTGTTTTGTGGCCACAAAATAGTACTTCGAATGCATAATATACAATTGAATCATGGCCACATCGAATTTTTGTTGCCAAAATGTAGCATTATACACACGTTATTGTGTTATTGTGGCCACAATGTAGTACGTTATACCTAATTCCTGGCCACAAATTACTGTTTCATGCACACGTAACAAAAGTTATATTTGTCAACATCTTTCAACAAAACGATCCTTTTTTTTCTTTTTAACCCCAGGAAAAAAAAGGTGCTGCCAGTATTAATTTAGTAATTAATTTACCGTGGCCACATTTCCCCAAAATAGACACCTCTTTCTAAATAACGGCTACATAACTAAATAACTGGAGTATATAAACACCCCCAGGGCCTGACCCTGATTTCAGGAAATGTGGCCTTTCCGCTTGGATGCAAATATCCTCCTTTAATGCTAACACTTAGCTAATTAGAGCCTCCCGCTGCGGCGGAGCTGTCGGGCAAATCAAAGCCGAGCGCGGCCAGAATGGGAAGCAAGGTGTCAATCAAACGGATCGCGAGTGATGTGCTCGCAGATGAAAAGGTGACGAGAAGGAATGAACGGAATCCCGCCTCGCAGATGTACCGGAATAAACCAAACGTCCCATCTTTTGTTATTCTCACCGTCAGACTTGGAAGTGAATGTCTTTCATGAATGGACCCGCACACAAAAGTCTCAAGAAAGTCCATGCACGAAAAGAAGTCAAAGTAATATGAAGAGAATTACAACCACATCACTTTGTCTTATAGTCCCCTAGCTTAATGCTAAAACGCTAGAACTAAGTTGTATCTCAAGGCACTCCCGTAAATTTGGAGGATTTCAAATTGTTGTCATTGTGGCGATGTTTGATGACTTTCTATAAAAAGACAAAACAGTCCTTGAAATTTGGGAAAATTCAGCCTTTGTGCGGCATAAAGTAAAGTTTATCAGGAGAAAATGCACAACAAATTCTCAAGAAGACGTGCCGGAGAAGACACGGAGAGAATGTCGTTTTGGTTTGAAGCCATTTTGGCCATTTCCAGGGGGTCCTTCTTAGAGATTTGTTCCGATTGTTACCAAATTTCCTGACAAATTCTCATTTTTGTCTCTTTTTTGTTTTTGTAATTCTTTCAGGCTGAAAACGCAGAATGGGGAAGAAGGACGCCAGCGCCACCAACCTACCAGTCGATCAGTACAGGAAACAGATCGGTGGGTTCCCCCGCTTTATAAAGCGGCCATTTTAGGCACCAAAATAATGAATAAATCATGCAAAAAAAAAACTAAAACAAAAAAAAAAAAAACATTTTTTTTTGCAACAGGGAAACAGGACTACAAAAAGACAAAGTCGGTCCTGAAGGCCACGCGGCTCAAAGCGGAAGCCAAGAAGAACTCGTCTGGATTCAGGGTGAGATTAAGTTCCTTTCATATCTTTTGGGGGGGAAAAAAAGAATCCAAGTCTGTACCAAGCCCCTGCGCGCTGTAATTGAGTGCAAATATAGCACTATTGTTCCGTTCCGGTGTGTGAATAATTGGTAGCCTTACCTCATTAATATTCCGCCATCCTGCCGGCGTCGTGCGGGGAGGATTAAATGCACGGCTGTGATGAAATGGTCATCTTTAAAAAAAAAAAAAAAAAAAAAAAAAAAAAAAGTGCATCGCTGAGACACGGCAGGGCCCCATTAAGAACGTCTTTAATCCAATTAGATTAGTCGCTATCTTGAAATATTGATACGGCTCGTGAATTATTCATCTTTTGACATGAAGACGAGGGGAGCGTCGGATTAAAAATACCTCAGGGACGGACGGGGGGGGGGGGGGAATTAAAACGAGTCTCGGACGTCGTTGGCCTCGAGTGGTGTGGTGTCAAATTCAGCCTGGATGTGAAAGAGTCATTTGGGTTAGTTTTGGGTTCAGGGTAAGGGATTAGGGTTTCTGCCTTGGGTTTTGAGTTAGGGTTGGTGTTCGGATTTGCGGCTAGGGCTAAGGGCTAAGGGTTTCGCATTAGCGGTAGGGTTGTCCCGATCCGACAGTGTGATTAGAAAACGGGGTTGGTCACGTCATTTCCGGCTGATGGGTTTCGGGTGAAAAAGATCAGGTGTTTAAATGTTGCCAAGTTTGAAAGGTTACAAATAGAGCTGTGTAATGCAACGCTAAATATTGTAGTGCTACATAACAACATCGACCGTATGCAATCTGGTTAGCGCCGTTGCTACAGTAACGTAGCGTCCGAGACGGTAACACGACAACGGTCGCTTTTCCATGACGTCATCCTTGCGCCTCACATTCCAGGCACGACCAATCAAGCCGCGTCTAATCCGACTGTTACGTTCGTCTCACTTTTTTGTACCGTCTTCTTACTGTACTGCCGAAGGATCGGATCAGGACTCTGTATCAGACGATTTTCAGAGTCAAGCGACTCGGACTCGGGTGCAACAAAATGTGATCGCGACATCCCTAATTAGGGTTTCGGGTTGGGCGTTTGGTTTTTAGTTTGCGTTGAGGGACAGGGTTAGGGGTCAGGGTTAGAGTTGATCTTGTGGTTAAGCGCTAGGAAGAAGAGTTTTGGCTTGGGTTTGGCTTTAGCGTTGGCGTTTGTGGGGTTTTCTCCTTCCATTCTCCTCCCCGTCCTCCACGCCGGTCCTCCCTCTGTTGTGGAGGCAGCTGGCCTCCCTCCGTGTCGCGCCAAGCCCACGTAGCGGCATGAGGAGCCAGCAGCTGCCAGGACAGCCTGTCTGGCGGCTGTGCTGCTAGCGGGGCCGTCTGGACCACTTGGCATGGAGAAGCGTGGAGCGAGAGAGAGCGAGAGAGAGCGAGAGAGAGAGAGAGAGAGAGAGTGGTAGACGGGCAGGACTTGTGCGACCGCAACTGTGACCAGTCGCCGGTGACGCGTGCTGTGTACACACAAATACGCGCGCTGCTAGCGGTGGCTAGGGATGGGTCGTGCTACATGATGGAATTCCATCAATATAACGTTTGTCATTCACGTGAACATGTTGTGCGCTAGGTACTGTATGTCTTTAGGCAGCACTAGTTTTCTGCCGAAAAACACGAAACGGGACATAAATGATCTGTAGCACTAGCTACAAACATGGAATGCTTGAATAATGAGCCAAGTTTGATGTCATACAATTTTTAGTCAGTAATTGAGAGCGTCCCGATTAGTTGGCTGCCTAAACGGGAAGTCAATACAGTTCCTCTGCTTTGGTTTGCTTCGTTGTTTTTTTTTGTTGTCGTCGGCGCGCCTCCGCCGGCGCTGTGGCCCAGTTTGTTCTTCTCGAGTAGCCCCCAATCAGCACTCTCGCTTTCCTTGAAGAACCTCCAACCTCATCCACTGCTGATGAGAAAGTTTAGTTTGCTAATGACGTTGGGCGGAGAAAGAACGAGCGGAGAAAGTCGGAGTGGCCCTAATGAAACTCGAGCTGATGAAGATTGTTGCACTCCAGCAATCCCGTCGTCAAGTGGACCGCGGCGCCACTCGTGCGGAAAGCTTCCGTTCGGGAGGGACGATTAGACAATTGAACGGCAAAAAATGGCTTCTTTGAGTTTGTGATTGCAGCGAGACATCTTGAGTTGAGATTTTACTAGGATCTCTTTTGAATTTCCTCTTGAAAAATACTTTTTTTGTTTGACTTTTCAGTGAGGCGATACCTACTTGCTTCCTATTTTACTTACTGCACTTATTCGGTGACTTATTGACTTTACGTACTTATTGCCCTCAATTACTTCCTGAAGAACCCGAGTGACAAAATGTTTTCTTATCTTGCCAGGACGCCTTGCTGGTCCTCGTGGCCATCGTGTTCTTTGTCGTCTGCGTCTACGCCTTTTTCTACCTCAACCTCAGCAACGAGATCAACATGGACACGGACGTGGACTGAAGCCGACCGCGGACTTTGTAGGAGTGAAGTGATGTCGTCGGTCTTCCAGACACTTCTTTAGGTACACCCGCATAATACAATCACATCCAAGGCCATCCTAGCAATCCTGCCAAGGCTTATTTCACATTGCAAGCTTTTATTTACAACTCAAGGCAATAACCCTCCCGCTCTGCTCAGCAACACATCGGCGAAACCCATCCTGTCAAAAGTCAGAGCTTCAAAAGAAAAGCACACCGTATAATAACACAGCCTCACCACACTTTCTTTGGCCTCATGGTGGCTTGTTTTGATAAACGAGCGCAGAACATAGTCTGTTAAATAAGCCAAGAAATTGTGATGCGACTGTATTGTACTCGTGTGCTTTTATTTTGAAGGCCTGACTTTTGACAGGATTTTACACTGTTTTCTCTATGTAAAATTCTTTTGCTATTATTCTCTTTAAAATGTAACTTTTTGTGTTAATATTTTTGGGTGTCTGGAACGGATTAATTGGATTTGCATTGTTTCCTCTGGGAAATATTGCTTTGGTTTTCGTACAATTCCGTTTCAACCGGACTTTCTGCAACGGATTTATTATGAAAACTGAGGTTTCACTGTAAATAATAATTTCAGTGAAAATGAAAAAAAAGTGAAATAGAATAATTTCCCGCAGCGCAGTGTTTTGGAATCACGAACCCTCCGAAGTAATTCTGCGGAGTCACGTCCTCTCCTCGGAAAAATGTAAATATCCCGTCATGGAGCAGGAGACAATCACATTTCCAGTCACATTCCGGCGCACCTCCCTCTTCCGTCACCCCGGCGGATGCGTGCCAGATTGGAATCCGTGCGCGGAATAGCGATGGGCGTGTTTCTACCTGGATTAGCATCGCAAATACACCGCTTTCATTTTGAATGCGAGCGCCGGCGTACGGGAACATTTATGCGGCAGCGGCGACTCCTTGGCGAGAACGCGCCTGTCCGTCAATGCTTCCTTTATCCCGCCGTGAGCGCTCTCCCATGACCTCTCACCTCCACTGAAAGGCTGCATTTCAAAGGAACCATTATGATAAGCGAGCGGGCTTTTCATCCGCACGCCGCCGCCGCCGCTCCTTCCTCTTCAGTCGCTCGCGCTCGTAAAAGACCTTCAAGACATCTCACCTGGGAGCCTCTAATATATTCTTGTAACGCCGTAACAAAGGCGACGGATGCTTTATGTGTACGACTGATTTACACATGCCGGACACTTCATTAGGTACGCACCTGATGCACGCAAGCTTCAACCATCTTGTTTTGGGCTGCACAAGGAAATATGTCGCAAAATGGCAAAGAAATTAATGTCTTAATGTCATGATTACATTTCAGGACAAAAGTCGGAACATTACAATATTTTTTTTCCCCAACAGGATGCAATGGCATGAGAAAAAAAATGTCCTAATGTGCGAGAAAAATATTGGAAAAAGTCGATTTTTTTGGGGGGGGAAAAATTCGGAATGTCACGGGAAAACTAAAAGTTGTAATGTTGGAAGAATTTTTTTAATAGTGTTTTTTGTTGTAAGAATAAAAAAAAAAAAAAAAGTGGTAACATTACAAAAATAAAAAAAGAAAATCACAAAATAAGTTGTTGTGTTACACGAAAGATTTTGGGAAAACTTGAAAATAATAGTCGTGATTTGATCAAATTTGATGTCACGAGAAAAAAAGTCCTATTTCATGAGAACATTTTTTACAAAAAAGTTGTAATGTTATCAGTGATGATTTGAAAAATGTTCAAAAAAATTGCAATAATATTATAATAAAGCTCAAAGTTGTAAAGTTACGAGAATTTGTGGGAAAAAAATGACCACAAAAGTCATTTTGCAAGAAAGCGTTCCAAAAAAAAGTCATGATTACAAGAATACAAAAAATGGTCGTAATTACAAAACAAATTTGGCCAAAAAAATGTATGAGAATATTTTCAAAACTATCGTCATAGTGTTACAATAATGATTTCAGAAAAAGTCGTGACTACGAGAAAATGGTCAAAAAAAGGTCAGAATCATAAGAACAAATTGAGAAAAAAATGCTATGAGAATATCTTCAAAACAATAGTTGTGATGTTACAAAAAAAGATTTTGGAAAAAGTTGTCATTTGACAAGAATTTATTTCAAGTTGTAATATTTCGGGAAAATTTGGGGTGAAAAGTCATAACATTGTGAGAAAAATAATGTGACTAGAATGAACCCAAAAAGGCTTCACCCACACAACATCGCGACTTTGTTGTCTTAAAACGACGACATTTTCCAGTGCGGCCTTCATATTCTGCTCATTAGAATATGCGGCCGAGTGTAACGTGAATTATTATCTCTTTATATTTGTCTCATTTGAATTTGTCACCAAAATGATATATCTGTGTATAATAAATGCAAAAAAGAATAAAGCATGTTTTCTTGAAATGTGATTTTTCACTCGTACTTCTTTTCCGCGTCATTGTCATTGAAGTTTTTTTTAAAATTGTTTTATATTGCGGCGCAGTTAAAAGCAGGTGTAGTCGTTATCTTCAGCTCTTAAAAGGTAATGGATATTACAACCTATAGCCGCTATTTGCTTTTTACGGCCTTCCCATTATTCTCTTTCACGTTGCTTCATTTCGAAGCCATAAACGCGGAAGTCGCGGCTGGTTTAGTGTCTCGTATTAACGTCCTCGCGTCTGTTAAAGGACGCCGTCGTCGGTCGGGATTAACGGAGGGACAAAATGTCGGTCGGCGTCGTTTGAAGGCTCACGACGGCGTCGAGAACGGGGCGGGTTGTCGCTGCTTTGTGTTAATAAATCAAACGCTGACAACAACAAAAAGGAGATCGCAAATGTTGCGTTGTTGTCTATCTTGTGTTTGATTCGCTTTGACTGTCGCTCGTTAAAAATCGGAGAATGGCGTAAATGGGACACGTGACAATCGCCGAGCTGACCGTCGTTACTTTGTGCTAATAAACCAAAAGAAAACATGTTCGATTATATTAGCGTTTGACTGCTCCGTTACATGCCGGTCCTTTTTCTCATTTTGATTAAGAGGGTAAACGTGACCGTGTCAACAACAGAGCTGATTGCCGTTACTTTGGGGTAATAAACCAATTGTGGCCAACCTTAGCCACTGAAACTGTAACAACAACAACAACAACAACAAATCAAAGGTAAAACGGTGCTCACTAGTCATTTTTAAGTGTGTCGGCGAGAGTCATTTCGCGGCCGACGGCCTCGGAAATGTTCCCACGCGCTCGGCTCGCTCGCTAGCGACCAGGCGAGTTACGTTTGACATAAACAAACGTGTGCGTTTCGTCACGTTTGGCATGTGAACAGAAATGAGCTCACTCTTTATCGCGGGTATTTTACAAGTGTGCCACGTTTTGTGCGTCCTGCCCAGTGGGTTCCCATGAAATGGTGTGTGTAGTGTGCGCGGGTGTGTGTAGTGTACCCGCGGCCACGCTCCAGCAGAGCGCTAACATCGTCTCTTTGACGGACCGGCAAGAAGCTAGCAAAGGTCAGTACCGCCAGGAGCTCATTTAGGTCCTCTCTTCTTTCTCACCAATTCCCGACTGCACTTTCGATTCCTACATTTATATAAATACAGTGGAACCTCCTTGGAAGAATACCTAGTCGTCATGACCTTAAAAAAAAAAAAAAAGAATCATCTTTATTGTCCTGTAAAAACAAACAATGCCAAAATGATGTAAGCATACGCTATATTTAAGGAAATACAGTGGAACATCCTTGGATAAATAACTCATTATCATTAAAACAGTTGACATTGGAAAACAGGATACACACAAACACACGACATATACGTAAATACAGTTTTATTATTTGGAAAAAAATCTACGTTGTGTGTGCGTGTTGATGTGTAATGCGCGTGTCGAGCAGGTGCTCAACAGGTGTCGGCGCACACACCCGTCGTTCTCCATTTGCTTGCGTATTTGCACGCCTCCGCCATTGTGTCGTTCGCCGAGGAACACCTGGGCCTCGCTGCACCTGGGCCCGTTGCCCAGACAACGCACGCACACGCACGCACACACACGCACGCTGGAACACAGCCAGTTCCTGTTGCGGGATGAAGGCAGGAAGCGGCAGCTGTCACCCGATCCGGCCATTCCCGAGCGAGTAAACCATCTGAGTCCGTCTCACCTGAGAACCGAAGTAGACCCGGAAGTTTTCAGCCTTTTGCCTCCCGGATACTGATACGACCTCCGAAGGCGGAAAAACGGCCGTGCTGCTTTAGTACCGCCGAAGTACTGACGCGGACTACGTGCACCAGGTGCGTGACGTACTTTCGGCCTTGCCAGCGATCGGCAAATTAGTTTCCGGTGAACTTCCTTCTCCATTTGCGCCGAATCGAGTCCACATATTAGGGAAAGCACCAGCGTTTCCCGGGAAATCCTGTCTTTCCAGCGCCGTGGTAACAAAATTACAAGGTGTAACCGAAAGTATGTCAAGTACAGTGGACCCCCCCGCATACTCGCAGTTGGACACGGTGACCCCGCCCCCATTTGACCTCGACAGGGGCAATGTGAAAGGAGCTTCTGTAACTACCTTCCAAAGGCAAAAACCGCCGTTTGGGCTTCATTATTTTTTGCTTGGCGACAGCGACAGTGGAGAAAAAGGGGCCGTGTGAAATGGGGGGCTTCTGATACGACCTCGGGAGCCAAAGCAGAGCGAGCAGAGAAGACGGACGGCCTCCGTCTCTTCGGACCGTCGATCATCTGCCCCCCCCTCGTTTGTTGAAGCGTCCTCGTTAATGACGTGACTTATGTTCACAGCGCCGGCTTATTGTTCCGCGGATGCAATTAAGGGGGCGGCCATTACAACTTTATTGCACGTCCGCGTTGATTGAAGAATGGAACAACTTAGAGGCAATAAATTCCCATTTATTGGCCGGTATCCTATATAGTGCCCAAACCTTTTTTTTTTTTTTTTTTTTTTTACTGTCGATTTGATGTTTTTTCTAGCGATTCATATCGGATATCGTAAACAACAACAACAATCTCTACGCTATGTGGGGAAAACAAAGAATTTAGCCACTAAGCTTCCTTAAACGCGATGCTCGCTCACTCTCCGGAACAGCGACCGGGAGACAGGAAGAAGATCGTCTTACGGATTCCGACGGAAGCGATCTGTTGGCCGGATCGCCTCGGGCCGTCGCGCAGCTCGCCGATGCGTAACACTCGCCGCCTTCGCTTTGTTTGCTGGCGTCACGACAGGCGCAGTCGTGAAGGTTGCGGCAATCCATCTGATCGGAACTTCATTTAAAAAAAAAATAAATAAAATAATAATCTTTGTGTGTGTGGATCGAATGGGGGGGGGGGGGGGAAGTTCAACTTGAAAAGTCAAATAAAAATTATCGATTTAAAAAAAAAATAAAAAAGAAAAGTGTGATTTCACGCTGTTATTTAAAAAGTTAAAATACACGTCTGCACCTTTTCCCGTTAAATTTCAACTTGAATCTTTTCTCGGAAATCTCTCTCTCTCTCTCTCTCTATATATATATAATTGTTTTGAAACGATTGATTGATCCGAATGGCCGTCGTTTGAGCTTTGGAGATGCCGGGTCGCTGCCGTGTGACAGCTGACAATTACGGCCGGGTGATTGGTGGCTTTTTGCTTTTAAGTCTCCGTGCCGGTCACACTTCTTGAATGTCGGACCGAGTTGTGGTCTCCTCGGGGAATGTTTCCTGTCACAGATGGAGAGTCACAAGTGGAGGAGAGCCTCTTTTGGAGTGTTTTCAAAGGGTCATTAACGCCCCTCAAAGAGCAGGCTCTTCCTCAGAACAGTTTGGACTCGTGACCCCCTTCGAGTGGTGGGGGGGGGCGCTCTCCGCACACTGGCCTCTCTGTGCCAGCCGCTCTCGCGCCGCGTCCTCCGCTCCGTCCGCGGGTCATTCGCCGGCGGGACAGAGCAGCTTTCACCAAAACGCTTCTGTCGCCGGCAGCTCAGATCTTTGACACCGAAGAACAACAAAAGGGACTTTTGAGGCTCGGTGGGACAATTCATTAGGTACACCGACACTGACAAAATTGCCTGCAATTAATCTTCATCTACGTCGGCTCCATCGGAGTGGTAGGGCCACTCTGGAAAGAAAACAAATTCAATCACAAAAGAAAGCCTCTGTATTTCTTCAAGGGGGAAAAAAAAACAACATTTTATTTTAGAAGAAAAATAAAATATATATTTGTTTTCTTTTCATAAAGAAAATCACAGTTTTTACATGACAAAAGTTTTTCAAATTATAAATATTTTCTCTGGGGAAAAAAAATGACATTTTTTGTGGAACAAGATTGGAATCATACTTGAAAAAAATGTAAGGTAAAAAGGTGGAGTGTTACGAGAAATGTTTTTTTCCAGAAAAAAGTCATTTTTCCAAGACAAATTCAAATTCCTGGTGAAATTCTTTTTTTGGGTCATATTTTTCTGTGAAAACATTTTTTCCAAGGAAACGTGTTTCATTTTTGTTTTTTGCAAGAAAAAAAGGCATTTTCAGAAAAATAACCATATTTAAAAAAAATAAAAATAAAAAATGTTTTACGTTCAAACATTTCAAAAAAATTTTTTTTGAAAGGAAAATGTTTTTCTCCTCTTTTCCTCTTTCCGGTGTTCCTAACACTCCGCGGTCGTAATGTTCAATGTTCGGAGGGGCACTGGGCACTAATTCATCGCTAGAAAGAGGTGGGAGCGCCGTTTCCCCCTCGCTAGCCTCACAGGTCAATAAAATGAAGGAATAAAGCCTTCAAAACGACCATCAAATAAATCAACACCTCCGTTAAACGATTCAATAAAAAGTGCACGTTGTAATTTTGATGATTTATTGTGCGCTTGTTACATTGAACCGCATTAGATACGCATGCGTCCACTATATACCCTGTATGTATTTGTCGAAAAATTAGAGGAGGGGAGCGCGTCTGTTTTTGTTTTACGGCTGGCAGATGCGCGCGGCTTTAGTGATTGTGTTCGACACGTCGCCGTACGCCGGCTTTAAGCTACCGTCCGCGCGTGACGGGTGTCCTAGCAAGATGTCCGCTCGCGTCGATGAGCTTTGACGTTGGCTTTATAAGTCATGTTTACGCCCCCCCCCCCCCCCCGTGGGGAATATTAAATCTTGGCTGTAGCTTTTACGTTTTACTGCATTTTCAACGATTGGAGCAAAATGTAGCGCAGGACGTTAAAAAACAACAAACGATAAAACTTTTTCTTCACATTGTTGTACATTAACTTCTGTTGCCTTCTTGTTGAATTTTCGGCAGAATTATGAATTGGATATCTTTAAAATTTTTGAAACATAGTTTCTCCCCAACATTATATATTTTATGCTAACATCGGTGTAACGAATTTCAGATTGTCGAATTTTTCTAATTGGAGCATTTTTGTATGATTTTAGCAGCATATTTTTCTCCAAATCTTAGCTCTTCTATGCTAAAGTCTCGTATTGCCATCAATAGTACGAATTCCGAATTGTGGAATTTTTGGTTCAAATTACGATCGGGACAACTTCGAACTCCGAAGTTTTGCACGGCTTAAGAAAAATATTTTCCCCAAAATGTTTGCTATTTTATGCTAAAGTCTCATGTTGATATGAACAGCACGAATTCCGAATCGTGGACTTTTTGGTCAAATTCCAAACTGGAAAACTTTGAACTCTGAGGTTTTGTACAAATTAAGAAAATGTTTTTTTCCCGAAATGTTTGCTATTTTTTGCTTGTCGAAATCAATGGTGCTAATTCCAAATTGTGGAATTTTTGGTCACACAATCTTGCATATTTTTTCTCATCTTGATGTCATGTGTGACAATAATACGAACTCCGAATGTTGCACGACTTTTGATGCATATTATTTTTTTCAAAATGGACTTACTTTTACCGTTAAGTGTTGTGCTGTAATCATCTGTCACATTTTTGATTAAATTTCCAATTCCAAACCGGACGATGATGAAATTTCACGGTTCCTCAGTATGTTTACATTTCACCGCAAGCACTTGTCCCTGCATTTCTTTTCCACGAACGAATTTCGTGGCCGAGTCACGTCAGCGTGACGTTATTGAAATGAATTTCCACAAATGCAGCCCGTCTAATCGTTCTAATCATTTTGAGTGTTTTTCTTTTGCATGTACGCTTTACACAAAGTGTCATTTGTATGAAAGGCGGCGGCTTTCAGCGGCGAATGAGCCGAATGTGCCGCCAATTGCGCGACAGGAGAATCGGCAAATTGCAGCCGAAAGTGCATCCGGGTTCAAATTGCTCACTTTTTCCGCATAATGTGGAGGCTAAGTCATTGTCAATAAACGCAAGCGCGCCTTTTTTCTTATTCAGCCCCGTGTTTGCGCAGCACAATGGCTGTCGCGAGTAAATTGGAGCGTCGCTCGGCAAAGGCGCGGCGGGAATCCTATTTGTGTTTTTTGTTCGGCTCGTCTTAATGCGAGCGACGGTTGGCAGCCGGTCACTTCCTGCGCTGTTACTGACTGGTGTGCCATAATACCTAAATACCTAGTACCCTAGTATTTTACCTCTTAATGATGAGTCATAGATTTATGAGATTTTATTTTATTTTTTAAATAAATTTTTTTTAGAGAGGAAAAAAACATTTATGAGATTAAAGGTGCACTTTCTATCCAGGAAAAAAGTTGTAATTTTGGAGAGAGAGAAAAAAAAAATTGTTCTTTTTTTTTTTTTTTTAAAAGGTCATATTTATCATTTACCAAAATTTTCAACAAAAGGTCTTTTTTTTTTTTTTTTAGTCATGTTTTAAAACAAAGAAAGGAGGGGGGAAAAGTAATGAACAGCAAACAAATTCTTTAAAAAAAAAAAAAAAAAAATTTTTTTAAGAGAACTTTTTGGTAAAACCACGTTGTTTTATCAAAAATCTGAACGGAAGAAGCGCCCCCATCAGCGTCACGTTCCACAACAATGACTCGGCGCTAAACGCGGCAAACTTGGCAAGCGATCTCGGCTCGCAACTCTCTCAGGGCCGGAGGGTTGCCAGATCCCGGGCTCGGTTGCCAGGTCAGGCCGTCTGCGGGGCTGCGAGAGACGCGCGTCGACGGCGACAATGTAGCGTTTGGCCAGGGGATTAACAATGCAGCCTTTCTCAAAGCCGCCTCTTAATGCCTCGGCAAGATGTTTCGACCCGCGTTTGCTTTTTTTTTTTTTTGCTTTTTTGCGCCGAGGAGCTTCGCAGATGTTGCGGCATCGTTGCGGTCCCGCCCGCGCTAAAAAGACACATTACAAGCACCTCGGGGAGCCGCTGACAGTAACGATAACAGGTGCTTTCTGTGAGGTTCAAACGGAAAGAGTTTTGGGATAAGAGTACAGATTTACTTTCATGATGTAGCCACTAAAATAGGCCGTTAACTATTATTAGGCAGTAAATAGTGTTTGTTTACCTCTGAGTACCAAAATAAACCGCAAACGCTTCCTATTTTACGGTCTTGAGTCGATAAAGAGGCAGCTTATTAGCATAAAGTTGTTATTTTATGGAAATGCTAACTTCCTTAGCATGAACGGAGGTGACTGTTTGACTCAAAAGATGCAATTTTGTTTTTGGGGCCGATTCCGAGTCCGAAGTCGGGCTTTGAACGACTGCTGCCAGATTCGATACCAAATGATAATGCTAACTTCCTTAGCGTTAGCTGAGCAAAAAAACGGCGATATTTGGTCGATTCCAAAACGAACGAGCCCGTCTGAATTCGGACTCCTAACATGTATTTATTTTTTTTTAAATAAAATGGCAATTTAAGGCAGGGTTCTTGACACAGGGGCTGCGATTACTCACAACTTGTTTATGAATTGCTAATGCTAACTTCCTTAGCATCAGCTGAGGGTGTAGCTTCTGGTGCTGTGGTTGATCGAGATGCTTTTTGCTTTTTGCTTTTATTTGGCTCTCAAAGACGTCTGAGGAAAACCAGCCGCTCGTCGAGGGCGTCGCCGCGCGTTGGGGTCGTGAACTTGACGCGGGATTCGGAAAGTCGGAATTCCGCTGCACGCGTTTGTCACCGTCCGCTCCCGTTTGATTGCAGATGGAATCATTCCGCGGCCTTTTTTTCCACCGGCTCTGTTGAAGCACTCAGGCTTGATGGGAAAAGCAGGATAAGACAGATCCAGGTTTGGGGGATGATTGATTTTGAAGGTCGAGATTTTTTTTTTTATGGGTCGTACGATTATGATGTCGTCTTCTGGCGGTGTGTTTCACTCCTACATTGTAGATTACGGAAATGAATCAACACGACACAGTTACTCACGACTAACTACGGACCGTGACAACAAAACCCGCTCGGTAGAATATTTTCACCTAGAACTAGTGCGCCCAATTGACACAAACTCTGGTTTAGTTTACCATCAACATGAAAGTAACATAGATAGATCACACTAAATAATAATACAAAAAAAAAAACATACATCTGAGTTTTCAACGTAGCATGTGAGTGCAATTTCATATCTGCATCCGTTTCCTGCAGTTGCTGTTTTCCTGTTGACTCAAATGTTGCTCGGGTTAAAATGACAAAATAACATTTCCATTATTCTCCCAAAAGTTGTACAGGTTAAAATAATAACCAAATGAACCCGAGGTGTGGGCGGAGTTTGACGATTTGCCGTGAAAGTCGTCCGATTGTTTCCATCGTCGTGCGAAACGCCTTCCAACTCCTTCGCGGCATATCTGACCCTGGCGGAGGCTTTGTTTATTTTTGCGTACAGCCTGCTCGCAGACCCCGTGGCGCTGCAGCTGTCACTCTTACAGTGAGACCGAGACCCTCACTGTAAAATCCCAGCGACAGAAAAACAATGACAGTCTGTGACACAGCTGGTAAAGATCCAATGTTTAGCCCCAAGGACTTTTTCAGCAACCGCACTTGACCTCCAGCCCTGCAACTGAAGGACTTTCCATGCCCATTGAGCTCTAATCGGCGGCGCTGAAAAAGAAAAGCCAGTTTGTGTTACACACTTGAAAAGGGACCGGGGGGGGGGGGGGGGGCCTCGGGGCAGGTTATCAGCCACTGCGGGCTCCCGACTTGTCGCTGGCGGCGGCGGCGGCCTGACAAAAAGCAGACGGTGTCTGCCGGCGAAAAGGTGACAAGGGAGGGAGATGAAGTACAGTATTCGCTACATGCGGAGAGCGGAGACGCCAGCGCAGCGTTGACAAAGTGCTCTTGATAGCGGCTGGAGACGTGACATCACAGGAGAGTCTGGGAAGTCGGAAGTGCAAAAGCGCACCGAGGCTTTACCGATACAAACCATACCGTCCGTGGCCAACTCGACGGAAATTTCGCTTCTGTTCTGCCGATTTGTCCATTTAAGGAAGGGGAAGAAAACCAAAGGCACCAGCAGCGGATCAGTAGCCGCTTTTCAGAACCCTTTCGGTTCACATTACACCCCACAGTGGTCTCCACTCGAGCTCTAATCGAGCCTGATCGGGAATTACCAATTTGAACCGGACCCAACTGAAATGGAAAGGAAACAGAAAGTGCCAACCGGGAGTTTCCACTGGCAAAAGTCCCAAAATACCCAATCAGGATTGGCTTCGTTACAGCGTGCAATAATAAGAATAATAAGAAGAATAAGAATAATCCGACCATCAATGATGCCGACCAGAGAAGCTTTTTCTTTAGCAAATGCCGCCAACGGTGAAAAGTAACACATTTATTTGAATGAGCAAATATTCTTAGCTTGTAAGTTGTACTTTATTCTTGACTATTTATTCGTCAGAATGTTAGGACTTTTGAATCAAAACATTTTTCCGAACCTATTCTGGCTTTATATGAGCAACGTTCCAACTTTTTCCTCATCATTTTTCCTGTAACATTTTGTTGTCGTTATTGTTGTAACGTGACTTAATTCGCTCAACTTTCTAACTTTATTCTTTAGACTTCTGTGCGTATGTTAGCGGAATCAATTCGGTACGTTACGATTCAATCCCGCCAAGATTCCGACTTTTTCGTCATGATTTTATTCGTCGCATTCCGACTTTATATTCCCAACATCACAAATTTCTCTGCTAACATTACAACTTTATTCTCACAACGCAACACTTTACGATGGCATCATTACAATCTTTTCCGACTATTTTCGTAACATTACGGGATTTTTTTTTCTTATTACCAACGTATATTTGGAATCCGACATTTTTATTCTCGCCTATTTTGACCATTATTTTTTTTGTCTTTGTTTGCCTAGAGTGCCGACTATTATTACGGTAGGTCGCCAAATGAAGGCTAACACACAAAACATCTAACAAAGCAAAAACGACGCCAAAAATCTTTTACTTTTCCCGCTCTACCTTTCCGTTTTTTTCTTCCGCCTTTTTTTTTTTTTTTTTTTTTTTTTTTTTTTTTTTGGAACGCCACCTAAAAGTGCGTGTCCGCGGCAGCTGTTCGGCCAGACGGCGCTCGCGCGCTGTTGCTTTCGCGCGCCGCCATACGGGACGCAGCGTGACCGCCACAATAACCGACCGCTAAGTAACGCGCGCCGCGTGGCGGCACGCCTCGCCGACTTCCACCGGGAGGGAAGGTGAACCCCCGCGGATTGAGACGCACCAAAAGTCGCGTTTGTCTGTTCGAATAGAGTACGAATGTACAATCATAACCACATGATATGAAGAATAAGATCAAACAGCTAGCTTAGCATGCAAGTGACCGTATTAACATTTTTCGCATTCTTACTCTCACACAAGTGTATAAAAAAACTTAAATAATGCACTTATGTTTTGAAGAGGCAATATTTTATGTAATCTAGTGTCATGCAATTGAAAAAGAAAGCTAACCGCTGCCTTATGAAACTAAAATCAAGTCAAAGGACTCACAGTTTGAAGTGGTTACTCACCGTAACCATAAAACTAAAATGGAGTAAAACTACTCACCATCGAAAGACGCATTTGGCGGTGGGGGGGGAAAGCGGGGGGGGCGTCCATCTGTTCGCGCTTCCAGCTGAGCGCTACAAGATGGCCGCCGTCACCTCACTTGACTTTTCCCCGTGCGTTTGCATCTGCTGGCGTCCATCCTCTTCTTTTGTCTTCTCCCCCTCTCGCTTTGTCGCGTCGGAAGCGGAGCGTTCTTTCGCCGTTCATGAATATGAATTCGCGTCTGCCCGCCCGCCCGCCCGCCGCGCGATGAGCTGTTGGAGGCGGGCCAGGTGGGGAAGGAAAAGCGAGAGCGAGCGAGGGAGGACGACGGCGAACAGGCAGGCTGAAAGCGTCTCCTGACCTCTGCCGCCCCGGTAAGATGTTCCATCAATCGCACGCTGAGGTGGGAGGGGGGAGGGGGGAGGGGGGGGGACAGGTGGACGAGCGCCCGCAGGAAGGCGACGTCCAGCTTTAGTAAGTTTAGCTTTACGCGTCATTTAAGCGGCGTCGAAGGGTAACCCTCACCCTAACCGCTATAGTAGAGGTTAATACTTGTGGGGTAGATTAATAAGAGTCATACAGCTTTGAAATATGGATAAATAATCCCGAAAATATGTGGTCGCTACTTCGGATTTCACCTATTGTGGGGGTGGTCCAGAATCTAACCCCCGCGATAAACGAAGGGTAACTCTATATGCCGTATATATGCGATAGTGGCTCACTTAATGATTGGCGGTCTTCGCCCTGGCTCGGGGGGGGGGGGGCGGGTGTTGCCGACCTGGCGTCCCCCAAGGCTCTATACTCTGCTACAATGCGCCGCCATCTTGGCTTAATACAGTCAGTAATCGTAATGGCGTGATCAGCGCCGCAAGCCCCCATGAAATGGCTTCACAGCTGGCAGGTGGGGGGGGGGGGGGGGGGGGGCGGAGGGGGTGCGCGCCGATGAATTAGACGAAGTGACAGAAGAAAGTGTGGAGGAGTGAAGTAGAAGGTGGAGGCTTTACGGCGAGGCAGATGGGACGATTGATGGCGTTGAGGAAAAAGGTGTGGGGGGTGGGGGTGGGGGCCCTTAAAAGTGTAATATAGGTGTCCCCCGAGGAGGAGATTAATGGCGTGCGCCTCTTCGGCACGCTGGCACCGCCTCGTAAAGCAGGGCCGCACATCTGGCACAAACGGTGATGGGCGGGCGGGGGAAAGGCGGGTGCCCGTCCCTCGGTGTTTTACTCCATTCCAAAACGCCGTCAGGATTTATTTTCTATTCTCGGCATCAAACTTCACCGTCACGCTCCGCCCACACGCAATGACGAACGCTCAATTTTTGACAGTTGAGCTCCACCCTAGTATACGTGCTTCAAATTTGTGAGCAATCGGACGCAAAAAAATGAAGAAGTCCATTTTTTAAATTCTTTCTATGATTTTATTTCCAGAAATGGGTTGCTGAGATTTGATCTGTGCGTTTGCTTACATGTGATGGACGAGCGATTTCGTGTTGCTAAGTGAAACCATTTTCAGGGGCTCTAACGTCGAGCAGCTTGAAAATTTGAAATTTGGAAATTTGCGGCTGAGTAAATTTCCATCGAATTTTCCATTGAAATCGGAAGTTTGAAGCCAAACTTCCGAATTTTATCTCGCATGAGCGAATTTGACACGCAACAATTCATCTGGTCACTGTACAGCTGATTGGTAGCTGAACCCGTTCTAGTCTTCCTGCCAGACAACACCCGACAACACTTAAAAGTCAAAAGTCAACGGATCGAAAATCGTGCTTCGGAAAATTTACGACATGCTGGAAATTCCTCTGTTGATTGTACATCTGACCTGGAACTGACCTTTGTTACACTACCGCACGACGCCTGACAAGACTCGAAGTTCAAAAGTCGAAACTTGAAACTTGACTTAATTTGATCGTCGCTTTTTGCGTAACTCCCGACAAATTCATCTGCTTCCTGCACGTCTGATTGGTAGCCGAACTTATTCCACCCTTCATCCCTAACCACGTCCGACGAGTCCAAGTCGAGAGATCGAAATCTGGCTTGAAACTTCTGACTTTGATCGTGTCTGAGCAAAATTCTGACATGTCAGGAATTTCCTCCAATCGGGAGCTGAGTTTCTTCCACCCGTCCAACCAGCATTGAAATTGAAAACCCGAGTGATTGAAATCAGGCTCAAAACTTGTTCGCAATCGTCTTTGCCCTGAATAACAGGAAATGTTCGAGTTGCATTTCGATAGAATCCAGCAACCCCCCCTTCCCCCCCCCCCCCCCTTTCCCCGCCGCGTTCCGACACAGATGGCGTAATTAAAGGGAGGTGAGGCGAGGAGGGGAATTTATCTTTGATCAGCACCTCCCGCCTCTGGATTGTCATCGGCGTTGATGGCGCGATAGCGTCGGTAACGCAGCTGAGATGGATGGAGGCTGGCGAGCGGGGGCTGCGACCGTGGCGTCGAGGCAGCCGTTCTTTTGTTCGCCGCGTGCTGCCGCAGCCTCCCGCTGGGAGGAGGAGAGCCGGAATGATCTTTGCAGAGCTCTTCACAGAGAATCATACATGCTCAAACACACGATCAACCTTTGTCTGCAGCCCTTACTTTGTTCAGACTCGTCCTTTTTAAAAAAAAAAAAAAAAAAAATTCAAATAAAAAGTGCATTGATCTTTTCACATGAGCACCCTTTTACACTATTGATTGATTTTTATTTATTATTATTATTTTTTTTTCGACATGCACAGTAGAGATGAACATTTTGGATCACGGTTTTAGTGATTTGGATTTAAACGCCATTCCCGTTCTCATCAGAGTATTGCTCAAGAGTTCCTGGAATTCGCCCCAAAATAACTGCTTCGAACCAAAATGGCCGACTTCCTGTTTAAGTTTGGATATGGGTGCTTGAGACTTTGTCATGATAGACGTGTCCATCAAATTTTGTGTTGCTGGATCAAACTGGTGTCGGGGGGCTCATTTATTTTTGTTTTCTTTCCGATTTCTGGAAATGATCATCAAACGATGGAATTTGCCCAAAATGAATGCTTTGAACCAAAATGACCAACTTCCTGTTAAATTGTGAGCCTGTGCCCTTGACACTCTTTCGTGTGTCCCGTCATGTCCACCAAATTTCATGTCGATCGGTGAAACCGGTGTCGGGAGGACATTTTTCCAACTTTCCGATCGTCAAAATGATTGGCAAAGTTTGGAACCCCCCCCCCCTCCCAAAAACAAAAAATGTCCGACTTCCTGCTAAATACTGGGCACGGTCCTTGAGACTTTTTCTTTCTTTCTGTCGTGACGAACATGTTCGCCCAATTTCACGTCGATCGGCGAAACTGGTATCAGGGGCTGAATTATGATTATTATTATTATTTTTTTCGTTCCACTTTCCAGGGAGCGCGACCGAGGCAGCGTAGGCAGGTTTATGGTTACCAATGTGCTTACCTACACAGCAAAAATCCAGTCATACGTTGCCTCGTCCCATCTGCACTTGATATGTATAACCTACTCTCGCCACCCATATTTGCATTCTTTGCAGAGAGCACCTGAATCATACATAGTGCAGCCGCTTTATTAGTATGCTGAGAATTTATCACTTCATTAAGATGCATGGAGGCACTAATGCTAAATGGCCCCCGTACAGCTCATCTGCGTAATGCATGGCTAGCCCCTTTACAATTAGCAAAAAATAGGAGCACATGCGCGCAATGTTCGAGGGTTTATTGCTGTGAAAAAAAGTGAAAATCAAATCATTTACGATGTGCATAAATGCACGGTGTGATCCTTAACTCCCTTGTTTTATCCTGCTTCCTGCGGGCTATTGTTTAGCTGTCACTTGTTTGAGATCTACATAGCCACCCTCCCCCAAAAAATGTACTGACAGCCAACTAGCTCGCGATGGCGTCCACGGTTTGACCGCCGAGTGGATAATTGCATCTGCAGGCATAGAAAAAGGGAGAGGAAAAAAAGAAAAGCAAAGGTTGGTATTCACTTAACAGCGCGACTCGTGTAATGCTATGCTAGCAGTCAATTGGCCCCCCAGTTGTGTTACGCTAAATGGCAACAAAACGCCAGGGAGAAAAATCTTTGAGGGCTTTTAAGTTACCGAGCCAGGAAGCACCTGAAAAGATTGATGGATGGATGTAGGCAGCGGGTGGGAAATGACATTGGCGGCTTGCTCGAGACACAATTGTGTCGTAATTTCGCCCTTCAAATCGCCGCTTCTCAGGTTCACTCAAAATGGAGACTTTGAGACCGATTAGTGTGCTCAAAACGAGCGACCAATGGCAAATCATTTTGTCGTGACTTCAGCTGTTAAAAAAATGTTGGTTGTCAAGTTACAAAAACAAAAGCTAAAACAGTCAACGATATGGCTAAGGTTAGCGTCAATTATATGGACAATTGGGAAGTAGCATTGCAAATTGAGTCGTGTATAAAAAAATACTTTTTTGCCTTGTTTTTTTTTGAATTAACATTGCATATTCCATATATTGTTCTTGCAACGAGACAACGAGCTAAAAGTGGAAAATCAAGATGTTGAGCAGAAATATCGGACTTTTTGGGTGCGTTCAACATGCAGCGGGTCACATTGACCCGTAAACGCTTTTGGTGCACCGAAGAAACGAGCGGGAGCATTATTGGTGATATCTTCCATTTCGCAAAGTTGAGCTAAAAAAAAAAAAAAAAAAAGAAAATGTCAATCCTCTGTTAATGTGCTTTGCGGTATCGCTAAGAAGCTAAAAGGTGCCTTTTAGCTTGTGCCGACCGCGTTAGCATGAGGCGGTCTTGATGAATGTGTGCGGCGTGGGACTCGAAGAGGGAATTTTCCCGCCTCCCGCCCTCCTCGCCTCGTCGCTGCACTTTCTAAACAGCTGGAAGAAGGACGCAGAGGGGGCAGGGAAGTTGTCGGTGCGTATAGTGTCACGCTTGTGTGAAACTGCGAAGCCGTCAGCTAATAGTCAGGGCATCTGGCAGCACTAAAAAACACATCTAGTTCATATTTTATTAAGTGTATGATGTAGTGTATGTATGCGTGTGTGTGTGTGTGTGTGTGTGAGTGCGATGCGGGGGAGGGACGGCGGTGATGTAGCCCCCCCGCCCCCAAAGCCCCGACGGTAAAATGTGGCTGACAGCTACGAGGGGAAATTTCACTTGGAAGAAGACATCATCCCGTTTATTCTGTTCTCGTGTGACTTGTTTGGATGTCTTGAAAGACTGACGTGCTTCCTTGATCAACTATGGGAAGTGTTAACAATCAATTCAATGTGGTTTTTTTTTTTTTTTTTTTTTTTTATGATTTTGGATGGCAATGCAAGGTTGGTGCTGAGTTTTGTCATATGGCATGACTCCTTCTTGTGACTGGCGAAGAAGTCGGCCCTTCGATCATTCAGAAGCTCCTAAATTGCATTGTACCCCGTGTTTGGAAAGTTGATTTTCTCCGCAAATTCACGGTCACAACGTTCGCACATTTTTAAATCGACCCCAAAGTGGTCAGAGCTCTTCATATTTACCCCCTGTTCGACGCCCCCATACTGACCCTACCCTAAATTCACTTTACCCTAATGATACCTACCCTACCGCTAATCCGACACGAACCCTGTGACTCGCCTAATACCGAATGACCGCACGATTAACGAACATTGAATGCAGCGATCGGACTGAGAAAAGGTTCCGTGCTAGGAGCGCGGCTCCCGGCAGATGCTTTGAAGCAGCCCGCGATCCGAAACCGAAGAAGGAAATGCCAGGCGGTACGTTCCCTCTCAAGTGGCTCGATTCGTCATAATTATGTGGTTGTAAAGAAGGGGGGGGGAAAAAAGACTAAAAAGGCTCTAATCAATCTGATTTAATTAAGTGCAGTCAGTCACATGAAACGAGCAGAATGGAATTAATAAGCACATTGTGGATTTGCATTTAAGCCGTGTAATTATGCCAATCCCGGGCGCCTCGCTTGTACACCTTTTCCGCCATCAGGACAAAAGAGACTTTCTCTCGCTATTGGATCACGCGGTAGCGACGCTAACGCAGGAAAGAAACGGAAGCCACAATGCTAGCCCGCGTTTACGATC
The DNA here is from genome assembly GCF_024500385.1 of Phyllopteryx taeniolatus. Classification (NCBI taxonomy): domain Eukaryota; kingdom Metazoa; phylum Chordata; class Actinopteri; order Syngnathiformes; family Syngnathidae; genus Phyllopteryx; species Phyllopteryx taeniolatus. The sequence continues at coordinate 2,241,008 of NC_084522.1, read as the reverse complement.
TTGAAAACGTCACAATTGTAAATCGTTCATTTCCACGAAACAAGATATCCAACTCCACCCTAATCTTAAAGCGAACCCTGAATTAATTCTAACTTCGAACTTTATGACACACATTCAAGCGCTGCATCGCCTCCATTGTCCTCGCGTGGCTGCGGCTAACGGCAGGTTGCAATTCCTTTAATATTGCCCATTTGGAGCGATAATGTTGCGACTTCCCGGTGGCCGTGTGATGCCTTGATCTCGACGCCAGTCGCCCCGACCGCTGCGAAGCCGCAAAAGTGGCGCTCGGCTCTGCCGGCGCGCACGAGCGCAGCGGCACAGCATGTGGGTCAGATTTAATCGCGACCATTTCATTTCCCCGAACCCTTCATCAGCCAGATAAGCGAGTCCTGTTCTGGAAGCACCGCTGCGCTAGCGCCCAGGAAATATGACAGATAAGACGATTTGTGTAATAAGATTTTTTTTTTTTTTTTTCTGATCTGATAAACTATAAGAGCTTTTTTTTTTTTTTTTGTGGGGGGGGGGGCGGCGTTGCAGAAATGCGGCTAAAAATATAAGAAACAAATTAATCGTGTTGATTAGCAGCCGTCGACGGCGTCTGGGAGATCGGGTGGGGGGGGTGAGGCGGCGATAACAGCGATGCGCCAGATAGCTTAAATCCTTGTTGGTGGGACCAATCTTATCGTCTTTCTATTTAAAAAACGAGGGGAGGGGCTTGTCGTTGTGGTTTCTGTGTTCGAGTGCAAGTTGAATACTCGGTCGGTTGGTTAGCAAACTCGTGCGCTGGTTTGTTGAGTGTCCGGCTAATGGCTGGTTTTGTTTTCTGTGTTCGGCAGCAAGCTTTGGCGGCGCGTTACATACTAAAGCTGCGGTTTCAAATGAGAGGTTTAAGCCTGATCGAGGGTTTCAAACGAGAGTTAGGGTTTCAAGGGAGTAAAATTTGGAGCCTGATTTCGAGTTTCAAATTGGGATTTCAAGCCTTTCTTAAGGTTTTCACACCAATGGTTATGGTTTCAAGTCATGGTGTCGAACCTGGTTTGGGATTTCCAATTGTTAGGGTTTCAAGCCAGCCTGATTTACGGCTTCAAATTAGGGTTTCATGTCCCTAATATCGTGGCCAATACACACCAGCGGTCAAATGTTCGGACACAGCTTCTCATTCGGTAACACTCGAAAGGGTCGCTCCCATCATTTGAAACCTTACCCCGTCCCCGTTGCGACCGCCTTGGATTTACTGCTTCACATGCGCGCGCGCAAACGATGCCTAATGGCTTTGGAAATGCTTTCAAACGGGAAGGTTCCAGCGCCCTCTTCACTGCCTGTCGGGCCATTATTGCGTGCGGCGACCGCGTTTTCGTCCAAGGACTCGATGCTAATGAAAGGAAGAACAACAACAACCCCAAAAAAAAATAAATAAAAAAGAAGTGGATGAGCAAGGCCCCATTACGCAACAAAACATCGAACGTGGACGTTCCAATCCCGCCGTATCGGACGCTCCTTTTGGCCTTAAAAGGGGAAACGAGCGCTTTGGATGTTATTGAAGCGTGGAGATGTTTTAATAACAGTGGAGAGGATGGACGTTATTTTAGCAAGTAGCTGTTTTTGTCGTGAGTGGGAAGAAATGAGGACATTGGAAGAACAAGACATTTTCCCCAACGCGTTTGCCGAGGGGCTTCAATTTAGGTCCGGAACTTTCTGTCGTCGTCTTCGATGTCCTTCCGTTGGAAAAGAAAAGGTTGACTGAATGTCAAAGCAAAGGTTTTGAAATAGGGTTTGAAGCCGGGGTCGGGGTTTCAAATGAGGGTTTCACCTGGAAACCCTAATCCTGGCTTGAAGTCTTCAACCAGATCTAAAAAAAGAAATTAAAAATCGAAACTAATTTAAAACCTTAACCCTGGCTTAAGACACAACCCTAACCCTAATTTGAAACCCTACCATCAAACTCAAGGTCCGGGGGCCAGATGTGGCCCGCCGCATCATTTTATGTGGCCCGCGAGTGCAAAATATGAGCATCAGCTTTCATGATTCTTGCTCAAATCTGTACCAAAATTCCAAATTATTGTCATGTATAATAAAAAATAATGTTGAGGAGTTACCAAACCCCTTTTTACAAGCACTTGAACAATAGTTAAACAAATTATGATCCTTGTCTTCTGATTTTAAATGAGTTAGCCATCAATTATTTGTGTATATGTAGTCATAATATGATGAGGCGATTAAACATTTATATAGTTTCACTGTCATAACGGCGCTCTGAGGAAAATCATAGCTACAGCGTGGCCCGCAACAAAAATGAGTTTGACACCCTTGCTCCTAAATCGTACTTGAAAGCCTCACTGGCTTAAAACCCAACTTTGAACCCTTACGGCTGCCGATGTTGTAAACAAAGCAACACTATACTACAACTGCAATTTGTAAAAAGTGAGTTTTAGTACAGAAAAAGTCTATATTTGTACATGGAGTGTTGAAAAAAAAACCCAGGAGTAGTTATTATTAGAAAATAGTTGTTATATTTATTTAAATGTCAATGCATGGCAGGATGCATTGTGTTAATAAAAAAAAAATTAAAAAAATGGCTTTAGCTCATCATCAAGTGTTTTTTTTTTTTTTTTTTGGGAGCTTTGATTGCAATTTGTCACAAATAATCATCTCGTTGGGGCATGTGGGCGGTCTTGCCAGGTTCCGCGACGTGTGCGTATGTGTGTGTGTGTTTTTCTTTTTTTTCCATTTTTACTCCTTTGTGTTTGTGACGTCGACTGCAGACACACGTTTGAAAAATAGTATACCGCAAAAATAAAAAGGTGTGCTCGCTTATGTATTTATTCATGAACACAGGAACTTGTACTCGTCAGGGCGATATGACCCCCGACCCCCCGGGGAGGGCCCTCCGCAACATTTCCGAGTTCGCCAAGTCACCCGGCCAAACTCGTTAGACGCAACGGCACATATCGTTCGCCGCTAATTGTTTTCCCTCTGCTGACAAACGAGTCCTCGGGCTGCGCGGACCCCCGCCTTTCCCCCGCCACGCCCCCGCCCACTAATCACTCCGTGTCTGAGTGTGTGTGCGCGCGTGCGTCTTTGCCGCCCTGGCAGTGCGCCGACACGTGCGAGTGGGCGACAAGGCTACACGAGTTCAACCGCAGCCATCAAGGTTCTTTGTCTCCTGTCAATCACAGCCAGCGCATTGTTAACTCATAAAAAAATAAAATAAAATAAAATAAAAAAAACTTTCAAACGCGTCGTAAGTGGAAAATAAATATATCTTGTAAATTTGGCATGCCACAGACAAGAGTGTTGCGCGTGGGGTAAAGGGGTGCGCCTTGCTAATTGAAACAATGCTATTGTTTTGCGCCTTTTGATCATGTTTGCATAATTAAACACAAAGGCTTCAAATGAGCTTTGGTTGGAACCAAAATTCCAACGGTGTGCGGGCAAGGGCAGGTGCGCCAAGCTTGGATTGTTTTTTTTTTCAATAATTTCGTCACACATTTTGATCATGTAGTGAAGAAGAATAAACGTAATACCTTTTTAAATGAGCTTTGTTTTGACTTTTTGGCAGTGGTGCGCAGAAAAAAAGGGGCTAATTTTGTTGCAGCTAATTTTGTTTTGATCACCTTTACATGATTAAACATATTTTGTTTAAATTAGCTATGTATTGATATTTTTTGAAGGGGTGTGAGGAGAATTAGGGATGCGCCGAGTTTGTGGTAACTCATTTTCAAATTATTTTGTCATGTATTTTGATCCCATTAGGCTAATTGAACACACTACCTGTTAATGGGTGTGCGGGCTGGGGGGTGCGCCTAGCTTGCGGTAGCCAATTTTGTAATTATTTTATATTTTCATGTTCGGATCATGTCTGCATGACTGATCATGAGGCCTGTAAACTGGCTTTGTTTTTATGTTTGTTTGTTTTTTTGGGTGTGCAGAGGAGAAACTGCGCTTAGTAATTTATAAAAATGATCTTGTCATATCTTTTGATTACATTTGCACAATTAAAAAGACTATTGAAATCAGCTTTGTTTTTTCCTAGTTAATTTTTTCTTTTCTCATGCATTTTGAGAACATTTGCACGATTTGCCACACACATTTTCAAACGGTTTTCCAAAGGTGAGGCAAGCGAGGGTGTGCCTCGCTTGCTTTAAACAAATTTAACAAATTTACCCCACTCGTCTCATGTTTTTGTTTGAATTTTTTCCCAGCATACCTGGCACTAATCCATCAGAGGGGCACTGGGGCTCGGCCCCTCCAACCGGCCCCCCCTCCCTCCCTCGATGCCCACCGACGGCCATTGTTGCAACAGGCCCCAGCTGGGCCGCAGCCAAAGCTCGCTCGTTACCTGATGACTGATAGCTTCACATCAGGTGTGCGCGAGCGGTGGCGGGGGCCAGCTGGACCAGAATTTTTTTTAGCGGGGGGGGTGGAGCGGGGGCTAAGGAGAGGGATGTGCTCTACCCAGGTGGGTGATGATGATGGATGAAGCCTGAGGGCGAGGGTTTGGGGGGTTTGGTGGTCTCGTTGCCAAACTCCGCACAAGGCGAAGACACGCGGGTATTCATTGGGTATTCATTTTTGAATTGCGCCGCGGCTCATATACGATGTTGATCGTCCACGTTGCGGTGCGGATGTGACGTGATACGATGAAACAATGTAGCATTGTGATACGGCACATACGCGATGTGATACGTTCGGATTTTACATGATGCGGCACTAAATAACGATGCGACACAATGTGATACGATGTTATACGGTACAGATACCACAGATACTGTATGGATACGACATGCTATTATACGACACAACGCGATGCGATACGACGAACGGTTATACGACAGGAAACGACGGAATCGAATTTGACACTAAGTTTGGACGGAACATACTACGATGCGGCGCGATATGATAATTGTTCAATTCGCTAGGTTAGGATAGTGTACAATGTACGATATATGGTGCGATATGCTACGATGAATTTGCGTTACTCGTGATCAGTATCCTCCAAATGTTTTGAGACACGTCCGCGTGCAATCGAATGAGGAAGCGTTTCTAAACTTGATTCCAGTTTATCCAATTCATAACACTCCTACTTTCACTTTCATTTTGTTTTGCTCACCGTCGTGTCCTCCACGCACCGCAACGCCGTTGATTATGTTTGTCACAGGTTCATTCTGGCGGATTATTATTATTTTTTTTTTTGTACAAAAGCCCTGACTCTCTTTCTTGCCAATTAACCTTGCGGGGCCTTTCAATTACCATCGCTTACCTCTGTCGCTTTTTCTTTTTTTGTCGCTGCTTGTTTTTCATCAAGCATTCAAGTCAGGCTGAATAACTTGAGGACAATCGCAACAAAAAAAAAAAAGTTGCCATCACCTTGGCCGCAAATTGCCATCTCCAAAAGGATTTACTTACCCGCCCGCAAAGCAATTTTCTCCCGTCGAGTCGTGTCACTTCTTTGTGCCGCTATGCACGAATTTGTCCTTCCAACGCAGAATGTCAGCAGATGAGATAAATAATGCGGCATAGAGACGGAAAAAAATAACGTTGTAAAATATGATGACTTGTTGGATTCAGGCTGAAGAACTACATAACCGATTCCCACTAAAGTAAACTTTTAGTTTGTTAGTTTAAGTAGCAGGTTTATGTAAAAAAAATACGTCCAAACTGCACGAAAAAGTCGCTTAATTAGCAGGATTACGCAAAAACTAGCCGGCACGGTGCACGACTGGTGAGCACGTCTGCCTCACAGTTCTGAGGACCGGGGTTCAATCCCCGGCCCCCGCCTGTGTGGAGTTTGCATGTTCTCCCCGCGCCTGCGTGGCTTTTCTCCGGGCACTCCGGTTTCCTCCCGCATCCCAAAAACATGCATGCTAAGTTCATTGAAGACTCTAAATTGCCCATAGGTGTGAACGTGAGTGCCAATGGTTGTGCCCTGCCGTTGGCTGGCGACCGCTTCAGGGTAAGCCCCGCCTCCTGCCCGATGATAGCTGGGAGAGGAGAAGCGGTAAAAGAAAATGGATGGACGCAAAAACTACAAATGTACTAACAAATTCAACTTTTTAGTTTCTCGATGCATTTATCAGGAATCCGTACAAACGACACACAAAAGTTCGTTTATTAGCATGATTGCGCAAAAACACGATCCAAAGAGACATTTGCACTGAACGCTAAGATTCATCAGGCGTGAGAAAGTTGATGTGACGTCACATGAAAATAGATGCACAACCAACTGAAAAGAAAACAAACAAACAAAAAAAAAACAACAACAACAGCTTGCGAGGACCTCATTTTGCCCCCTGACAATCGCAACAAAACATCTTGACAGCCGGAGACACGACGAGGATACGCGGTGAGGAAACCAGCAAGGGAAGAGTGTGTGTGTGTGTGTGTGTGTGTGTGTGTGTGTGTGCGCGCGCGCACGTGCGTGCGTGTGCGTCCTGTGATAATGGTGCAGGGGCACCAGCAGGAAACACATACAGCGGCTGTTTTTGCTGCCGGGGGGGTAGGGGGGGGGGGGGGGGGTTCCTGGAAGTCAAGTGCCCGGTGCGATCGGCCACGCACGCACACGCACAGGATACCTCGCCTCCGAAAGGGGGAAACGTGCTGCGTGTGATACACAAGCACACAGACAAGCAGACTTCCTGCGTTTTCCCACCTACTGGGCGGCCACCTGTGTCACGAAGCCGCCGGACCCCGTGGGTGATGAAAACAAGCGCGCCCACACACACACACACACACACACACACACACACCGCGAAGCGAAGGGGACAGTTGACAGTAAACAAGTGTCATTCAAAAACGAGCCGGGAGCGTCGCGGCCGTCATCCAGCCCGAGCAGGAGCGCGAGCGGCTTCAGTGCGGCCATTGTCTGCTCTGTATACATTATAAACAGGTCAAGGTTGAAGGAGGAGAGCTTCGAGCCAGGATGATAACAAAACCTTCGTTTAGTTCCGTGGCTCTCAATCTTTTTTACACCGAGTACTACCTAAAAAAAAAATACTGGATAATTAAAAATAAGTGTTTATGACGCAAGCAGTTCTGAAATGAATGCAAACCTATCGAACTTTAAAGTTAAATACAACTGAAGTGTACGGAAGCAGTGATTCTTTGGCGTATCCCGAGAGCAAGGGTGTCAAACTCATTTTTGTTGCGGGCCACACTGTAGCTATGATTTTCCTCGGAGCGCCGTTATGACAGTAAAATTATAGAAATGTTTCATCGGCTCATCATGTTATGACTACATCTACACAAATAACTGAGGGATAACTCATTTCAAATCAGAAGACAAGGATCATAATTTGTTTAACTATTGTTCAAGTGCTTGTAAAAAGGGGTTTGCTAACAGAAAATTGCAACACCTCAACATGATTTTTTATTATACATGACAATAATTTGGTATTTTGGTACAGATTTGAGCAAGAATCATGAAAGCTGATGCACATATTTTACTCTCGCGGGCCACATAAAATGATGTGGCGGGCAACATCTGGCCCCCGGGCCTTGAGTTTGACCCCTATGCACTAGCGGGAGCCCAAAAACAATTTTGATGTGTAATCTGCTAAGAAGCTAATTGAAATGTTAATTTTGCATCCTGATTTTATTTTTATTTTTTTTTTGCTTTCAGGGAACTGAGTTAAGTCTAATCTACGAATTTTTTACACTTTAAAAAAAATTTTTTTTTTTACCTAATTTATTATTTCTTAACTATTGGGGAGAAAAAAAATTCTTACATAACTACAAATTATTTACTTTTGTGAACATCAGTTAGGTAGTTTTTTTGCATAACCCTACTAATTCTTTACTTCCGTAGACATCGGTTATGTCATTTTTTTTTTTACGTAACCCAGCTAATTCTTGACTTCTAAGAAAGTAGGTTCTGTTGTTTTTGCATAATTCTTACGATTTAAATCTTGGGTCATGATCTTAACGAAGCTCCGCGATGTTTCACTGGGACAACCTGCTTATGTTTTATTTTTAGTTAGTCGGCGAACTTTCTCACGCCTGACGAACGTTATGGTGGGGGTGTGCGCCGGCTGCCGCCCCTGCCTCCCGCCATCGCCTCCTGGCTTTTGTCCCCTCCCGGCGTCTTTGTCCGCGTGCGGACGAGGCGACGCAGGCGGCGAGAAAAAGAGAGGAGTGCTGCAATCCGTTGGCGCTTATGGCGTCATCTTCTTCCCCGCAGAGACGGCGCGGCGGCAACAATGCGCTCTGGCGGGGATGGAAAATCCACCGAATATTTCACGTACACGACAGACAAAAGCGCTCGCTTGACAGCACGAAGCGTCGCGCTCAGACAAAGAGATCGATTTGGGACATACAGTGGATAAAAAAAGTCTACACACCCCTGTTCAAATGCCAGGTTTTTGTGATATAAATAAAAGAGGAGACCAAGATAAATGCTTTCGGAACTTCCTCCACCATTAATGTGACCTACGACCCGTACAATCCAATGGAGGAGAAAAAAGAAATCTTTTGGAGAGGGGAAGTAAAAATAAACAAGTGAAATAATGCGGTTGCACAAGTGTGCACATCATTTTATAACTGGGATGGAGCTACGAAAGCCTACTAGAACAGCAAAATTATTTGGGGATAAGTGGGGGCATCTGTAAATGGTGGCAGGTATGAGCTGGCTCCCGTTTAACATGAGTGAATGTGATTGGTTCATTCTGAACACAGCCCCAGTTACAGGATGTGCACACTTGTGCAACCACGTTATCTCAGTTGCTTATTTTTACTTTTCAAATTATCACCAATCCAGTGTTTTAAAAAAACAATAATTATACACAAGATGACTAGCTAGGTAACTTAATCTTTAGCGACGTAGAAATTGGTGATGTAGTATTTCCGTCGTTTTGCTAACCAGCTAACCAAATCTATAACTTCGTAGAAATGGGTAAAGTAGTTTTTGCCTAATCTTGCTGACAATAGCACTAATGAACGAATTAACTAACAAAGTCTTTCATTTAGTAAAAATCGGTGACAAATATTTTCACCATTCCACCAACTAGCTAGCTAACCAACTAGTTTTCTGGGAAATGTATTCAGCAGTTTATCGAATGACTTAAATCTTTACTTTAGTGGAAATTGATTGCCGCTTTTACGTAGTTCTACTCATTTTTTTTTTTACTTTTATGACAATCAGTTATTTAACGGAATTCTATAAATGATTTACTTTCGTGAAAATTGGTTGTTGTTTTTACATAATCCTAATTGTCATTTTGACGTATTCTTGGATTTCGCTGAAATTGGCCATGGCATTTTTGTCATGGCAAATTCTCTACTTTCGCAGAAGGTGGTTATCATTTTTGCATAAGCTTTCCCAAAAAAATGTACATTATGTTTGATTTTTGTACACATTTTTACGAAAACCCTTAGCTAGCACGGCCACGTGCTATTGGATATACGAGTCGCACCAGCTTCTGCAAGTTGCGTTTGACCGACTCTGTGGGCCAGATGACTTCCAGATGGTGCGGCCAACGTGTTTGCCTTAGGTCACTCGCTCAGGCGCACACACATGCAGTGTGTGCGTGTTTGTGTGTCTCCGAACGAGAGCGCGCACCGGACAGACACACACCAGTCAAACACACCCTCCAGCTTCCGGCTGGTTCTTGTCCACGCCGCAGCTTGGGCGTAATGAGTGATAATTCGCCACTTAGACTTCCAATGTGATTCTCGAGCAGATGATCAGTGACGTAGTTCTTGGGCTCAAAACCTCCCGCAAGGAAACGCGTTGGCTTTTGTTTCCGATCCTAAAAGCTCGCCTTTTTGAAAGCGCGAGCGAGCAAGCAAGCAAGCGCCAGGCGATACAGTTCCACTCCGGTCCTGTGGGGGGCGGTGTTTTGGCAATACAACGTGTGTGCGCCAACTGACACACACACACTGAGTTCCAACCGCGAGATCTGCAACTGTAATGATGAAATGTCAAGTTGTAGTCTTCTAACAAATACAATCTTTAGCTTTTTGGTTTGCATATAATTGTGATCTAAATCATTATTTTCATGGGCCAATTTTGTGGAAATGTTTACGTAATCCTACGATGTCATTGTTTGACTAATTTCTGAGGGTTATTTGACATAAAGGGGGAAAAAAACGGTTAAATTAATGCAACAATAAGTACAGGACTCTAAAAGGACTCATTTATAGATGGTAAACTAAATCAATGAATGATTTAGTGCATATAAAATACATAAAATATCTAATTTTGACAAATAATTCACTGTCATGTTTTCCATTTAGTTTTCAATTAATAATTCATTTTAATAAGTGTAAATATTTCTATATTACTAATATCGTCCTTTATGTAAATATGTTCATTTTAATGATACAATGTATTTTGTATTACAATTAATTTGATTGTAATTATTTACCCAAATATTCAATAACATATTTGAAATTGTGATTGCCGATAGTTTTGTATTTTACATATCATTTAATAAATAAAACCAAATCGTTTTCAACGTCTCTTTTTTTGCAAGTGTATTGAAACCAGAAGCACGATCCAATGAGCGTCGTTGCCACTCTTGGCCCCGCCCCCCGCCACCTGGCTTTGCGCGCGCAGCCTTCCGGAGTCAGAGCGCCGCTGCTCGTCCGCACCAGCGCAGCGCGTGTGTCCAACCGCCGCCACAATCGCGAGTTGGCCGTCTTCAGCGACGTTTTCACGGATATCGGGCGCCTGCTCATCCCCCCCTTTCCTTCCTTGTCACCCGCTTCCGCCTTTTCCGTCCCCCCCCCCCCCCGTCCCCCCACTCCCTCCATCCTCCATACCGGACTTTTTGGGAAGTACACGCCGCCGAGAGTGAGCCTCCGTCCGGACGCGGAGCTCCGGAGTGGCCGCGGTCCCTTTCCCGAGAACTGCCCCGCAAATCACACACCGACGTGCCGCATGGTGGGAATCTCCGACTCCTTTCAGTGTAAGTCCTCCTTGTATTCGTCACATTGCCACCCAATGATGCCGATTGGATGTGGAAACACGATTTCGGCAATATATGGGAGGATTTTGTGTACATTTTGATGCGTATTACCAAGAAGTCGACATCACCTAGCTTGTGTGCACCTACACGTACCCTGGATTTTGATGCATTTTCATAGCAAATTCATGTCATTTCCCCTTTTTTTTTTTTTTTTTTAATTCATTTTTTAAATTATTATTATTATTATTATTTTTTTTTTTGCAAGATATATTCTCGTGTAAGTGTCACTGCGTGGGCTGCCTCTCAATGCGTGTGTTTGTGTGTGTAACAGTGTAACGGGTTGGACTCCAGTTGGCATGTTGTTGTCACACAGATGGTGTTGGCGTTGGGCTGATGATGCAGCTGATGGCATAAGTAGTACAAAATTGTGCCATTTTTTTGCATTGTGCATTTTTGGATTTCTACAAAATTCTTAATTAGGATCAATACTGGGAATTATTTTGTGGGTCAGGCTATTACCTTGAGTGGTGTGTTTGGAAAAGGGGAATAAATGAAAGGTAAACAAAGAATGCAGGTTATTGCTGTGTGTGTGTGTGTGTGTGTATGCATGAACACACACTGTATAAACAAGCTGGCTTGCGCCGCTCCCGTCCCCTGCAGCATCCGCCGCTGCCATCTGCCTGGACGCCAGCCCGCCGCACACCTGGCACAAAAAGCCCACCCAACCACCCAAGGCCCCCCCCTTATTGGGCCACGAGGTCAAACGCATCAGGCCGCCGCGCATGCACGCACGTGGCCTTGCAAACATGTTGTGGCTGCGCGTCGGAGGGGAATTCTAGCGGCGGGGAACAGATTGTTTTTGTTTCAATTATTTCCTGTGGGGCAAATGGTAAATTCCAACCTTTTTTTTTTTTTTTTTGGAACAAAATCCTACGAAATATGGCTGAAAATGTCAAATTTGCCCCGAAAATGCTATTACACGTTTAAGTGGCATATTTCTTCAGGAGCAAATAAAAACCCAAAAAATGTCATTTTCTACTAATTTCTAGCTTTTGTTTTTGTATGATTTCCTACTAATTTTTTTATTTTTTTTTTATTTCTCCCACACATTTAGAATGATACATGTTGTACACAGAATATCCTGAAAAAATAAAATACCTTTGTCCAAAAAAAAGTAATTTTACAACAAATTTGTTTTTTTAATGCCAAATCCTACGAAATATGGCAGAAATTTAATTTGTCCCCTAAAATGCTATTACTAATATTCAAGGGGCATAGCTTTTTGTCAGCATTTATTGATTCAAAAAACAACTTTGAAAAAAAAATCATTTTTCTACTCATCTGTTCATTTTTTTTTTTTTTTTGTACAAAGTCCGACTAAATTTGGAAGCATTCACTTTTTTTAATGTTACATACAAACTATCGACTTGAAAATGAAAAATGTTATTTCTATACTCATTTCATAGCTTTTTCTTTCCCAAAATGCTATGAAATATGGCAAAAATGCGATAGCATTCTTATTATTACCATGTTTGTGTAGCCACCGTCTCTGTCCCTTCGATATCGCCCACTTTGGAAACTGTTAAAGCAACTCCATATTTTTTTTGTCTGCATTTTTTCCATCTTCCTGTGACGGTCCCATTACTTTTGTCAACTGTCAATATGTAATCTATCTCAAAATCGTATGATTCCAACTGTGCGTGAAAGACTGACAACATTTAGTAGGACTGCGTACAAAAAAAATGCTGCATAAGAAGTAGAAAAATGAAAAAAAATTTTGATGGGCGATTGTGATCACTGGACCCCCGCATTTACTGATCGTCCGATCCCCCTAATTGTTTTCCATTTAATGAATTTTTAAAAAATGCATTTATAATGCCTATTTGCGGTGCGACGCGGTCCCTCGCGAATAATGCAGGTCCGCTGTACTCTGAGCACGTATGGATCGGCCGGGTCTCCCAGTGTGTGTTATTGACGGAATTAAGTGTGTGTGTATGTGCGCTCGGGCGCGTGTCAGGTTGTCGATCAATAAGCCCATCGATGGTTATCAGTGAGAGGGTGGCACTCGTCGGCGCTTATCGAATTTCATCAGCTGTGAGAAACGGTGTTAAAGGACTGTATTTTCAAGTGTATGCGCAGACGCACTCTGTATGTGAGAGTGTGTGTGTGTGTGTGTGTGTGTGTGTTTTATTGTAGCAAGAAGTGTGCCCACACGAGGGCCTCACTTAATGTCAAGACTGAGCACTAGAAAATGATTTTATTGGCCCCAATTGGCGGGTGGGAATGTTAGCTGCTAAGCGCTAGCAGCTAGCCTACGTTCCCGCGTCAAAAATCGGGCCCGTCAAGCTGAGTGCGTCCTGGCTAAATTTTCATGCGAGTCAAGTTTTTACTTCCATTAAGTGAGTCAAGTCATACAATCTTGTTGGGCCACAACGTACAGTATTATTCAATTACAAATTGGATTAAAGGTTTATAACTTCCTCGACATCGATGCTAGTTTGCTATGCTATGGTGTTTCCCATTATGTGTTAGCATTAAGCGAGCAACGTTATGCGGTTAGGTAAAATACGTGTGCAATTCTCTTTGTTTAGTTTTTACAGTAAACTTCCACTCGGAGTGGAAATAAACAGCTTGGCCTCTTATTGGAAGAATGGTTCACAACCTGCTACTTGTTGTGAAGTTCGCTGCTAGCATCGAGCGCTCGGGACAAAAAATCGGATGAGCGACGGCTCGTCTCTTGGAAAAGTTTTTTTTTTTTCAGTCTTGTAAGTTGAGCTGCCACCGTACTTTTGTCTTGTCTTCTCATTTAAGTGCAGAACTGACTTAATTGCGAAGTCGACGTAGTCGACGTAGCTCAGCCGCCTTTTCGGTTTCATCGTGATGGCCGGCGTAAACGATAAACAACACAACACATTTTCTTTTACAAGCAATGGCATACTCAAAGCGCAGAGTTCCAACAGTTAACGTTTTGATCAAGCAAGTTTCAAGTCCTAAAATTGACGACTCGAGTCAAGTCATGTGACTCGAGGCCCCCGCCCCCGCAGTTAAGCGCGTCTAAATGATCAAGCCTGCCCTGTACGGTCAAAAACCTTTGACCCCTGGAACAGTTTATTTCCATCGCCATTGTTACCCACTGAGGCAAAATGTCCTCTCCGTTTTGTACCATTTCTACTATTTGCGCGTCCAAGACAGACATACGCACGCGCAGCTCTCCCTCGGCGCTCTCTACAGACTGGGATTGAGTCGCTAATTAACTGTACTTTCTCGGACGCACGCACGCACGCACGCACGCAGATGTCTGTCCTGTCTTTCTCTCGCACTGTTTATTTTCCTGCCTCCATCTGGAGTCTGCTGATATTGTAATCGCCCTAATGCACATTGCCTTCCCCTCTCTCACACACACACACACACACACACACACACACACACACGCACACGCACACACAATGTGCCCATCCTGACAAGCCCCTTTTCTTATTCTCTTCTTATTCCTAAAAGATAAGCTGCTGGATGTGATTGTATGTGTGTGTGTGTGTGTGTGTGTGCAGGTGTCTATACGCTGGGTGAATAAAAAAAAACAAAAAAACAAGACGGGCCTGTACTCCAAAGTGAAGACGTTGCCTGGTATCACCCCAATTCGACATTAAAAAGATGGCGGGAGTGTGGGAATGTGTGCGCGTGTGTGTTTTTAAACTTTTACGAGCTGTGCGGCGAAAGCGACGCGATTGGCATCCGGAAGAATGAAGGTTAAAAATGCTCAAATGTTGTTTTTTTTTATTGTGTGTACTATTTATTTGGTGTATTTTTTTTAAATGGACATTCATTAAATTGGGGGGGGGGGGGAATCAAAACATTCAAAAATGTCATCCTCCCAAAAATTGTTTTCCTCAACTAATTAGTGATTTCTTTTTTGAAGTACAAAACCCAACAAAATTCTTGGTCGATTTCATGCCATCCGCTATGATTGTTTTGAAGACTTTATTTATAAAAAAATATATTATTATTGTTTAATCTCATTAATTTTGGGGAAAACAGAATAAAATGTAATCACACCCGCAAAAAAAATGTTGGTTTTGTTGTGTTAATGTTGTTTTTGTTCATTTATTTGATTTGATTTGGAAGGGAAAAAATCTTTTGGGGGTCACCCTCAAATGTAAATGTTCCACTATTTACAGTGTTTTTTATTTAAAAACATTTTTTTTTTATTTTTATTTTTTTTTAAGAAAACCCTCCAAAATTATTGGTAGAAGTGACTCCATCCACTATGATTAAATGATTAATTAATATTATTTTAACATGTATCCAAATATTAGCATGTATTTTTAATCAACATTCATTAATTTAGAAAAAATAGACACAATTTTTGCTCATCGCCGAAAATGTTTGGTTTCTCACTAATTGATGTGCTTTTTCATACAAAATGCTACGAAATTCTTGGTAATATTAACTCCATCCTCTATGATTATAAGTTTAACATGTATAATAGTTATTTATGGAAGTATTTTATTTATCAACACTGATTAATTTGGGAAAAATAAGACAATTAGAATTAGATAGACAAAATGCAAGTTTTCCAGTAGTTATGTTTTTTTGGAACAAAATCCAGCATCATTTTTCACTACAACTAACATTAATTATTCTTTTAATCACATTCATTCATTTTGTCAGAATTATTATTATTTGTTTCTCCTCGTAACCGTAAACGTCCAATATTCCAAAATGCTCAATCGTTTCCAATTGAGCAAGGAGATCGCATTTCTGTGGCGACCAGCATTTGGCGCACGAATACTCTCGACATCCTTGGAAAGAATTCCAACGGGACTCAATAAAGTTGACGTTCTCGTGACATTTACGGAGTTTTGGTTGAGCTACTTTGAGATTTAACGACCCGTCTTACAGACGCGTTTGCCCAAGACCATTGCTCGTTTTATTTATTTTTTGCCCCCCCCCCCCGCCCTCGACGAAATGACTCCCGCAGACGCACAATATAGATTCGTGGGTAGCTAGACCGAGAGCGTAAGTCCGTCCCCTCTCGTACGGGGCTGAAATCTTTTTGCAGATGTTGCGAGATTGTTTGGCTTGCGCGGCGATGATTTCTTCGCCATCTGTTTCCAACGCCACCACCTATGTCTCTTTATCAACATCTGCTTTTCGCTACCCACCCCCCCTCCCCCGCCGCACCCCTTCACTGCTTAACTACCGCTGCCTCACACATGTGCTAACCATTAGCATGTCATAGCATTCAGAAAGTGTAATACTCTTCAGTCTTTCACTATTTTTTGAAGTTGTTTCCATAACTGCAAACAATTTAGTGGTTTTACGCCTCCCCCGTGTGAGGACGACTTGCTGGCCGAGTGATGCTAGCTGTTAGCCGATAGCGAGCTGTAATCCTCGCCGTTGATCTTGATTGGCGATTGCGCTGCGCTCACGCACCTGCAACGGCGCAAAAACGTGCAGCGCATCTGGCTGCGACTCTTCAGGTCTGGAAAGTCCAGTCCATGTTGTTCCCTGTCACGTCCTGTCGAGTCGAAAACGATCGTCGCTGTCACGCCAGACAAAATGTCGATTTCCTGTTGCAAAGTGTCGCAAAATGTAGTTGCGATCCAGTGCCATTGTTTTCGGGGCGACTGAATATTTGGCATGCGGTCTTTCTACCAAAAGTTTTGTTTCCGAAATGTAGCAAAGTGTAAAAATGCAGATTTAGTGGCGAGTACGATCAAAACCGGCTAATAATAACTGATGTATTCCAGGCTTGTGGAGTTAAAAACAGTCGTGTAAGAATTTCTTTTGTGCTCTTCGTGCGTTGGGTGTGTAGATGGATTCTGCTAAGAATTAAATAGGATTTGTACCAAGCAAACCCTGGAATTTGTGGAAAGCTGACATTTTTCCAGGATGACTGCATATGTCGTAGCTCGAATGCAGTTGTTTTTACAGCAAAATGCGCCTCAGTGGTGAGTGGATTTCCTCCAATTTACAATAAAAAAGATGCTAATCGTCGAGAGCGAAAGTGACGTAATCCCCTTTCTCCTCAAATTTCGCAGAAAGTCACACACACACCCGCGTTAAGGGTCCTAAAACTCTACCGGTGCCACGGTCGGGGTTTGGAGCGAGCGGGAACCGAGCCAGAAAGCGGGCCGGCCGCCGCGACCGCATGGAATGTTTCCACAAAAATAGCCCCGGCGATCGCTGCGCCGCCGACGGAGACTTGACGGAAAACAGCGCCGGCCGGCCGGGGCGACAGGAACCGGGCCGGCCACACAATGGGCCTCCAGAATCAGAGGAACCCAGATAGCCCCGCAGCTCAGGAACCAGAAGAGGAACCTGGAACGGGAGAGGATGGGAGCCGGGCAGGAACGCCGGCCTGCTCAGGATGTCGGCGTGCGTGCGGCGCACAGGATGTTTGTTTTGTTTTTTGGTTGTTTTTTTTTTTGTTTTTGTTTTTTTTTGCGCCGCCGTCGCAGGTGATTCGGGCCGCGGATGCAGGACGGTCGATGGCACCGGGAAAGGCGACCCCGGCTCGCCCTGGCAGACTTCCTCAGAGGCCTCGTCGGAACACTCAGAGCGCTTACGGAAAGCTGGCCGAGCAGGAAAAAAAAAAAATATACAAAAATGCAGATTTTCACACAGAACCCAGCAAAGCGAGACATTGCCGCTTTTGTTTGATGTTAAATGCTGTCGGACAAAGTTTCTCAATTTTTTTTTTCACCAAAAAAACCATCAAATTTTGAAAACAGAAGCCGTATAGTGTTGGAAAAATAATGGTATACTTTTAAGGAGGAAGGTCGTGCATTTCAATATTTTAAAGAGGAAAAAGTCAACCGGATCAAATGCTGAATTGTCGCGATGTCACACTGTGACCGTTTTGACGTAACCGCGCATGTTAGCTTGTTGACTTTCCGATTTAGGCTTAAAATGCCTCGTACGGATTAGAAGGCAACGGCTCCCCCGGCGTCGATCCGGCCAACAGATTTGTTGGCCGATTAGCATGCGCGGTGCATGTCGGTGGCCGGCGAGATGTGAAGCGCGGCCGCCGCGAATAGCATCGCATCGGTCTGCGGAGGAAGAGGAGGGAGGCGAGGAGGAGGAAGACGAGGAAGCGTCCAGATGGTTGGGGACCTGCAGCGCACACGGGGAGTCTTCACGCTCCTGCTCTCATTGCAGCATTTCGGCCATCTTTGTGCGCCTCCGTCTTCCCTACCCATGCCACACAGAACAAAGGTGCTATATATATATATATATATATATATATATATATGCACACAACATCGCCTCCCCAAGATGAGTCTCATCATCTGCATTGTGCATCTTTAACCTCAGTTTCGCTTGAACCGGGCACAAGGACTGCACGGACTTGATCCGATCAGCAGCAGTCGGCGAGGTCGCTTTATTGATTATCGGCCGAGCAACGCGCGAATACCAATGAGCGTTAAGGGGGCCAAAAATAACTGGGAAAACTACTGCACGGGAGGCGTGATCGCTGCACAATGAAGTCGGAAGTCGCTAGCTTAATTGCAAAGTTGCCCGGGTCGATTCGAGCTTAATGTCACTTTAGCAAGAAGAAAAATCGGTGCTTTCAAAAAAGTCAATTTCTTCGTTATGTTTGTCAGTCATCCGGGTAAACCACAAAGAGTTGAATTTTGTTTTTTAACCCCGAAAACATTCACACGTGACTGAGGCAACTATGCTATTCGGCTAATCATATTTCCATGAAAACAATGTGAAATTTTTCTATTTTTTAAAAAATAATAATATTTTTTTTTTTTTTTTTAAACAATGTTGAAGTTTTTGAAAGTTTTTTTTCTCAGAAATATATAAAATAAACAATAGTCAAAAGTACGTACCTTTTTTCAAAATTAAACTTGAAAAAATATTTTTTTTGTAAGGACTGTTTTTAAAAATGATTGAATACATACAAGTTTTTCCTCAAAAATATATATTATTCTATTATAAAAATAAGAATATTTTGTATCATATTTTGTGTTTTTTACATAAAGGTACACTATTTCAAAATATATATAAAAACTTTAAAATCTGCTTTTTAGGGAAAATATACAGTACCATTTTTTATGAAATATACATTATTCTAAAAAAAACTATTTTAAAAACAAATTTATCTCAGAAAAAAAAAACACTTTTTCAGTGTAACCTGTTTGAAAAATATTTAGCTCAATTATGTATTGTTCTATGAAATATTTTCATTGAAAAATGTGGTATTTTCTTGGCAAAATGTGGCATTTTCTCAGTACAGTGTGACATGTTTAATGACAAAATATTGCGTTGTCACGCAAATGTAGCATTTATTTTTCATTCAAAACACTGCAATTGACTGTAAAATGGTGTTTTCATGCCAAAATGTGGCGTTCCCGTGGGAAAAAAAAATAATGCAGCACGTGTTTTTGTTGCCAAAGATCGCTTTTTTTAGGAGCCAATATTGCTATAAGCTCACATTTTTATTGCCAACTGTAGCGTTTTGTTGTCCTCACATGCACAAACACATCATGTCTGTCTGTCTGTCTTTGTGTCTGTGTTATTGTTGCGGTGACATTTGTCGCGGCTTCTCTTGCTCTCTCGCCTGCATTAGTGGCAATGGAAGAGGCCGCCGGGGAGCGTGAGGCTCGTTGGCTTGCAATCATATCTGCACGCTTTGTCTCGCACGCACACACACACACACACACAGGCGCACACAGCGACATAAACGCAGGCTTTTGCCGCCTCGCTCGCGCGCGCGCGTGTGCGACAAGGAGTGAATGCGCCGACATATGTTAATTACATGTTGTGATGCCGGCAGAGTGGTGTGGGCTGCAATAAGACTCCAGAAGAAGGGAGAGAAAAAAAAAAAAAAAAAAAATGAGGAGGAGAGGATGACAGGATGCGGTTGGGGATCAATATAGCGTCCATTAGTTTAACCGAGTGCGAGCCAAACGGACGAGCTTCAGGTTGCTCGGCAGCAGCGAAGTACGCATTACACGCGGTGGAGGTTGTGCCATAAAAGCACTTTATTTGTCATTTTTAAAGGTCCCCTTCCATCAGGATCCATTTTTTTTTTTTCCTACAATTGTTTTGCACAACAGGTCAAAAGCAGTCTGTGATACGAGTCTCAAACTATGCAAATGCAGTCTGTATGTATACATTGTGTTTTACAGCGATGCTATATTTATAATTTTTCATGAGACATCGAAGGACACGACGTGGCTGTGAATGCTTGGCCGCCCCGTGCTACAAACCAATCAGAGCAGAGAGATTTTCCATATTCAAATTGGGGGAGATGAGCGGTCCAATCAGAGCAAAGCTTATTTACATGCCGCACGTTAATGAGAAAGCCGGCTGTCTCAAATGCTAGGCGGAAAAGACCAACTAGAATAGCTTGAAAAAAAAGGACATTCTGGGCATTTCCAGCCCAAATTATTTTGCAAGCCTGATAAAAGGACATCAAAGATAAAAAAAAAAAAAAAAGTTTCATTGTAAAATGTGCGTTATAATGCAAAAATAATAATAATAATTAAGTAGCCTAATGTTGTGGCTAAATGTGTCAAAATGTGGTATTTGAATTTCAAAATGTTTGTTGTCATGCAGAATCTGCTTTTGTGACAGAATTTGACATTTATAGCAAGTGTGGTACTTCATTGGCAACATTTGTTTTTTTTATGACAATAATAGTATTTCCGTGCCCAAATGTAGCAGTTTCATGAGCAAATATCTGCTATCATTCAAAATACAGTATTTTTTGGGGGCAAAGTGTCACGTTTTGCGGCTACATTTTACATGTTCACAGCAAAATGTAATATTTTTTGTCGGCAGATTGTAGTATTTTCTTTGCAAAATCCATCTTTTTTTCTGGCTAAATGTGGTGCTTTCAATGATGTATTGGCATTTTTAAGTCATAATATTGCTTGTTTTGGGGTGCCAAATGAAAGTCTGCAAGTGTGAATGCAAAATGACAAACTCGCTCCAAATGATGTGAGCTGAATACCAACGACAAAAGTGAGGATTATTATACAAAAAATAAAAAAAATAAAATTCCGTGCTCATGTATACTAAAAAAAAAAAAAAAAAAAAAAAAAAGTGGAGGTGTGATTTAGTTGGGGGTCGCGGGAAGCGAAAGCAAGGGCAAGAAAACGTCAGCGGAGCGAGAAGTCGGTGGCGGTGCACAGATGGCGAGCTGTCAGCGCCCAAGCGTCCTCGCGCCCGTGCGCCCGCCCTTGCGTCTCGCCTGCGCACACGCATGGATGCGCGTCTATGCCCTCTGAGCTCGGGCGCCGTGCGTCCGTCAGTCGCAGATGGCGCGGGCTCGGCGGGCGCGCTCGGCTGGCGGCGCACAGTTGGCATCGCCGGCCACCGTGCTGCCCCCAAACCAACTTCCCCTCCAGTGTACCTGCTGCCGGTTGTACCCTCGCAACTTTGGGAAAGCCGCAAGTGTTGGAGTACAGTGAACCATTGCATATTTGCGGTCCGCAAATTAGCTGATTTTGAGAGCTATCCTACATAATTGGCTGAAAATTGCGGAGAATTTTTATATATTTGGCGACATCTGGTGGAATCTTGGTTTTGTTTTTAGGTCAAATTCCTCTGTTTTTCGCCAGCCTTTAAGATTTCCTGTTTTTTGGGCAGTCCTTTAATGCACCTCGTGCATTGTCAAAAGTGAAACTGTTTGTGTAAAGTGCATATTTGTTTGCCCATGTGCGATCAGTTACTGCTAGTATGCTATTTAGGCTAGTAGTAGCCTACTAGCTAATACGATGAGCCTCATGTGAAGTTGGTTTGTTTGTTAAATGATTTAACTGCTGAATACAGTTGTTTATGTAACATGTTTGTGTACATGCTAGAAGCATGGTGTTGATGCTTTATGCTCCTCCATTTTAAGTGCTTTGTCGCCATCTTGTGGCATCTGTATGCAGTTACAAGCCTCTTTAGGGCGGGGGCGTTAATTATTTGTGAATTTTTGTAGTTGGAGGACCTGAAACTAAAAAAAGGTCCAATCGTAACCTCCAAGTTTCTCAATCAGCCTAGAAGTACTACCTCGGCGAAAGTGCCTTCTTTTAGCCCTGATAAATGACTCCGGAAATATTTCTAGCATTTCCAGCAAAGTTCCAGGAACTATTAGTTCTCGAAACTGCCCAAATATAAGCGTCATATTCGGGCTGTCGTTGCTGCGAAAGGCGGAATAACAAAGGCTATAAATTTGCATTGACATGGTGATCTCTTTTGTTTTTTATTCTGAATACAAAAATACAATACAAGATTGTTTGACGATGTCACGATGTAGTGCGCTTGCTCCAGTGTGTTGTGTAGTGGTTGAACGACTGAAGATACATTTTTTTTTTTTTGTCGACTGTAACGTGATTAATCGATGACGTTTTTTCTTCCCAGAACTGTACTGCTGTCCCCGGCCTTTTTTTATTAATTTTTTTTACGCCACCTGCCAGTTCCAGGACCAGCATAGAGACCAAAAAAAAAATACTTTTTTTTTAATAATAACAGAGATTCCAAAAACGTTATTAGCAAATAGTCAACTTCAAGTTTCAAATATATGTACGGAGTTGTAAAGTCCCGCCGCTGACTCGCCGACTGTTTTCAACCCCGAGTGTGGCGTGATGTATGAACCATTCTTCTTTTCCGGCATTCCCTTACGCACTGGCGCCGTCCCGCTTCTGTTGCGGCTCTGACAGTACGGCAGCACGTCTTTTGTGCCGCTGCTCTGGGAGTGTGCGAGGGAGGTATTTTGGCCGCCCATCTGTGCGCGGGTATTTTGCCACTGTTTCCACACACACGCACACACAAGCGCGCACCCGCACGCACGCACGCACGCAGCCCGAGAGGGTCTGTGCCAGGCAAGCTGTTCGCTAGCTGGTGCTGGCACGGCTCCAGAGAGAGAGTGGTGGCATCCATCTGTAGCTCTGCAGCAGTCAGTCGGGAGGCCGCATGTGAGCACTTTGTTGTCAAGTTCTCCTTTCAATAGCAAACTCTCCGAGAATGTGCCGACAGCGCCTCTGCTGGTTGCAGTCAAGTAGTGCGCCAATCCGCGAACAACTCCAGAACATCGAGCGATTAATTTGTTATAATGTGATATTGTTTTAAGACACTTTGAAGCATTAGTTGGAGTAGCAAGTGATAGCGGTACAGTACCTAAGTGTGGAGGATTTGCACTAGCATATTATTTAGGCTAGTATGCTAGCTAATACCATTGGTGAGCTTCATGTGGAGGTGGTCAACTAGTCAATATGTAACATGAGTTCATGATAGTGTACATGCTAGCTGGATGGTGTTGATGGTTTTTGATGCTATCCATTTTAAGGGCTTTGCCGCCATCTTTTGTGGTATCTATAAGCAAATGCAAAGTCAATTTGCGAATTTTCGCTGTTCATGTACGGGTTCCGTCTGGTTTTCTTGTTTGGTTTTTGGTATTTTTCTTGTGTGAATAGTACCAATGAGGTACTATGAAGTTGTAAGGTACCATCATTTTTTCCCAAGTAAATTGGTATATTTTGTTTTTCGCTTTGTTGTGTTGTCGTTGAATTTTTCAACAAGACACGTCTCGATTGTGTGACGTTCCGGCACCATGAATCACATTTATAGTTTTCCAGTAACTTTTGTTTTTTTTTTTAAATGTTTTTTTTTTTCTTCTTGGCTGCGACAGATGGTGATGACAGACATGACACTCCGTCTATTTATTCATTTCTTTATTTAGAGGCAAAAACAGCAAAGGACAACTGATGTTCGACACCACATGTTTTATTGGCCATCGTGCACATCTGTGTGTGTGTGTGTGTGTGTGTGTGTGCGCGCGCGTGTGGGTAGTGTTAGGCCTTTGGTGGCCATGTTTGTGTGCGTGTGTTAATATTTGTGTGATGAAACAGATGGCGTTCAGACCTTCAGCGTGCCATTGATGAAGCTCCTTATGTCTTTTTGCTGGCTCGGCACAGTGTAAACACTGCAGCGGCACGCGCAAGTGTGTCGGGATTCGTGGGTTCATTACACCCCCCCCCCCCCACCCCCCGCCCCCCACCCCCCGTTCCCTAACGTCAAAATGTAAACGCCCTCATGTTGCACTGCTCCTTGGCATCCCGCCGTTGGGGTACCGTCAGCAGTGGTAGGAGATCTTAAGGATGGAGCGAGACGCATAAAGAAGTCCAGGGAACTGAAAGCGAAGCGGAAAGCAGCTCATTTTGGTCATTTTGACTGGGAAATAGTACATTGAAAACAAAACTAATTTTGACGAAACCCCAAAATATAAGTATTAGGAGAAAAAAAATACCTTAATATGACAAAAAAAATACTAAAAACTAACAAATATCAGAAGGGGAAAAAAATACAATATTATTAGCCAAAAATATAAACTATTAGACAAAAATGCTAAAGTCCTGGACAAAAGAAAATATGAAGATATTAGACAAAATGCAAACCTAATAAACAAAAGTAATACAAAATAATACAAAAACAATCGACAAAAGTATATTTTTTTAAATCAGATAGAAAACGAAACACTACAAAATTATATATAATATGGGGCAAAAACACAAAATGAAAATACAAAAATATTAAAAAACAAAACATCAAACCACATTAATTTTGTCTTTGAAAGTCTGCTAGCTAAATGTGAACGCAATAGGCTGGGTAAGGAAACTAGCACTGACGTTGCGCTGTTATAACCCTCGAAGCAACGGATATTCGAACACAAACGGTGCAGCAACACATGCTGCCAGAGCATTTTTTTTTTTTGTCTGCGAAAAAAAAATCCCTAATATTCCTGCAATTTACTAAGCAGTTGTTACCGTCTTTGTGTATGTACGCATGGATACGTTACACTGCCCTCTGGCGGCCAAGGCATGCGCGCAAGAAGGCTCACCGTATTAATGGAGAAGTTTGAAACTGTAATACCAACCGTTTGAATTATCGCGGTTTATCGCTGAACTCTTAACCAGCAATCCCGCAATAACGACCCTTCCAAAAAAAAAAGGGCGGGGCAGAGCTTGTAAAGTGGACTCGTTTAAGGTGTGATGGATGGAATCTATTGAAAAACCTTTGCGTGATTTTATGTTGCCAGACAACTGAGGGCGAATCCAATCTATGTGTGTGTGTGTGCGTGTGTGTGTGGGCTCGCGGTTGCGGCGTTGCATCCATACATCTTCTCGACAGGCGGGCGGAGTTTGACGGGACACGTTCTGCATGCAGCTCCATCTGCCCGTTCCGCGTCTGCGTGAGTGTAATAATGACGGAGAGAGCGGAGCATCGGCTGGCATACTGATCCGTCCCTGCCGTCGCCTTGCGAAAACGCAATCTAGCCACCTGTCCCTCAGCGCGTCCTTCTCCCGGAGAGGGCGACGGAGGGCGGTGGGCGGCAGACGTTGACCCTCTTCGTTCCCGTCACGACGAGACACCCTCCGTATCGCTTCGTGCTCCGACGGGCAGCCGACACGCTCAGAACGTCGCCTTAAAATGTGAGTGTGCCTGGAATGAATTTAAATGCAATTCACCTGTTTCAGCCGCTCAATAAAAAGCAGCAGTCTATAATATTGGACTTTATAAAAAATTAAAAAATAACAATTAAATGGAATGTAAAGAATATATATATATATATATATATATATATATATATATTTTTTTTTACCTCAATTCACTTGACAGTGTGCTGCTCCTTCCGATGTGTGCACCTTGGCCACCTGGGGGCAGTATAATACGGATATACATGGAGACGGTCACAGCTCCTCAGTAAGCTGCAGTCATATTTGTGACGCTCCGAATCTTCGGCCAACCAATATTTTTGGCCGCAAATCGACCACAACGGGGTCTTATTTGGACGCAAACAAAAACTGCAACCAGCACGCGGTCATGTACACATGTTGTTTACAAAAAGTAAACGGTGTGTCCGTCCATGTTGAACAGTGGCCCCACCTCCCTGTTTACCGCCGTCCGTATCGGGGAATGCTTGTTGTGCGCTATTATGCGCAGCCCCAGCTACCCACAAGCTACAGCTAACGCGGCTAAACGTTCGCTTGGCTTTTTATTAGATTAATATGATAAATATTTATGAGATAACCTTTATTTTGTTATTGTGTTGTGCGGTTTAAAAAAACTCTTACATAATTTACTGCAATAACTGTCTCGCAGTAATGTTCTTGAGCGACTTTAAAAAAATATGGAAATTCAGTCAAGTTGGTCTGGAAGTGAATTTCCATTGATTGGCGGCTCTGCAGTCGTAGCCATAAATGCAATTTGACTAATAATTGGTTTCAATCGGTTTCAGACACAAATTTTCTGCAGTGGTGGCATTTTTTATATATATATATATATATATATAGTTGCATCAAAAATAACCCGCTTGAAATGATGTCTCAAGGCTTTTGTTGTTTATGACCAGAAGAAAGAAACGTCAAAAGGCTTTGTTGGCTCTAACATGTAAGTCGAGTAAAGGATCAAAGAGTTAATAAATACGAGTCCGAATAAATCCTGCGACGGAGCAATCGACGTTATGGCTTCGAAAAGAACAGACGAGGATACTGAAATGATTTGCGCGAATGTGCAGAAGCTCGGCGACGACGCCGGTACGTGATGACGACGATTTCTCTTCATCGCGCTCGTCTTTATTTGTTACGTCGGCTTAGACTTTTGTCAATTTCCAGTACTTTGATATTTTATAAGCGGGACCAATCGCTGGAATCAACCAGTGCCAATACTGAAAAGGCGTAGTACCATTACATAACATAACATACCATAACATCCCGCAGGTGAACAGGCTCATTGGGAACAGGTGGGTGCCGTGATTGGGTAGAAAAGGAGCTTCCCCGAATTGCTCAGTCATTCACAAGCAAAGAGGGGGCGAGGGTCACCTATTTGTGAACAAGTGCGTGACAAAATAGTCCCAACAGTTTCAGGACCATGTTCCTCGACGTACAGTTGGAAGGAATTTAGAGAGTTCATCATCTGCGGTCCATAATATCATCAAAAGGTAAAGAGAATCTGGAGAAATCACCGTCACTTTTGTTTGAAGTAGCTACTACGAGTGATTGACTTCCATCCGGGTGAAGCAATATCGGGCAGTTTGTGACCTCATTCTTGGCGCACCCCTTTTCCCGCTCCCCCCAGAAAATGCTTCACTGCGGCGGCGGCGGCGGCCTTGTTCGGGGGCCCCGAGTGATGCAACACGCGCGAAACCTCAGCAACGCCGCGCCCGGTGAGCCGGCGGGCCATCGCATGGCATTTCTTTGAGCGAGCGAAAGATTGGTAAACACGGGCAACCGCGTAAGCGCGGTGCGCCGCCGCCAAACAGGTGATGTAAGCCCACAGACATCTTCGCCTTCCACTAACTTTTTTGTGTAATTGTTCATTTTTCTCTTTCAAATACATTTTGAGCAGCCGTTGCGAGAAACATTTTTAGCCAAGCACCCCTTTCAGAATCACCAAGAGTTGGCGCGCCCTAGAAATTAAAAAACATTTACTTTCAAATGAACTTAAATTTTGAAATATTCATTCGATAGATAATAAAATGGTGCCTTGACTCAGGCTGTTTGATTTTTCCAACCTTTTCTTTGACTTCGGAGCCCAATTATCAACATCTCGGCCTCTTTTCTGACCCGTTACAGAGCAAAGCGGCCCCTAACTCATCATTTGAGCATTTTGTCCACTGCCAATTTGAAATCCTGTCCTGTTTTGGATTCATCGATTGCGGCCCTACTTTGCTGTTTGGTTTTACAGCAAACTTCAAATGAGAGTGGCAATAAAACAGTTCCAAGCGTCTTTTTTTTTTTTTTTTTTTTATTGTTCCATAAGTTGCGATACCACTGTCATTAGTTTTGACTGCTAGTACAGTGAGTGCGTTTAATGACCAGCTGGAACTAACACTCTCCACACTTTTTTTTTTTTGCGGCCTTCATCAATAATTTGAAGCGGCCGCTCGCTTCCGTAATGGCGACTTTCTGCCGTCCTTCCTCCTCGCCCGCCAATTCCCCGAGCGGCGGCACTTCGGAGAAGTCGTAAAGCTACTCTGGCCCAGTGGAAGCGTTTTCCCATTAAGGCTCCCTCCGCACGTCGATAGCCGACCGCTCGGCGGGGAGTGTCCGGCGGCCCCCGACTCGGAGATTGCCGGGCCAGACGTAATAAACGGACGATAGATGCGCATTAAGCGCGCTCGTTAAGTCTTAACACGCGGGCGATGCTGCCGTGCCAGCTTTGTTTTTCAAGGTTGGTTAAGGTGTACTCGTGAATTATGCATCGCAGCACACTGGCGGCGCCGCCGCCGCTGTCAGGAATATTCATATTCAAAGACATATTTCAACAGACGGGCATAAGAAAGGGGGGAAAAAAAAAAAAAAAAACTGCCACTAAAGATCGATTAATATTCGATTACTTTTTTAGATTAATCGATGAATCCGATTAAAACAAAAAAAAATCATTTCCATCCTTTTATCAAAAAAGAGGACATTATTTCAAATTGACAGCTGATCATATTGTTTTCCAAAATAAAAGCAGATGTTTGCAAATGTCTCATTTGGATGAAACGCAAAGATAATCCGCCTGCTTTCACGGTGGATGACAGAAATCGGAGAATATTTACCGACGATTCGGACAATTGTAAGTTAAACGAGGTTTCCAAACGATGAATTATCAGAATAGCCGTCCATTCATTTGATAATTGATTAGCTGTCGATTAATCGATAGTTGTCGCAAGTCTAAGCGACTTCAAGTGTCTAACGTCAATGCGGAGTAATAAAGCGGTCAACTCATCGCTTTAACCGAAATACGCCAACCCGAGCAAAAGTTGCTGACAGGATTTGCAAACTAAGTTGATAAGTGATTCATTTTGGAGTTGAAAAGGAAATTGATTAATAAAAAAAAAAAAAAAAGCGCACTTTAAATCAAAGAAGTGCACATTACGCACTAATATTTATCGACAAAATGATGTTTTACACTGGTGTTATTCTAAACGGATGATATCCATTTACATGATTTCCACTTGGGGAAAATGACATTAGGTTAGATTAGTTTCCTATTTTTCAATATTTCTTCGGCGGTCTTGGGCTGAAAACAGCTTCTGACCGACTGACCGAGCGCTTTTGCTTTATTTGTCTTGGCCTGACGCTAACGCGCTATTATGCGCGTGCAAGGTCTTTTTTTTTTTTTTTTTTTTTTTTTTGCGTCGTACGGCAGCGCGGTGATTAATCACTTTGGGTTCTCGTATATTTTTCATTTTGCTGGCAGCCAGCCCCCCCCCCCCCCCCCAAAAAAAAAAAAGCTACGAGTGGACTTTCCAAATGTTCTGTTGTAAATCATCCTTATGCGCACTTACTGTCGCGCTCGGAGCAATTAGACGAAAACGCGCGTCTTTCTAATGTCAAGCTAATAAATTCCGCCGTAAAAGTGTACATGAAGACACATCGCGCTTGCCAGAAGGGCTTCAGCGCGTCCATTTTTCTTCGAAATCACACAAAACGTATTTGTCACACGAACATCAAGCTAACGGGGCTTAAATGAGCCTGTCGCCTGCATGTCACTTGGCTTTTTGTTTCTCTAAAGATGAAAAAAGGCTTTTGTCACACTTACAGACAGATAGCAAGGAGAAATACAACAACAAAATGTTTGAAAAAGATGTGTACCTGATCTGTTCATGCCTCTCCTAGCTGGCCTTTTTTTTTTTTTTTTTTTTACATTCTTTAATACATGGAATAAAAAATGAGACAAATCATCCCTATCTTCTGCAAAGAAAAAATACATACGTAATAGTGTTTTGATACATTTGATGTAGTATTTTCTCATTCATTTTAACATATGTTGAATATGTTTTTGTTTTTTTCTGGGGACTCCTGATTTATTTGAGCACTTTGTTGCTGTATTTTTGGCAGGTACCTCTTAGTTCTTATTTGATATTTTATTTATCTTTTTGTTTTTATTCTATTGTATAATTTTTTTTAATGTATCATGTTGCGGTTTTGAATATGATTATTTTGATTTCATTTTTTGTTATTTTTGGGTGTCTCATTTCGTGTAAATGTTCTTTTTTTCTAGTTGTTGCCGTTTGTTTTTTTTTTCATTTTTGTATTTTAGATTTATTTTAGTTTCATTTCCCCTCTTGTTGCACTTTATTTTTTATTGCTGTTTTCTTTACTATTGTATATTTTATTTGTTTTAATTGTTTTATTGTGCCGCTTATTCACTATCATTTGTTTTTTCCCCCTAATTGCTGCTGTTGTTTTTTTTTTATTTTTATCAAACTTTTTAATATTTATTTTTCACAACTTTCATCCAAAACGTAACCGAAGGGTCGAAGGTGTTCATGACGCGCCACCTTTCCCTTCTTCATCCGTTTCTTGCCCATGCGCAAAAGTGGCGCATGGAATGGGCAGCGAGCTCTGCAGTGCGCTGACGTTGCGTCCAGCAGGATGGCACAGATGGCGCGGGAATGAGCCGTCGCGGAATGTCGCTCTTCCCATTGGTCACACGGCGGCGCCAGCATATGCATCACTGTCACAATGCCGCGTGTGTGTGTGTTTGCGTGCATGCGCGCCGTCTCTTTAAATCCCGCCTCCCTCCACCTGACCGACGTACTTCCGTCTTCCCGCCAGGTCGGCCTGGGAAGCGCTCCACCATGCCCGACTCACCTGCGGACGTCAAGACGCAGTCCAGGTTGACCCCACCCGCCATGCCGCCCCCGCCCAGCACGCAAGGACCTCCCCGCAACGGCTCCTACACACCCACCACCCGTGAGTGGCCCACGTTTCCACGTCGATTCATTGGAGTAATAAAAAAAAACAAAAAAAAAACATTTTGCATTATGAAACGCACGTGAGGTTCAGGCATTATTGGGCGTGGGCGGCGGCGAATTAGAGGCTTGAGTTAGCTGTTAGCCACTCTGTTTGATTTGTGTTCCCATCATTGGGGATTGGTACCAAAATCACCTCCGAAAATCAGTGTGATACCAACTAAGGGTACCAAACTGCGCAGCTTTTTTGGCATCCTTAAATTGGGGTGCAAATTGCAGTGGTAGGGTACCCAAAGGGTGGAGCGAGACGAAATTTGGTCTATAACGCTTTTGTTTTTCCATTGTTATTAAGGGGACTAAAATAACATCATACCGTATTACATTTTGGCTCCCCAAGGCTGGCGTACCAAAAGAGCAGATCTTTAGACTAGTTTTTGTGTGTGTGTGTGTGGTTTGTGGCACCCTCTCTTGTGGAACCTTTGCTAAACAAAATGCTTTGCGGTCCCATAAGAAAAGCGTGACCGCCACTGTAGCTAGCATCTTCACTTTTGGCACGGTACGAACCATAATGGCACAATTCGCTCTGCCGTTACATTTGAACATCTCCTTACTGTACCACTTTTTGGGCACCCCACCTTCGGAGCTTCTCTTTATTTATTTTGACTACAGTTGTTAGCAGATGTGACGCCAGAAAATCTTTTTATTTTTTTTGTGGGGGGGGGGGGAGTCACCACTTCATCTCATTAGAGACAAACACAAACAAATACAGACACGCACAGCAGTCAGTCTATGTACACATTTGTATGCAGGCGCGCAAACACATACAAACTTTTAGTAAGAATTTTATTTTTTTTTAATTTAAAGAATGAAAATGCATTTTTTTGTGCAAAATTTTAAAACACATTCTTAGTTTTTTGCATCAAAACTTTGGTTCGATATGCTATTTTCTTGTGAGCTGAAAGTTTGTAGTAAGTCTATTTGCATTTTTTTGTTTGTTTTTTGTTCTTTTTTTTGTGTTGAAAGTTAGCTCAGTTCAATATGTAAAAAGGTTTGTCATATACGATATTTTTTTGTCAAAAGTTCCGTTCTGTACAGTTTTGTGTGAATCAAGTTTTTAGTTTTTTGTTTCCTTTTTTTTTTTTTTTTTTTTTTTTACACACAATTTTGTGTCGAACATTTGCTCAGTTTGAAGAAGTTTATCAAAAGTTCCATTTTTGTGTGCTATATTTTTGTGCGTCAAAAGTAAGTTTAGTTGCCCACGCAATATTTTTGTCTGTCAAAAGTTCGTTCTATACGATATTTTGTGTGCAATTTTGTATTTTTTTTTTTTCTTTTTTTTTTTTGGGTTTCAGCAGTTCGGTTCTGTACGCTATTTTATTGCATGTCAAAATTTACTTGGATATGTTCATGCAATTTTTTGAGTTGAACGTTAGCTTAGTTCAATGTTTGTTCTATACGATATTTTTATGTCAAAATGTTTTGGTGATAGTTTTTTTTGTTTTTTCCCCCCCCCGCAGTGACCAACGGTAGCAGCAGCCACTCGCCGACGGCCCTGAACGGTGCGCCGTCGCCGCCCAACGGGTACGGCAACGGGCCGGGTTCGTCGTCGTCGTCGCTGGCCAATCAGCAGCTGCCGCCGGCGTGCGGCGCCCGGCAGCTGAGCAAGCTCAAGCGCTTCCTCACCACGCTGCAACAGTTCGGCAACGACATCTCGCCCGAGATCGGAGAACGCGTCCGCACGCTCGTCCTCGGATTGGTGGTGAGTATCCGAAGTTTGGGTTGTTATCTTTGTCTGATATTTTTCTTTTTTCTTTGATGATCTCAAACATTAAATTGGGTAAACTATGCAAATGCAAAATGCACTGGCCACTCAGTTCGCTTTTCTTGCCACTTTTAACACTAATATTAATATATTAATATATATTATCTGTGAAATCGAACACGAAAATGTAAAGACGTTAAATTGTGCGAGGTGTGACGACGCCACAAAAAAAAAAAAGGGACAAGAGGCGATGTCGAGATTGGATTTTAATGATCCGCAGTGAGCGCGGCCGTCTTTTGGCTCGGCCGTGTTTGTTTGTCTCGGCGGCGTACCTCCAAGTCCTCCCGCCCGTCTCGCCTCCGCCTCCGCGGAGGTAGCGGCGGCGCTAATGAGGCGGTTTGGTGGCACCGGGGAGGCGAGGCGGGCGCAATCTGGGCCAACAGATGCAACAAAATTCCGTCCTGGGAAATGACGGCGAGAAACGAGGAGGAGGAGGGAAGGCGTCTCCGTGTTTTGTTCTCATTTTTTCATATTTACGCCTCAGCTCACTTGCGCTGTCAATCATCTTCTTGTTGTTGGTGGCGCCGGGGGAGTCGTAGCGGATGATGGCCAAGCTTCAAAATGCTTTTTCTTTCTTCCTTTGACAAGCGGAACGAATAATAAAGTTTGATTCATGTTAGCGATGCTAACATTAGCATATCGGCATCCAGTAAATCCCTCGAAACCCTTAACCCTAGGTTTGAAACTCTACTTTTAAACACAAAACCCACCTTTAAACAAACCCAGGCCTCGAAAACCTCATTTGAAACCTTAACGACAGTTTGAAACCCTACTTCAAAACCCTAACCCTGATTTCAACGCAAACGTAGGAACACTTAACCCTGGCTTAAAACCCTACTTTGAAACTCTAACCCTTGTTTGAAATCATAGCCCTTGAAACCTTAACTTGAAACCGTCATCCTTGTTTTGACACGTAACACCGCCCTGAAACCCAAACCCAATTTTGAAACCCTAGACCAGGCTTAAAACCACACTTTAACCCCCTAAACCATGTGTAATTAAATTGATATATCACTCTCTCGTCATTAGAATACAAGCAAAATAAATGTTATTCTGTAATGATCGTAAACATGACTTGTTAAAAGAAAAAAAAGTGACTGATGTTGAACAAGCTTTGCCTGTTTTGTTGCAGCGTGACTCTTTTTGCTTGATACATTTGTTTTTGTCTCAGAAGGGAAGATACTAGTTCCTCTCAGCACGTACATATGCTTCCCGTTAGCCAACACACACACACACTCTCCCAGAGAGTCATATTATCACTTAATGTCTTCCACATGGACTTATTTGTTCTGCGTGTGTGTGTGTGCGCGCAGAATTCGACGCTAACCATCGAGGAGTTCCACTGCAAACTGCACGAAGCCACCAACTTCCCCCTGCGACCTTTCGTCATCCCCTTTCTCAAGGTAACGCCTTCAGCTACTTCCACTTTCCAGTTACCATGGATATTTGACTTCTTAAGCCGTCAATGGCAGCGAATGCGTGTTAACGTCCAGCAGATGATTTATTTGTGTGTGTGGTTTGACCCGCAAACGTTAATGAACGAACTCAAAAGTAACAACAGTCATTGACACGGTGTAACGCGATGATATTTTTTAACGTATTGAAACACTATTTACTAACACAAAGTTAGGATAATCACTGACATAAGTCAGCCTTTGCTCACACTAAGCAACGACATGGACGCAAAGTATTTGTGATTTATTCATAAATAATTGGAACACAAAAGTAGAGCTATTCCATAACACAAAATAACGACACATAATGAAACCCTAGTAGCACAAAGCAAGGATAATCGTTGCTACAAAGTAATGATCGTGACAGGAAATAACACTTAACACAAAGTAACAATGTTTGTTAACACTAAGTCATGACAATTGCGCAATGTATCACAATTTATTTATACAAAGTAACAATGTTGACAAGTAGAGCTATTTATTAACACAAAGTAGCAAAACTCGCCCACCGTCATTTGGGCGCCGTGTTGCCGCCCGGGTGCCCCATTGTCGCCTCACGCGCACCTCGCCGGCGCAACGCAGAAACAATCAAAAGGAGAAGCTCCTTTTTTTTCTTCTTCTTCGCCATCCATCCATCCATCGCTACTTTTCCTCCTCTCCCACTTCCCCCCCAACCCAATTCTAAATTTAGCATCTCCCCCGCTGCGGGACCTTAAATGCCAGCGAGCATATGGTAGCGAGGGTGTGTAAACTTTTGTTCTAGGTGCACAGCTGCTGCATTTCATGATGCTAATGTTAGCGCGGTGAGCTAAGTGACGCCGGCGTCCAACCCGATGCCGCAAAAGCGCTCGAGTGTTTCCTGGAAAGGGGGCGGGACTCGGGCCAAACCAAAACAATGTTGTGTTTAGTTTTTTTTCTTACCACAATTTGGCTTGAAGGGAAAGTGAAAGCAGATGACGAATGTTTAACATCCATCAAGACGGTTCGCTCTCATGCTACCGCATGCGTGCCTCACTTAGCTGTTAACGTGCTATTGGCTGTCCCGTATGAACTCGCTCTGTTTTTTATTTTATGTTCTTTTTTTAATTGAAATTTTTTTTTTTTTTTTTTTTTTTTTTTTTTTTTGCTGCTCCTCCCCCCCCGGTCGCAGGCCAACCTGCCGCTGCTGCAGCGGGAGCTCCTCCACTGCGCCCGGCTGGCCAAGCAGAACCCGGCGCAGTACCTGGCCCAGCACGAGCAGCTGCTGCTGGACAGCAGCACGGCGTCGCCGCTGGACTCGTCCGAGCTGCTGCTGGACGTCAACGACAACGGCAAGCGGCGCACGCCCGACAGGTCAGACGCGCGCCTCCTGAATAAAAAAGACATTCTCAAAACAATGTAATTAAAAATGTAAAAAAAAAAAAATTTCCATTCATTCCAAAAAGTTGTTATTTTTTAAAAGCAAATGAACATATTGCACTTCAAATTACATGTAATGAATCCATTTTTCTTTCATTCCAAAAGAATTTGAAAAATAAAATGAGTAGAAAATAAATGAAAAAACCCAAAAATGCAAATCTGAATTTTATTCTAACATTTCCTGCATCAAAATGACAAAACTGAAAGAAAAACAAAAAAAAGCCCGAGAGCCGCTTCATTCGAGGATTGGAAAATATAGCAGCCTACATTTTTGTATTTTCAATTGTTTTCTGGTTGTTGGTGGTAGATAAATACAAACAAACGGATCAGTAGACACCTCCTGCGGATGCATACATTGTTGCTACGAGAGGGGTGGCGGCGCCGGTGGGGGGGAGGGGGGGGACGAGCGGAGAGGGAGGCTGGGAATGACGGAGGAGGGATGAGGGGAAAAGAGCATATGGAGAGTCGTGGATGAGCATTAGGAGCCCATAAAAACAGCTCATTAACAAGTTCAATCTGTTCATGCGGGGGGGGGGGGGGGGGGGGGGGGGTGTTCACTGTCAACAGACACACACACACAGCCCATATGTGCAAAGTCAGACGCACACACGCACCTGGCAAGAAAATCCACCTGATTTGACGAAGGCTACTTGTGGCAATGTGTAACACGCGTGCGTCTAGATTCAATGTTCTATGTATACGTTATCTAGTTTGGTAGTTGCATGGAACAACATGGAGGAATGGCGGCGTTCCTTTTGTCAACAGGCCCGCCTCCCTCCGCATCATTGGCGCCAATGAAAACCACGTGTCTCCGCTTTGTGCTCATTTGTCGCCAAATGACCAACAAAAATGTGTTTTTTGTTTTTTTTTTGTGACACAAAACAATAACAGCAACTCAAATAAAGACTACTTACTTATTTCAAGGTAACCACGCATTAATACAATGTATTCCGTCAAAGTAACGGTTTATTCACACAAAGGAATATTTAATTACACAAAGTAACTATTTATTGCACGTTTATTAATGCTCTTTATGAACTTCGACTAACCACATTTACTGACACTATTAACCCCAAGTCACAAAATGAATGGACTCAAAGTGACACTATTAACTCAAAGTAACAATATTCACTAGCACAAAGTAACATTATTTATTGACAAAAAAAATAATATTCAATTACGTACTGGTAATACTATTTCTAAAAAAGTAGCCATTTTTATTTACTCAAAATATCCGAATATATTACTACAAATTATCACTATTAACACAAAGGAAGGGGAAAAAAACAAAACACCCAACTAAAAGGAACGAACGGTATTTAGACTCATACTTTTTAGCAATTCAAAGTAACAATATTTATTGCTACAAAATAAGACTATTAACACAAAGTAAAATGGAATTACTGAAGCGAACCACGTATATTCGACAAACGTGTTTATGAAGCCACGGTAGCAGCGTTTCATATCTCGGCCATCTCCGCTGTGTCGCCCAGAACTAAAGAGAACGGCTTCGACCGAGACGGCGCCCTGCACGGGGCGGACGTGCACCCCAGCAAGCGGCCGTGCACCGTCAGCCCCGGCGGGCAACGCTTCAGCCCGTCCAACGGCATCTCGTACCAGCCCAACGGCCTGGCGCACCCGGGCCCGCCGCCGCCGCCGCCGCCGCAGCAGCAGCAGCAGCACTACCGCCTGGACGACATGGCCGTCGCCCACCACCACTACCGCGACGCCTACCGCCACCCGCCCGCCAACCACAGGGAGATGCGCGAGAGGGGCCGCGCCATCGGTAAGTCCCCAAATTCAAACTTGCTTTTTTTTTTCCTCTTCCTATTTGGCGGGGATTGAACTTGACGTCAAGTAGATCGCCTTGACGGGAAGTTCGTTAGTAAGTTTAAGTTGCGCTTTGTTGAGTGTGTGTGTGTGTGTGTGTGTGTGTGTGCGCGCGTCTTCTTCGAGGCATCCACGCGGGGGGCCGCCAGGAGGAGGTGATCGACCACCGGCTGACGGACAGGGAGTGGGCCGAGGAGTGGAAGCACCTTGACCATGTAAGAAAAGTAATAACCTTTTTTTTATATTTACTACGCCCTGCATCCGTGTTCTGCTCACCCATTTTATTCCATTTAAGTTGGAGTTAATTGATTGACGGTATATATTTTATTCCATTCCTTAGAATTGTATTCCTATTTGTATTCAATTCAAATTGGATTCATTTTTGAAATGTAGTCATTCAACTTTATTTAGATTACACATGCACTTTTTTTCAAGTCATTGCATTTATATGTGTATTTTAGTCCATTCATTAAAATTGTATGTTACTTTTTATATTAAAATTGTGTTAGTTTTATATTTCTTCTTTATGTTTTACTCTGTCTGTTTGTTACATGGCGTTTAATGTTTTGATTTGAAAAAGTTGAACTAATATCAAATCTATTTACGATATATAAAAAATAAAATGTATACATGTTGTATGGCTTTATTCATATTTTTTTCCCCATTTGAAACAAGGTTTTATGTAACATTTTTCATTCATAATTTGAACACCTCACATTTAGTACATTTATTTGATCTTGTTAAAAGTAAAAATATATACAAAGTTTATTTATACTTTTAACCTGATGTACATGTATTTTATGAATACATTTATATTTAAGAAAGATTTACTGTTTAAACAAGCATATTTTTTTTCATTCACAATTTTAACATGGAACAATACAATTTTTGAATTTTTTATTTTAGCGTTAAATTGTTTTATCAAAATAAAATGTCATTTAATCGCATGTTAATATTCCCCATTGTGGAATAAGACAATATAGTCACACGGCGCTCATGGCCTCATGACTTTGTGCGTTTTAAGTTTGTTGGTCTCCATGTAAACTCAGCGCCTGTCCTGTGCCGCCAGCTGCTCAACTGCATCATGGACATGGTGGAGAAGACGCGGCGCTCGCTGACGGTGCTGCGACGCTGCCAGGAGGCCGACCGCGAGGAGCTCAACTACTGGATCCGACGTTACAGCGACGCCGAGGAGCTGAAGAAGAGCGCCGCTGCCTCCAGTGGCCAGTCCAGGCAGCAGAGTCCCGCGGCGCAGGACAATGCCACATCCGGTTGGTTTCCGATAAAATCTGCCATTATTTGTCACGAGGGGTTCCGTTTGATCGTACGTTAGAATAATGCATATAATCAAGTATTGAAACTGGTGTTCCACAAGGCTGACATCTTAGCCCTTCATCTTTTCCTTTATTTCAATGCTACCTGAATGTGTGGGTTTGCCTAATGAAGGTACACCTTCAATAAGTATAGCTGGCTGAAAAAGTAGTGATGTCTGTGCATACGTATAAAAACAGGTGTTGGAAGTGGTGTTACACAGGGCTCCCATCTTACCACCTTGCCTTTTACATATTTCTATACTACTTAAAGTGGAAGGTGTACCTATCGAAGTGGTCAATGTGTGTAGTATCACACAGTTGCATGACTGTGTAATCTCCGTCCACAAACAAGTTTTGAAAGTGGCGTTCCGCAAGCCTCTTTTCTAAGTACCTTTGATTGATTTCTATGCTACCTGACAAGTGAATTGCTCTCGCAAACCATTGATTGTTGCATCTTTTATTTAATAACGCGCATTTACATGTACCCAGCAGTGGATGATGAACACACTGTGTTTGTTTCTCCCCTCAAGACATTCACAGGGAGCTTCTGCATCGGCCTGTTTCTGGCTACGTCCCTGAAGAAATCTGGAAGAAAGCTGGTGAGTGAGTAAGCGAGCTATCTCTCACACACACACACGCGCGCACACAGCCTTTGCTATCGCCTCTCAGCGGGTGTGTGCGCCATCTCGCCTGGTAGAAAGCTCAGGTGGTTCTGACTCAGAGCTGCAAGTGAAGGAGGAGGAGGGAGTGTCTTTTTGAATCCCAATGCCGGCCCCCGCACCCCCTCACCCCCTCTTGCGCGCTGAATAAGTAGCGTTGATTTTTGCCACCATGCGGCACGCATTTTTTTCTCGTGATGATAATGACTTTTTTTTTTTCCTCGGAAGAGTACAACTTTATTCTCGTAATATTGTGACATTGTCCTCGTGATCCTACTGCTTTTATTTGTCTTGTAAGGATTTGAGTTTCTTGTCATTTCTATTTTTCTTTCATAAAAAGATGTCATATTTTCTTTTCACGTTACTGCCGTTTTCTTGCAAAAATACAAATTGATCTGACTTATTTCTCCTAAAATATTTTATATATTAAAATGTCTTTAGTCTTGTAATGTGAATACTTTTTTTTCTTCCCCCGTAATATTGTGACTCGAGACGTCGTGACTTGATTTCTTTCACGCGAGTAATACGCGTTTAAATCTCATCCAGTGTCACTTCCGGCTGAGGCGTTCCGGTGCGTAATCGCAATTCCACGCGCAACACGGGGGGGGGGGGGGGGGGGTGGGGGGGGGAGAAGATCCTCCATTTTGACGAGCGCTCGTTTGACACGGGGAACAAACATGCAATTGGAAAAACAAGTGTAAGGCCATTAAGTTAAGCGAAGCGTATTTATGCCAAAAACGGTGTAGTTATCTTTTGTGTACGCTCGAATAAATGCTGCCATTTCCCGCCGCGCGTTTGGTTTTCCCCTGCAGGGAAGGTTGCAAAATAGTTTTCCGTCGTCGCCGTTGTTGTTTTAACAATGGCGAGCGAGGAGACGATGCATCTGCTGTGCAAATGTTTACAGTTGGTGATAAATATTCAAGCGCATTCCCCTGCTTCCCGCGCGGGCCTCGGGGACGACACAATGGAAACGCATCATTTCAATATAAATTGCCTCATTTGCATACACAATTAGTCCGGTTACGGGCTCGACTGGAGCCGGCGGAGAAAGAAAGCGAGGCGACGTCACGATTATGGGGGGGAAAAAAATCAAATCATATTTTTTGTTTGAGTGACAATGACACGCTTGAAGTCAAAAATGAAGATAATTGGGTGTGCATTTTTTTGTTTCCATTTTAGCGACTTTTCCCCCCCCCCCCCCCCCCCCCCCCCCTTATGAGAAAAAGTCAAAGAGTGTTGTGACAAAAAGGTTACGTTATGAGAATTCTACTTTCACAAGACACGTCAATTTTACGGTGACAGACAAAAGTTACATTACAATAATTTTTTTCAATTATTTTTACCCCCAAATAAGTCATATTCCAAGAATAAAGTCAATATTTTAAGCACAGTATTAGTTAAAAAAAAATCCCAAAAGTTGTTACGAAAATGGTTATTTTACAAAAGTGGTTAAAAAAAAAAGAAGAAAGTCGTAATTTTGAGAAAAACGACTATTGCTACGCTGTCGTAAATTTCGTGCTTTTTTTTCACACATTGTAACTTTTTTCATACATTACGACATTTTCCTCTTACGTTGACTATTTTCTGTTTTTTTTTTTTACTTTCCGACTTTTTCTCTCGTACATAACGACTATTTCTTTCGTAGATTCCGATTTTTTTTTCCTCCTAATTTTGTCTTTTTCTATGTACATTACAACTTTTTCCTCTTATATTCCGACTTTTTTCTTGTACATTGTGATTATTTTCTACGCATATTCCGACATTTTCCTTGTACATTCCGACTTTTCCCTTAAATTCCGACTTCTAGCTTGTACAGTAAGACATAATACTTTTTTCCTCGCTAATCTACATCGTAACTTTTTTCACTGCGACCTTTTTTTTTTTTTTTTTTTTTTTTCCCACCGTAAGTTTTTCTTTTCTTTTTTGTAGCGGCCCCCCCTCTTCAAATGTGGCGTTTCTGCGGTTACAATATTGTGTATTTTTATCGGACCGTGACGTTGCAGGCGCGGGAGGTCTGACCTCCTGTGTGTCCGCGCTCTTTCCAGAGGAGGCGGTGAACGAGGTGAAGCGTCAGGCCGTGTCGGAGCTGCAGAAGGCCGTGTCGGAGGCCGAGCGCAAGGCCCACGAGATGATCGGCAGCGAGCGCGCCAAGATGGAGCGGACGGTCGCCGAGGTCAAGCGGCAGGCGGCCGAGGACGCGCTGTCCATCGTCAACCAGCAGGAGGACTCCAGCGAGGTCGGAACGCATATTTTTCGTGTTTCTCTCAGGTCGTATTAAAGGCAATACTTTTACATCCGAAGCGCGCAAACAGCGAGGTTCAACCACATATTTGCCTTAGGAAAGTCCTCTTAGCATAATGCTAACACACAATGAAAAACAGCATAAACAGGCTAACAAAACGAGCGTAGGATATTTGAACACAAACGGTGCAGCAGCACATGTGGACAGACAATATAACAATACTCATAGTCTGCGTGTGTATTTGTATGTGTGTAAAAAGCACATTACGCAAATGTTTGTAGAAAACAATTCAAAGCCACTAAACCGATTGTTTTTCCAGAGCTGCTGGAACTGCGGTCGCAAAGCCAGCGAGACGTGCAGCGGCTGCAACACGGCTCGCTACTGCGGCTCCTTCTGCCAGCACAAAGACTGGGAGAAGCACCACCACGTCTGCGGCCAGACCCTCCAAGCCCAGCCGCCGCCGCCGCAGGAGGGCGTCGCCGTCGCCGTCCCCGCCCCCGCCCCCGCCCCCGAGACCCCCGCCCCGGTCAGCTCCTCCGCGTGCACCCCCAGCAGCTGCGCCGGCAGCCCGGCTCCCACTCCGCCCGCGGCCCCTCGCTCGTCCACGCCGGGCACCCCGTCGTCGTCGTCCGCTCCGGACGGCCACTAGAGGCGCGCGCCCCCCCGTGCAGTATGCTAAGCTAACGCGGCTAACGGAGAACTTCCTTAACGTGGGTCATATTGACTCGCCTCGACTTTAATAGCAAAGATATTCTTTGTTGCCAATGAATGAATGTAAATAGACGCTCGCGCTCAGCGTTCTTGCGACTTGTCGTGGTGGTTTTGGTGCCCGTTGTTGTTGTTGTTGCAATTGTTGTCGTTAATGTAGCGTATTTTCCTTGTAAATAAGACTGCTCGCAGCGAAAGCGCCGTTGTCCCAACCCACTGAAAGGCTGAACTGAGTCAACCATAGACGGCGGGAAGGTTTGCCACTTGGTCGGTGTTTTCTTTTGACTTTTGGACGCACAAATCCGACATAAGCAAGCGCCATAGAGAGTATACGTCGGAAATGACAAATATTTCCGCAACACCGCAGTGGCGAGCACTCAGAATTCAAACGCGGCTCCCCCTTCAAGCCGGATCTACCGATTCCAAATTGAAACTGCCCAAACCTGCAGCCACTCCCATCCATCCATCCATCCATCCATTTTCTGAGCCGCTTCTCCTCACTTGGGTCGCGGGCGTGCTGGAGCCTATCCCAGCTGTCATCGGGCAGGAGGCGGGGTACACCCTGAACTGGTTGCCAGCCAATCGCAGGGCACATAGGAACAAACAACCATTCGCACTCACAGTCATGCCTACGGGCAATTTAGAGTCTCCAATTCATGCATGTTTTTGGGATGTGGGAGGAAACCGGAGTGCCCGGAGAAAACCCACGCAGGCACGGGGAGAACATGCAAACTCCACACAGGCGGGGCCGGGGATTGAACCCGGGTCCTCAGAACTGTGAGGCTGACGCTCTAACCAGTCGGCCACCGTGCCGCCGCAGCCACTCCCAACACCTGAAATAGTGTTGTCGTGTTCTTACGTACACAAGACACAAACGCAACCAAGACAACGTATTTTTGTTTTAGCACATTCCCGTAACTCCCTGAAGGGGAACCCGCAGTGTCGCGTTCTCGCTGAATTTGACAAAAAAAAAAAAACCAAAAAAAACGTCTTTACTTCTGGAGACGCAAAGCCGACAGAATCGAGCATCTGCGTCGAATTTCAGCAGATGTTTTCAGCAGACGGGTTCGCTAATTCTCCCTCCAGGAAACTGCGGCGTTGTGCTGTGTTCCAAAACTTTATATTGAATTTGGAGACAACTAATACAACAAACGTGCCTCCTGCATACGTGTTTTTTTTTTTTGTTTTTTTTTTTGGGAAAAGAGTCGAATCCAGTCATTCTGCCTGTGGTGTTGCTAAGATTTGGAATTTGGACTCTATGGTTGCCTCAGATGGGCTGGAGTTTTTTTCAAATGTTCCATTCCTGATTGGATTACTCATGCCCTCCTTGGATTTTGGACATTTCTTGCCACCGCTGGACAGACGGCCAGAATATTCTTCAGTATTTTATTTTATTTTTTTCTCACTCAAATTGCTGGACCGGAATGCCGATGGATTTGCAAGGAATGGAGCGAATCTCGAATGTCGGTCAATTTCCGACTCCGAACACAAAATCCACGTCGGCGAACTGCGGAATACAAATCCAGGATGCAAAAAAAAAAAAAAAAAACAGGACGTTTTGGATACGCGGGAAGTGAGGCCATTTTCTCGTCACACGGCCGGGAAGTGGCGGAAGACTACGTCGGGAATTCCGGAAGCTCATCACGTCCGAAATCCGCTTTCTTCGCTTACCTGCATATTCTTTTGAGACTTGAGTCTCATCTACGGTGGCCCCAAAGGTTATTTTGGACTATTTTGACAATTACAGATGATTGTCTTCATCCAGTGAGCCGTCAGAGCAAAAACAATCCGTTTTATCTCTTTGCGCTGCTTTCATCTGGCGTGTTCATGCTAGCACACCATCGTAGTTCTTCGCCCGAAAAAACGCCTGCGAAATTTCAGAGCTGCTACTCCAATCCGAGCCGGAAATTTTTCCCGACAACTAGCACGGAAACACTTGCTTTTTTTTTTGTTGTTGTTGTTTTTTTTAACCAAAATGTATTTGCACTG
This sequence comes from Phyllopteryx taeniolatus, assembly GCF_024500385.1. Classification (NCBI taxonomy): domain Eukaryota; kingdom Metazoa; phylum Chordata; class Actinopteri; order Syngnathiformes; family Syngnathidae; genus Phyllopteryx; species Phyllopteryx taeniolatus. The sequence continues at coordinate 2,196,999 of NC_084522.1, read as the reverse complement.
TCACAGATGTTCATTTTACAGCATGCTTGGTTGTTGTTGTTTTTGTTGTTGTTGTTTTTTTTTTTTTCATACATTAGCGTTAATCCCGTTTTAAATTGCAGAATGTACAAAAAAAAAAAATCAAATTTCAGCGTATTTCGACACGCTAGCTAAACTCGGCCATTCTCAGAAGAGACAATGGTGCATGACTCGACGTTTTGGTAGATATTTATTTTTTAGAAAAATGACCATAAAAAAACTAGGACAAAAAAATAGAGAATAATTTAAAAAAAATAAAAAAATAAAAAAAAAGGAATCTTAACTTTCCAAATGGCGGACACTCCGATTGACAGCTTTAACACTGCAACGCACCAGGTAACACACACACACACACACACTGTAAGCACGCATTAAAAACAGCCAAAGATTGTCACCAAGGACTAAAACCTGATTTATTATTTTTTTCTGGTGTCAAGTTGCCAAGCATCAAGTGTCATAAGAAGCTTTCAACTGATTGTTTGGAGCAATAATTTTGAACATTGTGTTGTTTTTTTATTTTTTTTCCCCCCCCAAAAAAAACAAGATTTACAACTTATTGGTTGGCATTTTCTCATTCCACAAAGTGATTTTTGCTTTTACTGCTTAAGTTTTTCTTACCTGAAAGAGGTATGGGAGGGCAACACTGAAAACAACAGTCACATTGAAAAAATGCAGTCGTAACATTTTTTTATGATAAATCGTAATTAGGAAAAACAATCCTATTTTTACAAGAATACTATTACGAGAAAACCAGAATGAAGTCGGCAAAGGGAAGAAAAAAAAAAGCCATAACTTTACAAGAGAATGTTGGTAATGTTGTGATATGTAAAAGTTTAAAAAATAAAAAAACAACGTAGTTTTACAAGAAAAAAAATTACGATCTTATTTAGTTGTTTTCATATTTGGACTTTTTTGTAATATGAACTTGTCGTCATATTTGGAGGTTTTACGACTTTTCACTTGTAAAAGTACGTTATTCTCGTAACGTCAGCTTTTTTATTGTAATATTGCAAGTCATAATGTTAGTCATTATGATGTAAATCATATTTTAATGAAAGTCATTACGTTACCACAAAAAATAAAATGACTTCATCTTGTAACCGTCCAACCTTTTTTTTTTTTTTTTTTCATACAAATTAATCTCATCACGATTATTGTTCTCATATCACGCCTCTCATTTCTAATCGTATTTTTTACAAATCGTCAAAATGCATCGAGAAGAAAATTGTTATAATATTTACGGGATTAAACAAAAAGGCGTTATATGGGGAAAATAACTGACAAGATTAGTTTGCATGTGAAAAATAGCAATATTACCAGAAAAAATGTTCCGAAGGTTTTTTTTTTTTTTCTCTCTCTCTCTCTCAACGGGGAAAAGTTTTTTTTTTTTTTCGTAATGTTGAGAAATTTGATCGTACCACTTTTTCTTGCTGGGTTACTTCTATTCAATCGGTGTTTAATTTGTCGTAATTAATTTGAGAAAGCTAATTAGCTGTTGCCTATGCTTTGCCGCGAGTCACCATTTAACCTGACACACACACACACAACATCACAAAAAGCATACACACAACGCACGCACACACGCATGCGCAACAAAATGTGACCTCAAATTAACGTCGTTCCAACACATTTCTGCATTGCTGAAGGCTTGAAAGTGTCCAAAAAAGGTGTTTTGACACCCCCGAAGCTGTGAAATACGAAAACAGCCCAGCTGTTTTGAAACGCATTTATTTTTAGTAGCCACAAAAAAAGTGAGTTGAAAAACAGAGAGAAAAATGTGCGCAAATTAGTTCGATGTTTCACTCTACCTCTTTTCCGCCAGTTCTGGTCTCGTCATGGACATGGAAAAAAACAACGAATGGTCACAAAAGAAAAGGAATGATGACAAAAAAACAATGAAACCCAAAGTCGAAGCTCATACAGCTGTGCAAAACCATATCAGCACTCGCTAACAATGCGGACCTCATAGATAATAAGTCAATGGAAATTCTTGTTTTTGCTAATTTTCGGGGGGAGGGGGGGGGGGGGGGGGTAACCTTGGTCCTTTTTTCACTTGACGTCTGTGGACGAATAAGTCAACACTTGTATAAAAAAAATTTAAAAAAAATTTAAAAAAATGTAAAAACACATTTTAGGCCTCAAAAAACATTGTCGTAGTTCTTTGCCCGACATCCCGAAAAAGTTCCGAAAAGTTGGAATGTTGCGAGGAAAAAAGTTGTGATGTTACGAGAATAGCAAAGTTGCGATTCTTTTTCCCCACTGTCGTATTACGAAATTCATGTTTTTTACGAGAATGAAGTTGGAATATTACAAGTCCCAACTTTTTTCTTTTTTCCCCGCAAAAGGACTTTATTGTCATGAAATAGTTTTTCTAGTAATGTTACAACTTTTTTTTTTCCTTAGAAATCTGACTTTATTTTCACAGCATTAACAAAATATATATTAATTTAGTCCTCAAAAGATCTTTGTTCTTTGCCTGATAAAAGTTGTAATGTTAAGAGGAAAAACTTTAAAGCACTATAACGATTGATTGTCCGCGTGTTTTAAAAAAAAAAAGCCGACATAAAGAATAATATAAAGATTTCTTTCTTTATAAAGTGGTAGTATTATGAGCATCAGGTTGCATTATTTTGAGAATGAATTTGCAATATTACAGGAAAAAAGGTTGACATTTTTTTTGTCATAATAATGCTCAACTTTATTTTCATAACATCACAACTTTTTTCTCTTAGCATTGGTTTTTGTTCTCATAAAAATCTGACTTCATTCTTGGAGTGTTTCAACATTTTGTTTCTCGTTTATGCTCATAAAACTTTTGTTCCTCCAAAGTCCCCCAAAAAATGGTTAAAGGCCGTGGCATCAATCCTGGGGGGGGGGGGGTTATTTAATTTCCTAAGAAATTTATGGGGGGGGGGAAAAAAAACGTTGTTGTGCAATACTTAATGGAGACCACAGCTCAAGAGAGCTTTCGCAGTCTCCTATGTCAGAACTGTGGTTTTCTTGTTGATTTGGTTTTTGCTTTTTTTGTTTTCAATTATTATTATTATTTTTTTATTGTTATGATGATGATTGCGTTCGGGGGCTGTAAACAAAATAGTCTGTCAGTCTGTGAATCTTTGCAGTATAATTCTGGTATTGATGTTCTCTTTATGGTGTAATAAAATATCTTACCTGACATTTTTGTTGTTTGTGAGCAGCACCATGCAGATTGTTTAAAAAAAAATTAAAAAAAATCTACAAAAAAAATGTACGAAAGACAAAACAAAAGCTAATAGATTATTATTATAATAATTTGTTTGGATATTTTTTAGATATTTTTTTAAGTCGCAAAAAATATATATAATAAAATGTAACAAAAAAAAATGTTAGCTTACTATTTTTGTAGTTAACTAAATCAGACACTTAAAAAGAATATACATAAAATTTAAAAAGTCGTTTGTATTTTGCTAGTTAACTACAAAAATATTTACATTAACTTTAAAACTTACTTAAATATTGTGCTCACAATGTATTTTTTAAGTAAAATAAAATGAAGTAGTAATAAATTTTAGGTCAACCTAATGTCTTTGAGTCAAACAAAATGTAAAAAAAATATATATATATTTTTTTAAATGCCACAGGATACCAAAAAGCGGCCTCCACTCTAATAGACTGAGGCGCTGTGCATTGATGCGTCATCCACGTCAATAAATAAACGCCTGGCCTGAAATAAAAGCCTACTTTTCCCACCTCAGCTATAAATATCAGGTGATGCAACTCAGGGATGCAGTCACCAAATAATGGACTGCCTTCCATATATACCATGCCTAAATTAATCGCTAGGTGTGTCATTAGCTTGGGAACAAGTAAACACCTCACCTCAAATAATTGCCTACTCTTTCCCCTTCAAAAATACTTGGTGCCATAAGATACCAAAAACCGGCCTCCACTCTAATAGACTGAGGCGTTGTGCATTGCGAGATGCGTCATCCACTTCAATAAATAAATGCCCGACATCAAATAAATGCCAAGTCTTTTCCACAGTCATAGCTGCCGCTTAAGTGTTGAGTTTGCAGTTGACAGCATTAAAATGTGCATGACTGCCCCCTACAGGAGAAAATGCAGACATGCTGAGGAGCTGAAGTCTTTTGGACACGCGACTACACGTCTGGCTGAAGGACGTCCAGCAGGCGTCCTCGCAGCTTCACAGATGTTGGCGCAGTCAAGCCTGCGGTGCCGCGGGCAAGACGCGGTCTAGAAAAACCTGCCGACCAGATGCCGCTTTCTGGTGCCCTCCCTCGCGTATGCCCGCTTCGCCCCTCCCCACCATTACGCTGGCCGTCGCATAACCTCGAGGTGCTGCTTGATGCTGTTTGCTGTCAGTTAGGCTGATGGCAGCATGGACTGGAACAGAAGCCCGACTCAACAGCTTTTAGTGTTTAATCTGAGCATGACAGAAAAAATAAACACCTCACCTTCTATAACACCTAGCCTTGGGGCGGCACGGGGGGGGGGGGAATCACGAAATTGTTTATAGTTACCAAATAGTGACCTCCACATACACAGGTGCCATGACTTCATTAATTGCCAGGTATAAATAACACCAACTGTTAACGCCTTACCTCAAATAAACCTCTCCTTATTAATCTCCCCTGGGGGAGAAAAAAATCACAGGTGGTGATGGTGCAAATATATTTTAAAATGTAGATGTAATGAACATGCATTTGTACAAATCATTTTCTCCTTTCTAAATAACAAACCTGCTAAGCATATAATAAATACCTTACCCATAATAAACACCTTTAGCTTATGTGAGCTTTGGATGGTGCTAACATGCTCGAATGTTCTTCCCTTTGTTTTCCCTTCTTGTATCTCAAAGCTCCTTCAGTGACGCTGCGCCTGCCGCCCCAAATGCAGTCAGCGAAAGGCTGATACTGCCCCATACTGGCAACTGCCGCTCTTAAAGCCGCCGCACCATCAATAAATAATGCAGTGTGGCTGTTCACGCGTGAGCGAGCCTGCATTTTACTGAGTGGCGGCTGTGTATTGATGGCACGTCTGTTTTCTTCTTCTTCTTCCTCTGCTCTCGAGGGTTCTTCGCCGTGAACAATCGATGCTAGCAGTGCTGTTGGGGGGAAACGAGCCCCCGGCATCAATCACCGCTTTGACGCGGCTGAGACTTGAGATCGGTGAGGCGTGTAAGAGAGCGTTACAAGCGACAAATTGCCATCCCCTCAATAATTGCGTGCGAAAGTCACAATGAGAAAATTGAAGCGAACACTATAGCACATCACAGCATTTCGCAGAAATTAGTGAATTCCTCAAATTGCTGCCAGGATGTTAATTATTTACTTCAGTATCATTCACAGTAACCTGCATTTAATAGAACTAAGGCATTTAGTAAACAGGATGCACTTTATTGGAACAAGTACATTTTTATGCTATTTGATCATTGCAAATGTTATAGTTGATAACACCTATTCCATTTTTTGTTTACCTAACGAGAAAAGGGCGGTGTTTATTTGAGGTGAGGTATTTGTTTGTTCAAGTACTCATTCATTCTTCCAGTAGAGAAAAGGGAGGTGTTTTATGTTGTAATTACGTCCACCGTAATGGCACTATGCCTGTAACGGTTCATAAGCCCGGCAACCAACTGAGGCGCAAACTATGCAACTCAAAGGGCAATTATTTGAGGTAAGGCATTCATTTTGTAATTACCTCCATTAAAGTGGCACTACCCGCTATCAGCGTTTCAAGTGAAGGACGGGTGTAGTAATCAATGGAGGCGCAAAATCCTGCAATTCATATGCCAAACTATAACGAGAAGTAAAGCCTTACTTGAGGTGAGGTGTTTATTTTCGTAATTACTAATTCCGTTATTTGCTTTTCCTGAAGGTAAAACATTTTGTGGAAGTGGACAATGCACCTGGCTATCAAATGAGGTGTAAAGTCTACCACTCGTAGGCTGCACCATAACAGAAATTTTTTATTTGAGGCAAGGTGTTTATTTTGTAATTGCAAACCGGTTATTTGTGTTACTGTTTTATTCGAAGTAGACAACGCACCTGGCTATCAATTGAGGCATAAACTCTGTCACTCGTATGTCGTACTATAACAGGAACTAAGGTGTTTATTGGAGGTGAGGTATTTAGATTTTAATTATATCCACCACAGCAGCACTCAACTTGCAGTTTTCTTCTCTTGAAAAATAAAATGGGGGCATTTATTGTAGGAAAGGCATTTAATTTTAAATTACACCCACAAAAATGATACTACCTGTTATTTGCTTTTCCTGAAGAGAAAACATGAGCTGTATATTGGAGGTGAGGCATTTATTTTTTCAGATTACATTTAGAGAACTTCAAATGATGTTGAGGTCGGAAGACAAATGCCACTTGGTGCCGTGGCCACTTTATCCTGCTTTGCTCAACGCCTCCCGCCGATGCAATGAGGCAGTCGCGCCAGGCCAGGCGCACGTTTCCACCAGGGATGATGCCCCAGCACCCCCCACGTCCCACCCAAACGCCACCCCTCACGGTAATTATATCAGCGCTGCAAAGAGGCTCATTAACATTTGCTCGGCATGTTGGGAATTTACAATCCCTTTTGTTTTCTGGTCTGTATGGCGCCTCCTCTGAGGATGCCGCCACCCCCCCTCATTTACATAAACGTCAATCAAGCTCGGCTACGCGAGTTGTGAAACAACGTAGCCATCTTGCGGACGTCGTCTTAGCCAAGTTGAACGAAACAAAAGGGCTTGTTGGGACAATACATTAGGTACACCAGCATTGAAGCGATTGAAGGATGGCGACTTTGCAGATTTGTGGATTAATTCTGTTACTCTCTTTGTTATTTGTCATGTTTATTTCCATTGTTCAAGGTGGCGGTTAGCATAACATGGGCGGACTTTTTGTTGCTGATTTCTAGCGTGTGTGTTTATTTCTGTTGTGCAAGGTGGCAGCACTGTGAATGTGATTTGACTTTTTGACGGATTTCTAGTCATGGTGTTTATTTCGAGTGTGCAAGGTATCAGTGAAATGGACTTTTTATGGCTTATTTCTAGTCGCCTGACTTTATTTCTATTATGCGAGGTGTCAGTTGTGTCGAATGAGGTGGACTTTTCGTGGCATATTTCTAGTTGTCATGTTTATTTCTATTGTGCAAGGTGGCTGTATAGTGAATACGGAGCACTTTTTTGTGCCATGTTTCTTGGGTGTTTTTTTTTTTCCTACTGTGCAAGATGGCTGTTATCATTCATAACATGCCAGGAAACATCGCAGTGACAATCTTAGATGGTGAGATGCGGGGGGAAAAAATGTCTCGGGAATGAATCTCGTTAGCCCGGGAAAATGTCAGGGAGACGCCGAAGTCCATTTCCGCGCCGCGCGTTCTTTTTCCTTCCACGCCGTCGGGAAATTGATTGAAACAAAATGTCACAATTATGCCCCGTCGCTCCCTGCTTCAATTATTCATCAATTAGGGCTTCGGCCTTCTTTTTTTTTTTTTCCCCATCCCTTCTCTCGCTCTGCTCTGAGCTGATTTCTCATGCAGTTTGCGCGGGATGTATGGCTCCCCTGCTGTTAACCAGTCCAAAGTCATTAGTTTCTGGCTTTGCAATTAAAGCTCATGCGTTATGCATGAGCCCTCAGCCCGGTGGACGCGCGTGCGCGCCGCGAGCTCCGCAGGCGTGGAAGGGAAATTAATTTGCCAGAAATGAACTTCTCTCTCACTCTCTCTGTTCTGTATCGCCCTCGCTGTAGGAAAAACTCCTGATGCTTGCAGCTGGAAGAGGAGATGCCATCCATGCCATCCAAGCCAAAGTGCAGGCGTAAGTACAGCTTAAAAAAAACAAAAAAAAACAAGTCATAAACATCAAAAATATACTGTACAGTAAATGTACAAAATAGAAATAGAATGTGTTGGTAAAACATGACAACAAATGTAAATGGATAGAACATGTTAACAGCAAAATCTATTTGAAAATAAATAAATCCATAAAAAATTTTTTAGAAACCATGTATACATTTTAAAATGGAAATAAATATATGTACATTAATTTAAATGTAACAGCCACAACCACAAATTATTTTGATGACTAAATTATGAACAACAAAAATATATTTTCCAGAAATTTATCACAATAACATTTTGAAAGGTTATATATACACTATATATAGAGAGAGAGGAAATCTATATTTAGTTAAAAATCTATTATATATCACAACTACAAAGTAGTCAAAGTGAATGTTTCTTTTTTTTTTTTTTTTTTGAATCAATTTTCTCGAAAACATTCATTTGTATGGCCATTTATTTCCACTTGTGGCAAAGCTTGATTTCTAACTAATAAGACGCTCAGACGCGGGCGTGCTTATTGGCTGCCATCTACTGGCACGTTTTCTTCTTTTCACGCCATCCAGAACATTCGGTGCAACGTAAGCACCAAAGTGTATGAACACATACTCAACAAATCAAAGGGCAACGCACGTCCATTCTTTTCATATTTTATTCAACTTTGATATGCTTCTGGAGCGTGGCTATTGTTTCCAACGTGCGCCCGCCCACTTCACACGGATGATGACTCATTTTCATTTTCCCCGGTAAGTCGCGATGGCCTCTCAGCTGTTGTCGGCCCGCTCCACCGAGTCGTAGTGCTCCCCCAGCCCGTAAGCGTGACGCATGTAGCTGTAAAGTCACACAAAACAAAAGAGAAGGCGAAATGAAATATGGGATTTTATTGAATTGTTTTTTTTGTTTATTGGAAGAGCTCACATGAGGGTGATCGCGTCCCCGGCGTGCTCCTCGCCGACGGTGACGGTCGGCGAGTCGGCCTGGACGACTTCGATGGGCAGCTGGAGGACCTTGCTCAGCGCTTGCAGCTGGAAAAAGAAACATTTGGAATATTGTTAGGAGATGTAATTAATCCCAAAATTTGGAGTTGAAGGGAATTTTCATGTGGTGGGAGTCGGTTATCATTTGGTGTAATTTAGCTTTTTTTTTTTTTTTTTTTTTGTTGTTGTTGCATTTTGTCAAAATGTTCCACGTCCAAAATTATTCATAGTCTTTTCTCAAAATCTTCTGAAGAAGGCTTCAGGTTCATATAAATGTATATATTGGTTGTGTGTGCGGGGTTTACAGACTCACTTCCAGCTGTCCGCCCCACGCTGCCGTGTGCTCCACGTCGCTACAGTACTTCTCAAAGTCATCTGCAAGGCAATTGACATGATTACTCGTATGATTATTATTATTACAGTGCTGTTTTTTCCCAGGAAAGGCAACACGTTGAGCTTTCGGGTACCTGCTGCGTACACGCCGCCCGTGTCGGGGTTGCTGAGGAACGGCAGGAAGTCGTCGGCGTGGCTCCGCATGTGCGCCGCCGTGCGACACCGCAGCTCCTTCACGCTCAACTCGGACTTCCGTCCAAAACAGCAACACGGAGGCATTTAATGACTCGTCTATAACTCCGCGCCGGGAACCCGTTGAGAAGATGATTTGAGATCCGATCGTTTTTAGTATATTTGTACCTTGTCCCGCCGCAGCAGCTGGTCCCGGATGGCGCGGTACATGCAGTGCCCGTCGGTGGAGATCTCCTTGATTTGGAGCCCCCGCCGCGACAGCTTCTCCGCCAGCTTGACGCCCTCCAGGTGGCGCTCTCCCCGCAAGTTCTGCACCTCGGCCTCCGCGATCCTGCTCTCGCGCTGGCGCTCCTGGACGGCTTTCTTGTCCTGTCAACGGCGCTCGTTAAAAATTCTGGAGTTGAATTTTTTTGGGGGAGGAGGCTTTTAAATTTGTGGCGCACCCTCCTCTTCTGGGCTTTGGTGACGCGGGGCTGCTGCTCAACCGTCTGCGCCTCCACCCCATTCAGCACCTCCTCCACCCCATTCAGCACCTCCTCCACCTTGAGAGAACATCCGTGGTGGATGCAAACGACTTCAAAGACTCGTATTCGAGCGGTACCTTCGCGTCGGACGCGGACTCGAGCCGGCGTAGCTCCTCGTCGTGCTTCTGATCCAGCTCGGCCTCCATCTTGGTGATCTCCTCCGTCATCTGCTTACGCCTCTTCTTGTCGTTTTTGGGGACGCTGTTTTTCATGCTCTGGATTTTGGCTGTCAAAAAAAAAACAACACAAAATTGAGTAGGGGTCAACCGATTATCATATTCTGCATTAACTAGTCATCATCGGCATCGGCCCTGAAAAAAAATCAAACGTATCAGTCTATCTCTAAATTTGAGTCAATCAAATGCAAAGTGAGCATGTAAAATATATAGCTTTAGGCTTTAAAATACAAAATTCTACCTTCACAAAAGTAGTAATACCCTTATTTTTGACACTGTTATACAGGTGTTAATTTAACAACATGCACTGTTAAATTAAGTATGGCTCAGTCCAGTCCTAAAAGCGACATAATAAAGATAGTGTTAAATGATCAGCTTAAACAGAAAAAAAAGAAGCTCATATAATATGTACCTTGCAGGTCCTTCTTCTCCCTACGATGCTGCTTTAGTATCATCTCCTCCGGCGTCTCCACATCCCGCTCGTCCATAATTCAAGAAGATGCTTGACGTGCGCTATGCGAAAATGTTAATAAGGCTACATGTTATATGTTTTAAAGTTTAAAATTAGACCGCATTAGTCGCAAAATATTCAATGAGGCGATAAATGAAACGTGTTTTGTGTTTGGGACCTTTCTTCCGCAGTGTCTCCTTCGCTTGTAGCACCAGCGACCACAAGTGGTCACAGCGCTCTTCTGGCCGGATGGGGTAATACAGACATCGCCATCGTTGTCCATTGTATAAGGAGAGGTTTTTAAAAAAAAAATAATAATTTAAAGTGAATGTTGAGGAAGTATAAATATATATAATATATAATATTTTTTAAATTACTAAGATGTACGAAAAATGTATTATTTTACCAAACATGGGCGCTGCCGTCCATATGTCTCTTTTGGTTACGTCACTCAGCTAGTGACGTTACATTGTAAGGGCGGAAAAATAACTAGTAAGGGCGGAAAAAGAGCTGCTTGTTTGTGTTTTGCTTCCAAAGGGAAGTTGCGAGAAGAAAGGGAGGAAGACGTGACGGCGGTGCATTTCCCAACTCATTTCTTCCTCCACGACAGATGAGCACCGAATCTGTGAGGACATCTGAACACATTTGACGTTCTAAAGCGTCGTCTGGCTCACAGGTTAGCCGCGTACATGACGTCACATTGGTGTTTTCCAGCTAGCCCTTTCGCTAGCCTACTCGGGCTAATGCTGCCGTTTTTTTTAAAATTATTATTATCGCTGTCAGCCTCGGAAATTCAATTGTAGAAAGAAAATCGCAGTATCTTGTGGACTGTGTAACCTGTTTTGGTGTTTTAGCTGTACTTTTACTAGGTAGCGATGTCCAGCCTGTGCTAACTAGCTAGCCAGCATGCTAACGTAGCTTGATTGTCCCTTTTAAAAAGAAAAAAATAAATACAATAAAAAAACCGTACGTGAAAACAAAAATAAAATGACGTTAAATATTGAATTGATTGTGTCTTTGCTCAGCGGGTGAGACCGAAAAGCGAAATGTTTGCTCTCCACAAGTGAGCTGACTTTCTATCAATGATAATAATGATACTTTTATCATACAAATATTGCACCGATTATTTTATTTATTTAACCAAAACTCCTTTATAAGTTTGTTGAATATAATAGTTGCCTCCCCCCCCCCCCCCCCACATCATTTATGGACAAACTACATGCCATTGCTTGTATTTTGGGTGTAGTAGGTATGGGTGTGTACCGATACCATGTATTGTTATGGGGGCTGCATCGGCCTTATTTCAAAATATCGGGTAATCGTGAAGGCTGCTGATAACAGCCACCAATACTTAACGCAATAAAGAAATTAAAAAAGGTTTGTTTTGACTGTACATACAGTACAACATCAAAAGTGGACCATTTAAACAAAGATTATTCGATTCTACAAGGACTTTTTTTGATGCGCTGAAGGTTAACATTCCAGAAGTCACACTTGAGGCGCTCACACACATTCGTTTGTGTGGGAATTAAACGGCAATTCCGCCTTAAATAAGTTACAAAGCGATGCGTGGTATGCGTGCCCACTGTCGCCGCTGTGTAAGAGGATCAAAATGCATACGGTGGCTGGAACTTGGGTGTTATGTTGTTTTTGTGGCATTTATCCACCCGTGCATGTTGCGCAGGACCGAGCAAAGGTAGGATTTTGTATAGCCTCCTGTAATTGGGTAATCAGATGATGTCCGTGTCTCCTGTGTCATAGCAAATAGTTTGTCTGGTAGTGATAATAGACAATTTCTCAATTTCAACTTTTTTTCTTAAAAAAATACAACTTTAGCAGAAAAAAAAAAATCGAACCATCGAGCGTCGACTGACCACTTCCCTCCGGTTGCAGCGAAAGGTGCCAATCGCGAGCGTTGCGATCCGAGCGGCGAGGTCATGGCCGGCAGGGGCGGGGCGACCAGACCCAACGGCGCTAACAAGATCTGCCAGTTTAAGCTGGTGCTGCTGGGCGAGTCGGCCGTGGGCAAGTCAAGCTTGGTGCTGCGCTTCGTCAAGGGACAATTCCACGAATTCCAGGAGAGCACAATTGGAGGTGAGTGGGAGGCGGCCACGTGGGCGTCGGCTCAGATGCTCCTTCAGACTGTGCTCGCAAAGAAAAATAGCAGATATGTATTCCATATAGCATTGTATATGAAAGTGTTGTTTAGAATGATGATGATGAAGATTTCGGAACTGAACTAACATTGTCTTTGAGAAATAATAATTTGCTGTTATTTAATTTATTCATTGACTTCAATTGCAATGATGGGTATATGCAACAATTTCCTTGAATTAATAAGACATTCTCATAAGGTTAGGACCTTTTATCTTGAAGACAGTATTGCAAAATTATAACTTCTTACCAAGGGGAAAAAATAATTTTTTTCTTAAAAATATATTCTTTTTTATTTTTTTTCCCAAAAGAATGAGATTTATTCTCTTTCCATAATTTTGTAAAATAAGATATTTCAGAACGCAAGTCCTCGCCAGTAGTTGTGACTTTCTTCATTGGGGGTTAAAAAAAAAAAAAAGCTTTTCTGGAATTAAAATTATTTAAAACTTTTTTTTTTTTTTTTTTTTTTTAAATCTCGCTTATTGTCACATAATTGCAACTTTTTCTTTGGAAAAAAATGACAAGCAGTTTTTTATTTTCTTGTTAAATTCAACCATAAATCGGGGACTATTACCACTATTTTAATCCCAACAATACAACATTCTCAAAATTATGATGTGACGACCTTTCCCGAAAAAAAAAAAAAATATTAGACATTCTTGCTTACGTATAACTTGACCCCTAAAAAAAAAAGTATGTATTTTTTTCTTGCATAAAAGACTCTTAACCTTTCACATCCTGCAGCTGTCCCAACACCGGAGTTGGTTTATTGTTGGATGATGTTCCGGTGTGGTTTGTGTCTCTCTCCCAGCGGCCTTCCTCACCCAGACGGTGTGTCTGGACGACACCACGGTCAAATTTGAGATTTGGGACACCGCGGGCCAGGAGCGCTACCACAGCTTGGCGCCCATGTACTACAGAGGCGCGCAGGCCGCCATCGTGGTCTACGACATCACCAACGAGGCACGCCCGATGCTCTCAGATTTTTATTTTTTTAGTTTTCCCCTTTTCAATAATTCATGACTTTTTATTTTCCACCTCAGGAGTCTTTTGCACGGGCAAAGAATTGGGTGAAGGAGCTGCAGAGGCAAGCCAGCCCGCACATCGTCATCGCCTTGTCGGGCAACAAGGCCGACTTGGCCTCGAAGAGGGCGGTCGACTTTCAGGTCAGTGGGCGTCAACTTTTTATAGCCATAAGCGTGTGTTTATTAAGGTGTGTTATTGTTTGACAGGACGCGCAGGCGTACGCCGACGACAACAGCTTACTTTTCATGGAGACGTCGGCCAAGACGTCCATGAACGTCAACGAAATATTTCTGGCCATTGGTAAGTCGCGGCGAGTTTAGCGGCTCGCTCGATGCCGTCCCGAAGAAATAACTCGAACAAATAACTGAAGGCCAAGACGCTCTCCACATAAATTGGACAGATGGAAAAACAAACACTTCAAATAAATAGAACATTCTGCCTCTGAGATTTACCTACTTTTTTTTTTTACTTGAAAAATACTGATTTTTTCCAAGGAAAACTAACTTAAAAAAATACCGAATTTTCCTTGAAAAATTATTTCATCACAAATATATATATATATTTTTTTAAACTTGAAAATGTACATTTTTGTTTTTTTACTAAAATATTTTCGCCCTAAGTACAGATTTTTCTTTAACTTTTTTTCCTCAAAATAATAACTTTCCCCCAAAAAATTGACTTAGAAAATTCTGAAAAATTATTTTTTGAACTTGAAAATATACATTTTTTTCCTCAAATCAATACTAACCTTTTTTTGTAAAAGGAAAAAAATACATTTTCCCTAAAAACATAATCTCCCCCCCAAAAAAATCCACTTTTTACTCAGAGAAATACTGACCCTTAAAAAAAAAAATGTAATAAAATTCCACCCATTTTTTTTGGAAAAATAAATAAATAAATACTGTTTGGGGGAAGAAAGAAAAAAACGTTGCCCACTTGCATAAAATACAACTTTATCTATATTACAAATAGTTCATCATTTTTTAAGTTCGAGGTGATGGAAATGTGTATACTTTTCATAACAAATGCACATGATGATTTTTTTTTTTTTTCTCTCTCTGCCAGCCAAACGATTGCCCAAGACGGAGCCCCAGTCGGCGGGCGCCAACAGCGGCGGGCGAAACCGCGGCGTGGACCTGGCGGAGGCGGCGCAGCCCGCCAAGGCGCCGTGTTGCAGCAACTAGAGCGCGGCCGAAAGCGGCTCGGAACCTATCGTCATGGTAACCCGTACGGAAGCGCTGCGCCTCGTGGCCGATTGTTGGCGGCGGAGGCGGTGCGGGACATTTAGGTTGCTTGTGTTGCTCCTTCGTTAATTAGCTGGACCTAGCGGAGCGTTTATTAGCGTTTGATTGGACTAAACGGCACGCGGGCCTCACCGCTGCGATCCTAACACCGCTCTGCTGTTTTTCAATGTACGGTGGTGCCTTGACTTACAAGCGTGGTCACGGAACAAATGAAACCAAAACACTCTTGATCGGAAAAACTAGCATTCTATAATATTCTTCTTCTTTCCCTTTGGGCTTGTCACAGCGCGTCATCCTTTTCCATGTCACCCCATCTCCTGCATCCTCCTCTCGAACACCAACTGCCCTCACGACGTCCATCAACCTTCTCTTTGGTCTTCCTCTCGCTCTCTTGCCTGGCAGCTCCATCCTCATCACCCTTCTACCAATAGACTCACAATTTCTCCTCTGGACGTGTCCAAACCATCCAAGTCTGCGCTCTCTAACTTTGTAACTTAATTTTGCCGGACGTTGTTAACCCGGGCCACGACCGATCCGGTATGGAATTCGTTGGATGAACGCTCATATTTGTTTGCCAAAGTTTGAAGCCGGATGCCCTACCTGACGCAACCCTCTGCATTTATCCGGACTTGGGACCGGCCTACAGTTTGCACTGGCTTGTGCCCCCCATAGGGCTGCATTAGCATTCTATAATATTATACGTTATAAAAATATTCAATAAAAAACACAATTCATGAGAAAGTAAATCATTTGTACATCTTGAAAATTCAATGGGCATTGTGCTGCTCCTCCCGGTGTGTGCACCTTGGCCACCAGGAAGCAGTATAATACGTACATAATAAATACACGAAGAAGACGGCCACAACCGCTCAGTAAGCTGCAGTCATATTAGTCGTTTTTTGCGTTGAATAAAGAATGCATATGCATTACCGCGACCTTGGTGATAGTTTAATTAGCCCATAAATGGTGTTTTGCATTGTGTGTTAGCATTTAGCTAATGGACTTTTGTAAGACAAAGTCAGCGTGGTTTGGTTTGGCCTCTCATTGGAAGAATTGTTCACTATCTGCCAAACTGCGGCTTGTTGTCAAGTCGGCTAGCTAGCAATCGTAACGCAAGACAAAAACAAACAAAAAAAATCATCAAAGCAATCGCTCGTATCGCAAAAAAATGATAAATCGGGTCACTTGTAAATCAAGGCAGCACTGGATGATGATTGTCTGCGCTGCAGTCAAATTGCGCACACGCAACTCGTCGAGGAGCATTTGCTGCCCCCCGGTGGCTGCGCGACGCACCTGCGAGAACCCAAAAAAAGCCTCGACTTGTACGGGACATTTTGGATTGCGGCTTTGTGCGAACCTTTTGGCTTCGCTGCAGACTTTTTCTTCCCGCTCACCGGACCCGCCGCAACACCTGCGACGACAATTTACGATATTCTGAAAACAGCAACGAAAATTTGTAATCTGTCGCTTCGCATCGGCCCCATTAGAAAGTGCTTTGATCGTCAGAGGTGCCCATTTTTTTTTTTTCATATTTATATACGTTATGTACCACTTTTTACATGCCTTGCACTAATGACTCACAAGTATATATCATCGTGTCCTAATCACAGCCAGTGTGTTATAAATAAATATAAATATATAAATAATATACTGTAAATAGGGTGTTGTCGATTTAGCAGTCTAGCGATTAAAAAAAAAAAAAAAAAAAAAGTTACTATATGCCGGGGTTTTTCTTCTCATTGGTGGTCTTTTCTTAATGTATGTGGTGTCATTAGCCCTCCTGTTTAAAAAAAACAAACAATAAAATAATCATTTTCAGCTTAAAAGTCTACTCAACATATACAATGAAAATGGTTCATATCACGCATTTGCACATTAAATATAACGAAATTCACTTTTCAAATTAAGACTTTAATCTCATGGAGACTTTTTCCTTGACATTGTTGTTTTATCGTCCCATTAAATTACAATTGTAATTTTATACTAATCTGACTTTTTTCCTAGAAAAACATGCCAACTATTTTTTTCCTGAAAAAAACACTGCCTGGAAAAAAAAAATCTATAAAAAATGTGGACATTTTCAAAAATAACTTTTTCACTGGAGGAAATTAAAATGAAATTAGAAAAAATCTGAGGAAGGGGGGGGGGACCTTTTTCCTTTTTTAAAAAAAGAAGAAAAAAAAACAATAATAATAATACAACAATAATACAACAAAAAAAACAGTTTCTCTTAGTGACTCCACATTTTCTCATTGAATTCAAACTCTGATCATTATTCTTTATTTTAATTTTAATTTATAGTGGAAATACAAGCAAACATTTTTCTTGAATTATCGTTTATATCATAAATACGATTTTCCTTCTTTAAAAATACTTTATGATCCAAAAAATTCTAAAACATTTTTTTGTAGAAAATTTTAAAAATACTGTTTCTCTTAAAATATGTAGATATGTAACTTATTTTAAAATAAATTGTGCGTGTTCAAAAATGTACAATTGCATTGTAGTTATTTCTTGAAAATTAGATTTTTTTTCCCTTTAGAAAATACTTTTTCTTATTTAAAAATACTTTTTTTCTCAAACAATACAACTTAAAAAAATATCTCATACTTAAAAAAATATATATATATTGATAATACTAATCTTTTAAAATATATGCAGAGAGAATGTCTTTCAAAACATTATTTAAAAATATTTAGTTATTTTTTAAATATTTTTCTTAGACATAGTAGTTTTCTTATGTAAAAAAATCTAACATTTATTAATCATAATTTATTGTCATAATGTATTTATATATATAATAGTTAAGACATAGTCAAATGAAGGTCACGTGCCCTGGGCTGTCAGACGGCTCGACCTTGAAACGGTTGTGCGACGCGAAGCGAGCGTTGTGATTGGCTCCCTGGTCTCCTTCGCATTGACGCCTATTGGGCGTCCTCGCCGCAGCGCCCCCCACAGGCGGAAAATGGCAGCGCGCGCTCCACTTCGAAAAGAAAGCTGAGCGAGCGCCATCTCTGATCCTCCGCTGGCGGACTAGCGCGGACGGACGGCGGCCGGGAGAGCGAGAGAGAGAGAGAGGGGGGGGGGGAGGCGCTCGACGACCACCGCCGCCACCGCCGGGAGGAGGTGGACGGAGGAGGGGGGGGTGTCGCTCCCCCTCCGTCGGGATTCGCCGCCGCCGAGAGGCACGTCCATGGCCGACAGCAGCGCGGGGATCGAGCAGGGCTCGCCGGCCATCGGCGCCGTGGGCTCGGCTCCGGCCGCTCCGGGTCCCGGCGGCGCCGACGAGGGCTCCGGCGCCGCTGGAGGCTCCGCGCGGATCGGCGTGAAGAAGGCGCAGCTCCGCTCGTCGCCTCGGCCCAAGAAGCTGGAGAAGCTCGGCGTCTATTCGTCCTGCAAGGTGGGCTCGCCTCCCCGATATTATCTTATGATTATTGTTGTTGTTGCTGTTATTATTATGATCGCGGTCAAGGCGACTTTTGTGCATTTTGTTTCGCTTTAGCTGGCTGCAAATGCAAGCCCGAAGCCACGAGTGCGCTAATGCACGTTTGCATGCACGTTTGTGCAAGAGCGTAAAAAAAGAAGAAGAAGAAGAAGAAGAGAGATTTTGAAAGGTTTCCAGCAGAGTTCCCAACACGGGCCTTCCCTTGTGCAGGCTTGGTTTCACAGGGGGGGGGGGGGCGGGTGTAAACATTGGGCCAAAAACAAAGGGGAGGGGGTGCTTCCTAACGGGAACGCGTTCTACTGCTCCACGGCTACTTGGAAATAACATGGCCTGGAGCACTACACTCGTACTATTGAGATTATTCGGCGCTTTATGCAGCGACGGTCTTTGTTTTGACAGCCTGGCAGCTGCTGGCCAAGCGAAGGGGGCGGAGTTTGTTGTTGTCTCCAAGCGCATGCGCAGTTGAGCGCTCCCGCCTGCCTCCAGCGACTTTCATTCGATTTCCATTTGACCCGCGTCGCGCTCAGCTGTCGCTTGCAACACGACGGTTGCTTTATTTAGCCACGCGAGAAGTTGTCGACGTTTTAACAGCAAAGTCAGGAATTCATGATGGGTTTTGTGTGCGTGTGGGGGGGGGGGGGGGGGAAGTGTATTTTGCGGACATGAAAGGCAATTTTTAAGATGAAAAGTTGTCACGTTGATTGGTTTGAGAAAAAGCTTTCGGGGAGGGAAAAAAGTGCGCATTTCTCCAAATAAAATAAGAGTGTTTTTCTTTCGAGAGAGAACATTTTTCTTATTTGAGGCGGAAAAAAAGTCGGATTTTTCCAAGGAAACGGCACAATGTGAGAAAATGTTTTTAATTATGCAAGCAAAAAAAGTGTTTTTTTTAAATAAATTTTTTTTGTTTTTTTTTAGAGATTATTATATATATTTTTTGTTTTTGTTTTTTGGAGGAAATAAAGTTGCATTCATTCAAGGAACTAAGGTCTTATTCCTAATGTTAATGCAACGCATTGTGGCAGCGCCCTAATCCATCTGTGCAGTAGTCTCCAGCTGCCAACGTTTTTTAGCGCTTTCTTTGACGACGCTAATGTGGTCGCCGCCAGGCGGAGGGCGCGTGCAAGTGCAACGGCTGGAAGAGTCAGAACCCGCCGCCGACGCCGCCGCGCAGCGAGCAGCAGCAGCCCGTCGCCGTCAGCCTGCACGAGCCCTGCCGCAGCTGCTCGCACACGCTGGGTGCGTCTGCGTCAACGCGCCGTCGCCAAATCTCTCATGTCCAAAAAAAAAAAAAAACACCAACCCAAAAACAATCATTTCATGTGTTTTGAAATGTCTGTTATTTATTTTATTATAGCCTTTTTAATGTTTTTCGTCCCAGGTGATCACGTGAGCCATCTGGAGCTTGTTCCCGAGGACGAGATCAACCGGCTGCTGGGCATGGTGCTGGACGTGGAGCACCTGTACACGTGCGTGCACAAGGAGGAGGACGCCGATACCAAGCAGGTCTACTTCTCCCTCTTCAAAGTAAGCACGCAAAATATCCAAGCACGGCCGCTTTTCAAAAGCGAGCTCGCGGTGGATTTTGGAGGAATGTTTTTTTTTTTTTTTGAAGAACAAAAAGTTGTACTTTTCAGTGATAGTAACAGTATAAAAAAATAGTAAATAGTATTTATTTGAGGGAAAAAAAGTTACTTTTATTTTATTTTTTTTACCCAAAGAGAACAAGTATATTTATTTGAGGGAAACAAATCTTCCAAGAATGTTTTTTTTTTTTCCTTATATAAAAAGGAAAGCACTTTTTCTTAGATTTTTCCATGGAACTAAAGTTGCATTTATTCAAGGAAAACAGTCACAATCTGACAAGAATAATAATATTATTTTTTGGAGAATTTCATATTATTTACTTGATAAAAGTCACTAATAAAGAAAAAATGTTTAAATTATTTGGATGAAAGGTCACACTATAATTTTTTTTAAGTTTGTTAATTCATCTAAGAAAAAAAAAAAAAGTCCAAATTTTCAGAGGAGTTAAAGTTGCATTTATTCAAGGAAATTTATTTGAGGGGAAAAAAAATCGCAATCTGAGAAGAATAAATGTCTTTTCTCCTTTTTTCAATAATGGTGTCTACTTGTGCCTCTTCCGCGTCAAGTTAGCTCCAAAGAACAGGAAAGTTCAAAGTAAGCGCAGAAAAGACACAAAATGTCAGTTGACTGAAGCGGGCCAGAGCAAAGCGCGGTTTCCTCGTTGACATTTACGAGACGCGTCGGCGAGCGCCTCCGGTCGGCCCGAACGTGCCATTTCTTTTTTCCGAGTCATCCCCCGCGCTCGAGCGCGCTTCGGATTGTAAGAAGGTCGCCGCTCCCTAAAGGAACGACGGTGACGTTCCGATGACGGCGAGTGATGTTTGCGTCGCTCTCGCAGCTGCTGAGGAAATCCGTCCTGCAGATGGGCAAGCCCACGCTGGAAGCGCAGGAGAGCCCGCCCTTCGAGAGGCCCAGCATCGAGCAGGTAGTCGCGCGACGGCGCCGAGCCGGTCGGCCGAGTCGCTCTCAACGCGCTTGTTCACGTGTTAGGGAGTCAACAACTTCGTGCAGTACAAATTCAGCCACCTGCCGTCCAAGGAGCACCAGACCATCGTGGAGCTGGCCAAGATGTTCCTCAAGCAGATCAACTTCTGGCAGCTGGAGACGCCGTCGCAGAGGCGCCAGAGACTCCCCAACGACGACACGGCCGGATACAAGGCCGACTACACCAGGTAGCGAGCGTCGCTAGTCGCGACGGCCGACTCCTGGACTCGACGCGTGTTTTTGTTTTTTGTTTTGCAGGTGGCTGTGCTTCTGCAACGTGCCGCAGTTCTGCGACAGCCTGCCGCGGTACGACACCACGCAGATCTTCGGCCGCACGCTGCTGCGCTCCGTCTTCACCGTCATGCGCAAGCAGCTGCTGGAGCAGGCCCGGCAGGAGAAGGACAAGCTGCCGCCCGAGAAGAGAACGCTCATCCTCACGCACTTTCCCAAGTCAGACGGCTGAAACGAAAGCCACAAAATTCCAGGCTGAATATTCAGCCGTCTATTGTTGTTGTTGTTGTTGTTGTTGTTTTCAGGTTCTTGTCCATGCTGGAGGAGGAAGTCTACAGCCACAGCTCCCCCATCTGGGGCCAAGAATTCTCGGCAGGAGCCCCCGGGGGTCAGATTCCCGTCCACACGGGTAACTCGCACATCCCCGCCTCACTCCGCATAAACGGCGATACGGACCGAGCCACGAATAGCCGAAATCCACATATGATTGACAGCCATTATAATTGTATTGGGGATTTTTGTATTAATTTTTTTTAAACTCCAAAGATTTTTGATAAGCAGGGATAAACCCCACATAAGTGTTATCAGGATTGCCTCCTCCGCCCCCCCCCAAAAAGTCAAAACACAAAGAAAAACCATCTGCGCCGACGTGAATCCGGAGGTGCCAAACCGCAAGTCGGCGGCGGTCCGCTGTATGTGTCAAAGTCAGTAAGTGGCTGGACGTAGGTGTGCGTGCGCAGGTCAAGAAGTACCTGCAGATGTTTGCAGGTGGACATAAGAAAGAAGTAGATGGACGGAAATCGGCAAGAATCAAACTTTTCCGCCTCTCTATTTACGCTTTAGTGGTCAGTGCGCCCCCAGTGGCCAGGCCCTTGTACTACAGCATCAGCCCAGCGTCGTCCGTGGACCTCTCGAGCGGCGCCGGCAGTCCAGCCAGGAAAACGTCTACGGCGCTCGAGCCGGCCGCCGGTACGGTACACAAAGTGCGACTGCGACGTCCTCGGCCGACACGTTGCCAGCCGTCGTGTTTTCGTTGCAGTCGGCGAGAAGCGCAAGCCGGCCGAGCCGCTCCCCCAAGAGGGGAGCAAGCGGCCGAGGGTGCTGGGCGACATCCCCGTGGAGCTCATCGACGAGGTGATGGCGACCATCGCCGACCCCGCCGCCGTCCCGGAGGTGAGCGCCGCCACTCCATAGCCGAGTCCGGACCATCGAGGACGTTAACGTTATCCGCCGCCGGCAGACGGGCCTGCTGTCGGCCCACTCGGCCCGGGACGAGGCGGCGCGCCTGGAGGAGCGGCGAGGCGTGATCGAGTTCCACGTCATCGGCAACTCGCTGAACCAGAAGCCCAACAAGCGGATCCTCATGTGGCTGGTGGGCCTCCAGAACGTCTTCTCGCACCAGCTGCCCCGCATGCCCAAGGAGTACATCACGCGCCTCGTCTTCGACCCGTGAGCCGCGGCCGCCGGGCGCCTTCTCGCCCGAAACGGGTTTGGGTTCATTTTGTCGCTTTGGACAGGAAGCACAAGACGTTGTCGCTGATCAAGGACGGTCGCGTGATCGGAGGAATCTGCTTCCGGATGTTTCCTTCGCAAGGCTTCACTGAAATCGTCTTCTGCGCCGTCACGTCCAACGAGCAGGTTAAGGTGAGCTGACCTACGTAAAATTTCAGATCATTGAAAGAACAATGATGATTCACCGATGTGTCAAACTAACGCGGTGTAGCGCCGACTACTGGCGAGGAGGACTTACTCCACATCCGATTTTTGTATTTTTTTGCCTTAAGTATCGGCAGCCTACACGAGTACCCGATACCTTGAAATAAGGCCGTATCGGCCCGATACCGAAACCTGGTATCGGTACTCGCCCATCACTAATATATACATGTACTAACTACATGTCGCAACACAAAAAAAAAAAAAAACATTTGATAAATCTGAGCTTTTGTGGTGATTTTTCAATTGTAGCTCAAAAAGTAATCATGCAAATTTCCAACTGTGAAACTGTGATTTAATGACACATTTTCCCCCCAGTCACGTAATGGACGACAATTACGTACATTTTGTAATTCAATGATGTCATTTGTTACTCGGCAACACTGCACTATACATTAGCTGTACATTTACTGACTTCCATACATTCCTATTTACGTCTACTGCATATACACGCGCAGACTCCTAGCGAAATCGTACTCAAATGGGTCTTTTTTGTTGGTTTTGTTTTTTAAGGGCTACGGCACCCACCTGATGAACCACCTGAAGGAATATCACATCAAGCACCACATCCTCAACTTCCTCACCTACGCCGACGAGTACGCCATCGGCTACTTCAAGAAGCAGGTAACCTCGCGGCCGGCGCCGGCTCCCCCGCCGACGAGGCTCGCTGACGCGGCGCCGCCTTCCGCCAGGGTTTCTCCAAGGACATCAAGGTGCCCAAGGCCAAGTACGTGGGCTACATCAAGGACTACGAGGGCGCCACGCTCATGGGCTGCGAGCTCAACCCCAGCATTCCCTACACCGAGTTCTCCGTCATCATCAAGAAGCAAAAAGAGGTGCGTTTGCGAGTGTGTGCGTGCGCGCGCGACTTTTGTCTGGAGCGGTGTACTACGACTCGTCCTCGTTCAGATCATCAAGAAGCTGATCGAGAGGAAGCAGGTCCAGATCCGCAAAGTCTACCCGGGCCTGTCGTGCTTCAAGGACGGCGTGCGGCAGATCCCCATCGAGAGCATCCCGGGCATCCGTGCGTCATCCCGCCCGCCTTCCTTCCATCCTCCCTTTATTTCTGACCTCTGACCTCTTTGCGTCCGCCCGCAGGTGAGAGCGGCTGGAAGCCGCCGGGGAAAGGGTGAGTGAGCGTCGGCCGAGACTTTAGGGCGCTGGATGACGTCGGTTTTGTTTGTAACGTTGACGCGGTGGCCGCAGGAAGGAAGCCAAGGACCCCGAGCAGCTGTACGGCGCGCTCAAGAGCATCCTGACGCACGTCAAGGTGACGCGCGGCCGACGTTCCGGCCGGCCGGCCTTCGCGCCAGCTTTGTGTCGGTTCTCATTTTTCATTTGGGTTGCCAGAGTCACCAAAACGCGTGGCCCTTCATGGAGCCGGTGAAGAAAACGGAGGCGCCGGGATATTACCAGGTCATCCGCTTCCCAATGGGTCAGTCCAACGCTGTTGTCCTCGCAACAAAAACACGATGGCGTTGGGGGGAAAAAAGGCCATTTTTTTCCACACACCATCATTTAAAAAAAAAAGATTTTATTGTTTGTATGTTTAGACCTGAAGACGATGAGCGAGCGTCTGAAGAGCCGCTACTACACCACGCGCAAACTCTTCATGGCCGACATGCAGCGCGTCTTCACCAACTGCCGCGAGTACAACCCGCCCGAGAGCGAGTACTACAAGTGCGCCAACCTCCTCGAGAAGTTCTTCTACACCAAGATCAAAGAGGCCGGGCTCATCGACAAGTAGATCGCCGCCGTCCTGCCAAAAACCGAGCGAGGAGAAGTCGCTCTCCTCATATGAAAATGTACATAACATCTATTTTGTTTCATGTAGGGCAGCCGTGTGACTATCAAAAATTGCACTTTTGATTCTGTGTGTATTTCCTTTCCTGACAATTTGACTGCTGTTAACCGATTTAAATTAAGTCTTAATTTATTCTCTCTGATATATTTTTGCTGCAGATAGAGATTGACAACTTTATACTTTGTGCAATACGGTGTAGTTTTTCTGTTTTGTATAAAGAAAAAAAAAAAAAAAAAGATTTTTGTAAGAGACTCTTTGTACAGTGGATTTTAACGACGCAGTATTAGTCGCTTTTACAGACGGAATAAAAACTAAAAGGCTCGTTGAAGTGGGAGTCTTGTATATTGAGCGTCTTTGAAAAGCGCAATGTGTTTTGTCACATTTAATGACAAAAGATAATTTCACTGCAAAATGCAACATAAGCGATTGTAAAACAAATATTACATGTAGTTTTTTGTACACTTCATGTATCAACTGATGGGCTTCATACAAACTAATTTGCTACTTTAGAGATTTATTAAGTGAGGAAAAAAAACTAAGCTATTTTTGCAATCATTTCCACTGACGTCCGTTGGCCGGCCAACTATTTGTCTATCAATTTATTTTGTAAAAAAATTCAATTGTAAAGAGCGGGACTGCACAACATTTCGACGTTGTGGGGAAAAACCAAAAATATCAACGACATCCGACAAAGGACTCGTTATATTTGTCCAGTTTGTGGCGAGCGCCGGTGGACGCGCGCGACCTCCTGCTCTTCTTGAAAATGGGCGAGCCCGGCGGGAGGAAGCGCACGTCAGTGAATTTGTCCCCACGCCGGAGTTTCCTGCGGGGAAAAGACAGACGGGCATCGGTCAGGCAATAGTTTTGTCCAACTCAAACTTGCGCCAAATACGGCGTTAACGCACGTGCTCAACGAGGGCTCCTTGTAGTTCACCGCCACGGTGCGGCGACGCATGCGGGCCGCCGCCGGCGTGGACGAGCACGCCGTCTCCGAGGGGCGGGAGAAGCGGCGCGTGGCTGCGGGGGACGACAGATTGGTCACGTCACTCAAGCGACTCCGCCCGGCCGCGTCGTGCAGAGCCGAGCCCCAGAGGCCGCCTGGAGGACGGCAGCGCGAGGAAGAGGGGGACACATGCGCACGGTGATTCCCCGGAAGAAAGGAGGAGAGTGCTAATGCTAAGCTAACACCGCGTGGACAAACGCGCAGCGTTCCGAAAAGATGACGTACGTTTCTCGCGCGTGGTCACTCGCCGCCATATGCTGGCGAGCGGAGACGAAGGAGGAGGCGACGCCGGGCAGAGGGAGTCCCCGAAACGGGACAGGACGGCGTCGACGGTCATCGTCTCGACGTCCGCCAGGGCGCTGACCGAGGGGGAGGCGTCGACCGCCGTGTCCTGCCTCAGAGCTTCTGTTCACAAAAGAAAAGCCGTGCAAATCATACAAACGCTCGCATATATTTGACATAATCAAAACTACTTAACTTGTACACACATGCTTACATTCAAACATTTTTCTCTCCTCCAAATATTTGGTATATTGCTGCGGGTGCAGAATTGCGCTGTGTGAATGTAAGTTGGTAAAACCAGTCCAGCTCCAGTCTTCAAAAGAAGCTGCCAGCCACTGAGTTAGCGGCGGCCTGAGCTTTTAGTTTGAGCCAGGCGATGTCACTCACACACATCCATGAACCTCAACATACATTGTGTAGTTTTTTTCAGCACCGCGCGAGTCTTGCCTGACCTTGCGGCTGCGTCATCAGGTGACGACTGTTTGAAAAATCCCATCGGTGGCCATCGACTTCCTGATCCGTCTCGGCCGCATTCTCGTCTGTCAACGCTGTGAGGAGCGCGAACGTGCGCAGACTTATTAGCGACAACATAAAAACACAAATAATGTCTGACAATGTAATCGCTGACCAGGTTCGGGTGGGCTCGTGTCCCTTTGGGGGGGCCGTCCCCTGCGGGTGGCCATGGCCTCGGTGGTCTCGAGGGACGGGCGCCCCCTTTTGCTCTTCTTCTTGGGCATATACAGGCTGTCTTCCGACTCGGGCGACGGCGAGCTGGGTTGCGGAGCGGGGGGTTCCGGGTGGTCCGGCTTGGCCTTGAAGGGCGTGAGGTGGACGGCCTCCTCACAGTCAAAGTCAAAAGTGTCATTGAAGCCCAGCGAGGTGTTGAGTTGCTGGGGGGGCGGCGCGCTGCGGTCCCGGCTCTTGGATCGCACCCTCTTGGGGTTCTCCCAGGGCTTCTTAAGGGGGGCTCGCTCGGGCTTGCGTCCTCGCAAGGGCCCGTCCGCTTTGGGCCGTGGCCGTCGGCGGGCGTTCCCGGTCGGTTCGGAGTCTCGCGCGCGGATGCGATCGTCTTCGGCCGCCGCCTCCGTCGTTGTCTCCCGGCGGCCTTCGTTGCGCGCGGGGGGTCCCGAGACGAGCGCCCCCGAGTGCGCCTCGCTGACGGAGTGCCGTTCTCGCACGCGGTCCGATCGCCTCCCGCTCGTCCTCCCTCCTCTGTCGCCGTGTCTTCGCTTCACCATCACCGGGGGCGGCGGCGCGATTTGGTCAGCGTCGGGCCGGGCGTCCATTTTAGGAGAATCTGGCGACATAAAATCAAAGGTCGATGTATGGGTCAAGTTCATATTTGATCATAAAAAGGTAAAGAATTTCCTTTGGAAAATCAATTACATTGACAGATTTGCTATATTGGCAGTCGTTATCCATCAAAAGGTCATAATTGATTAAACAAATATTCTAAAGTAATATTTTTCAAGGCTTTCATGTCAGAATGTCTTTACTGTTGGTTTTGTCGTTTAATTACCGACACATGCACAGATAATTCTTTTACAAACACACACAAACATTTACTGAATGACATACTGTTAACCTAGTCGCATAAGTTTAAGCACGGCGCATACTATCTCCCGGTGTGTGCGTGTGCGCGTACCTGCACAAATCGGGGTGAGCTGACACCCGGCGGTGTTGCACTCGCCGACACTTTCTCTCCTAACACAAACCCAAGCAATCCTTATTAGAAAACTGACATTATTGATCCCCCCCCCCCCCTCCCCCCAAAAAAAACATCATCATCAAATGTACCTTGGTGACTCTACATCGGCTTCCAGGCGCGGCTCGGATGTTTTGACCTGAACCAAAAGACGGCCGCGTATTTGAAAACGTTGCTTCCGAATTTCACGTCGCGGCTTGTTCGTTACCAGTGGAGAGGAAGCGGCGACGGCCCGTCGCTCGTGCAGCGCCCTCTTGAGCAGCAGCAGGTGCAGGAAGAGGTCCTGCCGCTCCCTCGTCAGCCGCAGGACGACCGCGTTGGCCTGCCGCACCTTCTCCTTCTCCGCCTGCAGCGCCAGCGCCAGCGCCAGGTTGTTCTGCTGCACCGCCTTCAGGAGTCCGCCCGGCATCGCGCCGCCTGACGCCGCCGACGACAACACGCGGTGAACACGACTGTGAGGAAAATGCTCTCGGCGACAACAAAATAAGCCTATGCATTGAAAAGATTTGAAGAAAATACTAAAATAAGAATGCTACTACAACAAAAAGACTTCAGTCTAAAAATGACCAAAAAATGAAAATGTTATTTTTTTAAATTCTAAAGATTCATTATTTTTTCAAATGTAATTAAAAGGTATGAGCAATCAAATACAAATACAGCACAAATAGAAATAAAATAGTTTCAATAATTCAAAGGTGAAATTATGAATAAAAATGCAATTGAGATTAATAGAGATTAAATATATTATATAAATGATGTACAGTATAACAAAAGTAAAATGCAAACAAAATGTCTAAATAAAAAAATACAAATGAAATTTAAAAATATTTTACTTTAAAAATAAAAATGTAAGCACTATTTTTTTATTTGTATTCTAAACTACAAGTGGAATGAAATGTTGTTCTTATGCATACCTGAATGAAAAAATAACTACATAAAATATATACATTTATGTATTATTTAGAACACCATTTAATTATAAATAAAAATAGATTGCTTTTAAATTATGATAAATAGCTGATAAAATAATGTATACAAAGTAAATATAAAAGAAATGATATGCATTTTTTCAATAAACTAATCAAATAGTACGAAAATATATTTTAAAATGTAATTGAAAAATAAAATACAATCGATAAATACACATGTAAATAAAATAATGGTCATAAAATGCACAAAACAATTAACCAATATATGCGTTGAATTAAAAAAGCAATAACAATATGGATTTTTTTTTTTTGTTTTTGTTAAGAATATGAAAACGAATACCGGCGCTGCTGCCGCTTGGGTGGGCGAGTCTCGAGCGCAAAGTCCTGCTGGTCGCCGCGGCTCGGGCCAGCTGCTTGTTGCGCTTCTCCCTCAATTTTTCCTTAATCTCCTCCAGAGTGCGCCCGACGGGCTTTTTCGGTAGATGCTCCCTCACCATGGCTCCTGCTTGTGACCGACAAAACACAAGTTCGATCATAAAAATGGCCGCTCGGACAAGACCAGTTACGTTAGCGCCACTACCTCGCGTTAGCTTCTCGACAAACGGGCTTCAAAACAACTACTTTCGCCAAACAACCTACCAGAAGTTGTTCGTATCCACGTAATTCTGTGTTTGCTTGACAAAAAAAAAAGTGTGAGTTTTATCCGGGCAGTCAACTACACGAAAAAGTTCAATTTTGAGCAGCTTCGTCTTCTCACTCCTCCGTGAGCCACAGTTCGAAATGCCTGCCACGAGCGCCCATTGGCTGCCATGGAAAGTTACGTCACTTCCTGGTAAACTGAACGCCAGAGGGCGCTCTCGTCATTAAATAACATCTCAGTCCTCATCTTTTCAGTGTAGTGTTATTTTTAGTATTCTTTTCATTATATTGTTTACTTTAATGCTTGCATTTATGTATTCATTTGAATGTTTTTACATTTAAATAATTTATTTACAAACTTAATTCATTTTACATTTTGAAAGATTTAAATACAATAGTTTACATTATCTAATCACTATAAATATAATATACTAAATATATATTTTGAAAAGCCTACTAGAACATCTGCAGTTTGTTTGGGGTTAATTAGAGGCACTTCAAATGGTGGCAGGTGTGTGCCGACTCCCATTTAACATCAGTTTCTATGCTGAACACAGCCACAACCCCAGTTCGTAGAGGGTGTGCACACTTTTCCAACTCCATTATTTCAGTTGTTTCCCTCTCAAAAAAGATTATAGGTCACAATAATGGTGGAAAAAAAGTTGAAATAATTTATCTTGGTCTCATTTTTTGTTAATATCAGAAAACAGGGGTGTGTAGACTTTTAACATCCGAATACGTTCGAGCGTCTCACCTTTGACCAGCGACCATGATGTCAAAATAAAAATTACTTTCAGATGACAATAATAGCTCATAACAAGCTACCGGTAATATGTTATTGTAGTTTGTCCTTTTATTTACTGATATTGTTTCAAAAAAATTGCAAAAACAAAACAAGAAAATCTATGATAAGCATGCCAGGCCACTAGTTGGCAATGTTTGTATTTTCAATGCAAAAGAAGTTGCAATATTACAAGACTTAAGTGATAACTTTCAACCCCAAAATATTAAGTTGTAATGGGAAAAAAACTTTTCATATTTCGATTTCATTTTTACATTTTCGGTTGAAAACACGAATAAGCATCCCAGGTCACTATATATATTTTTTCCAGTGAAGTATAAGTTTAAGCTTTGATTTCATTACTATTATTTACATAAGGCCATTTGTATTCATTTGCATTTTATTTTCACGTTGCTTTATTAGATGTTTTAGGTAATTATTTTTTAATCATATTTATATTTTTTATTACATTTGGCCTCATTATCATTTTAGTGTTCATTTATTGTATTTATATGTTACACTTTTACACAAGCATTATATTGCATGTTCAGTAATTATATCATTTTCTACGAATTTTACAATGCATTATTTTTAGTATTTGTACATCTAATAAAGGTTCATCTTTTCACATTTTTAACCGTTGAAGCCTCTCCAATGACTCATCACCACCTCTGGCTATTTATCCATCATGTTTTATCATATCTAATCTAATCTAACCACACACACACACACAGTTAATTGCATTAACGGTAGGTCCACGCTACACGTCGTGCCTTCCAGTGAGAAAGTTAATTGATCAAATCCAAAACATCAAAGTGGTTAAAGCAGTGCTTTGTTAAATAAAAAAAGAAAAGAAAAAGCGTTCTTCTATTGTAACAACATCCACACACGTCACCATGGCAACACAACAGGTGACTGCATCAGATTTGAAAGGTGAAAGGGCATGCTGGTCTGCAACGTCCACGTGCGGAAAGTGAAGAAAAAAAATAAGAAAAAAATCGATGATGTTACAAAATATTTGAAACTAAGTTAAGTTAAATTAAGTCGTCATTTTAAATGTAAATGATATACAATTTAAACTCAAATAAAATTCCAATTTAAATGTGAACTATTTCAAAATGCAAAACTGAATTGAAAGAACTCAATTCACTCAACTAAATTCAAATTTAGAATTTTTAATTTAAGTGATCTAAAAAAAAGAAACAAAAAAAAAGAGCTAAAATACAAGTTCAGATGTTAAAATTAAATTAAAAATAATATTAAACAAAATTTAAAACAAAATAAAAAATTCTAAAATAAATGCTATTTTAAACTAAGCTAGGCAGACGTTGGCCACAAGTGTCAATGTGTAATGTCTAACCCTTGCCACATTGTTGCTGTGCTCACCTAAAGCAATTAAGTCAGATGAGTGTGTGTGTGTGTGTGTCCCAATTAATTCGCCTAATGGGGAGGGAAGGAAGCGCGCAAGCGGCTGAAGTCGCCACCGGCGGGCCGAAAGGTGATCTCGTCGAGGCCACTTTACACCTCGCCTTCCTCTTCTCGTGTCACCTGAGGCCTGCCTCAAACCGAACGACGCTGCAGTCGCCACGGCAACCCCGCGAGCGGCCCACGGCACTTGGAGTACGAATGGCAAGATGCAGTACGATATTGATTAAACAAACTCTCCCGTGCATTACAATAGACCCACTGTGCACTTTGAAGCCAATGACTGGTCGCCATAGGAACATCACCACGGTAATCAGCGAGCATCGATTGGGACTCTATTTCGGATGATTCCGGAAGTCTTCAGAGAGCTTGATGGAGGGCAAAAAGTAGGGTCAAGAGTGCCTGTGCACCTGTGCGTGCTCACTTTTGTGTTTCAATTTTGAAATACCACTTTGGGAAAACAAATGTAGTCAAAGTGAACCAATCAAAGATGGAGTCCAAATGTGGTCACTGTTCAATGTTTTTCCCCCTCCAAAGAGTTATTTACTCTCATAATATGAAGTCTTTTTTTTTCCTCATGACGCTGACTTTTTTCTTGAAAATTGCAATTTTAGTGTCATGAAAAGTAAGTTTTCTCAATTTGTATGTCGAGTGGCGTCATGTAACTTTTTGTTGTACTATAGTGTAAAAAGGTGAAATTTACAAGAAAAACACGATGCCGCAGGAAAACCAATTGTATTTCCTTGAACCATTTTTTTTCAAAATTGCAACTTCACTTTGAGAAATTTCATATTACAAGACTAGTCACGGCTTGAGGGAAAAATAATAATGTAAAATCAAGAAAAAAGTTTACTTAAATAAGTTGGAATATTACGAGAACACATTTTTTATTTTGACAAAAAAAAAAAAAAAAAAAAAGTAACAATATAAAATAAGTGTTACATTTGACAAACCCAAGGGAAAAAAAAGATATGAGACTTAAGTGTTAATACCACTCATATTGTCATTGAATTAATGTAATTAAAAAAATAGCTTTGTAGAGCATTTATTCCGTGTTGCTACGCGAGTTTGTCCTATTATACTTCTATGATAAGTCTTAGTCATCACAATATGCACATGCACACAAAATACAACACGAGTAAGCCAATTAAATCCTCGCTCGTGGTGAAACGGTTAAGCAAATTCCTTTCTTCGTGCGGTCGTTCGTTAGCTAGCCACGGAGGCGTCAGAGGTGGTTACCATGACAACCGTATTTTCACATGATGAGCAAATACCAGATTGAAGATGTGAGCGCAATATTGTTGATGCCTTTCAGGCCACAGTTTCACACGCCCGACGTGCACAATATTGTTTAAATTGTTTATCCATTTATGACAACTGGGAGACAGTTATGCAAAATGATGCACAAAAAAAAAAATTATAAATCACACCATTGAGGGAAAACGAAATTGTGATACATTATGAGACGTAAGTCGTAATTTTCAAGGAAAAAAACATAACATTATGAGTCGAAAGAAAAACAATTTATGTTATGAGGAAAAAAATGTGTTATATTGCTCAGCTAAAGTTGTAAGTTATAAGAAAAAAAGTCAAAATCTTTATTGGGGGAAAAATTTAATTGTCAAGAAAATTCCTATTGTAGAAAATAAAATTAGCACTATTACTAAAGTCACATTTAAAATTAAAAAAAAGAGAATTTTACATGGAATGTTGTAGAATTTCGCAAGTTGCAGTTTAAAAAAAATATACTGTTATGAGAAAAAAGTGGAAATATTACGAAATTAAAGTTGTTATTTCTAGAGGCAGTCAGAATGTTACAAGAGTGACTTAGAAGAATGTTTCAAGAGCACAAAGTCACAATTTTCAGGAAAAAATACATAATGGCTCAAGATTTTATTTGTAATTTCGAGAGAGAAAAATCGTAAGGTTTTGAGACAAAAGTATTTTTCAGGAAAAAAGAAAAAAATGTGACGCGTTAGAAATGTGGTTTACAAAGCGACATTCCACTTTGGAAAGAACACCGATGATAATTATGATTAGTGTTAATTACAGCCAGTGACTAATAATTCAAATTAACAATAATGGGTGTACATTCATGTTACATTAAGCGCAGTTTAACATTTATTCGATTTTTCACTTCCTTTGTCCCTGCTAAATGATTGAATATTATTGTACATTTTGACTTGGGTGGGGGGTTGAATGATAATAATAATAATAATAAAAAAAGAATCTCTGTTTGAGCTTAAATAATTTATTTCAAATTATTGTCAGTGCTTTCTTTTCCAACAGCGACTCAACTTTACAATGAAAGCTTCATTTCCGTGATACCTCTACTTACGAGTGATCAGACTTCGGAGATTTTCGCGATACGAACCGTCGCAGTTTTTGGGTCTTGAGTTGGGAGCAAAAATGTGAGAACTTCACAACGAACGGCACTCCCAGTAAAGGTTTACTGTAAAACGTCAGCTGGCTAGCAAGACAATTTACACGTATTTAACCAAATCACTTAACTTTGCCTTTAGCTGGCTAGCTGAATGCTAATACATAATGGGAAACACCCTCGACGGGCTAATGAAACTAGCATTGATATTGCTGTACTTGTAAACCTTTAAACAACTTTGATTTGAACACTGGCAGACAGAGCATACAATACTCACGGGCATAGATGTGCATAGCATATACTGCCCCCTGGTGGCCAAAGCGCACACACCAGAAGGAGCCGCACAATGGCACAATGCCCGTTGAATAATCGCGATGCATAAAGTGTTGAATTCTTTACACTTATATCACTACCGTATGTTTGTAGGTAGAATACTGCGGAGTGCTATTTTTCAATTTGAAAACATGTTACAAAAATTTGGGTGGCTGTTTTTGGGACACTGAAAAGGATTAACGGCGTTTTCATTCATTTCAATGCAGAAAGACGATTTGCGACACGTGTGTTTTGAGTCGTCATTGAAAACTAAATGTCAGCGGCCAAAGACTAAGACGGTACGGTTGTGTGTTTTCTTATTGTTTGTTTTCACGAGCTATTACAGCATCGCCTTTGCTCCTCCTGGGTCTCGCCGTTGTCTCGGCTCACCCCCGACAGCGTGACGGCGCTGATGGAGCCCCGCGTCACCTCTCTGCTGGCCACCTTGCGATGGATCTCTGCGGGGCGGCAGAAAAAAAAATAAGAAGGCAGCTTTTTACGTCAACCGAGCAGAAGTAAGGTGCCGAGACGACCCGAGCGTACCCGTCAGGACGTCGATGAAGGCCGCCTCCACGTTGGTGGAGTCCAACGCCGACGTCTCCATGAACAGCAGACCCTTGCTCTCTGAATGCGCATAGCGGGAGCAAAAAGGCAACATCTAATTGGTTGCCTGAAACTACTAACTTCCGAAAATGTTCGGTAAATTACAAAATTCAAGTTGTAATGAAAACAAATAAATCCATTTGAATACTAGAGCTAGAGACTAAAGCTGGAATATACTAAAATTGTAATTTTTGAGAAGTCGTAATATTACATGATTAAAGTTGGAATTTTAGAGAAAAATCTTAATTTTTTAGAAATAAACTACATTTGCCATATTCTGTTTTGAGAAAGTCAGAAATTGCAATGTTAAAATACTTTTTTTTTTTTTTTTGCAATCCAAGAAAAATATATATTACAACACTTGAGGAATTAAATATTAGCATACTAATGTAAATTTCAAGAAATAAAAAAAAAAAAAAAAAAAAAAGTAACATTACGATAAAAAGGTTGTGATGTTTCAAGAATAAAAGCATGAACACCACAAGACTCAAGCGGTAAGCAACATTGAAGGCAAAGTGTGAGCAGGCACCAACCTGCGAAGGTCCTGGCCTCCTCGGCGGGCACGGTCCGCAGGTTGTCCAGGTCCCTCTTGTTGCCCACCAGCATGACCACGATGTGGGGGTCGGCGTGGTCGTACAGCTCTTTGAGCCAGCGCTCGGCGCTCTCGTAGGTCAGGTGCTTGCTGATGTCGTACACCAGCAGGGCGCCCACCGCGCCGCGGTAGTAGCTGAAACGTTCCGTGACAGCTTTTAGCCTTGCAAAAATAATCCCGCTTTCCAATTGCAACATTCAGAAAACAAGCGCGTTTGCTTCATATCATTCACACTTTTTTTTTTCTTGAACGTTAAGGGTTTGATTCTCGTGATATTACATCGGTGTTCTTGTAGTCAACTTTTTTTCCTCATATTCAGATTATATTGCAGCATATTAGCATAGTTGCCCAAATCATATTCAGGCTAAGGTTTGCCTTATATAGTCTAGACTTATATGAGGTCTTTTTTTTTTTTGGGTCATATTGCAACTCCCAACCTTGTGATATTTGCTTGAAAATTAAGAATGTGTCAAAATATTATATTTTCTCATAACATTAAGATTTCTTTTTTTTTGCCCTTCAAAAACACAACTTGATTTTTGTAATATTAAGTGATTTTGTACTGTGTATGCGTGCGCGCGTGTACCCACGCTGAGGTAATGGCCCGGTAGCGCTCCAGGCCCGCCGTGTCCCACACTTGCATCTTGATGGTGCAGTTGTCCAGCTGGACGGTGCGTGTGCTGAACTCCACGCCGATGGTGGTGCGGCTGTCGTGGTTGAACTCGTTCTTGGTGAAGCGCGTCAGGAGGTTGCTCTTGCCCACGCCGGACTCCCCGATCAAAACCACTGAAAAATAGAAAAAGACACATCAAAAACAAGCCCAAATACACAATAGACTGTACCATGGTTCAACACAACTGCAGTTAGACATCTCAGCTATAGGGGGCGCTGCTAACACCTTCTACAAAGCGAGATGAAGACCGAAGACATTTGGCTTGAGTCTCTTGGCTCCCATTTGGATTAAGGATTTTGAGAAAAATATTTCACATAAGTCTGTTTTAACATTGAGCTTTAAAAAAAAAAAAAAAAAAAACTAACGAAAAAAAATCTGATTTTCTCTTCGAAATCCAAATCGCAAAAACTGTTTTTTGTGGTTTCGAATGGGGAATTATTATTATTTTTTTAAATTTAAATAAAATTTGACAATGAAGTTATTATTTAGTTAGTTATTAAAGACACAAAATTTGGAGATACATGCTTTTTTGTTGTGACGGAAACACATTTCTTTCAGGAACATGCCACAAAAATTTGGACTCATCGATAACAGATCTTTTGTTAATAACTGTCAAATTTTGCGAGTTATGTATCAAAAAGACAAAACAATTTTTGGTGGGAAAAAAAATTAGCTCACATTCACATTTTTATATATTCTTGACGGTTTTGCGATTGACAGTGATAGTAAAAGCATGTACTTTAGATATTTTTTTAAACAAAAAACTGGTACATTTTTTACATTTAAAAAAATAAGTAAAATAAAAAAAAAAATCCACAAAATTTGGGGTTTCATGCTTTTTATTGGACCGCAACAGTAACATTGGACATTTTTTTCAAGAACGTGACATTTTCATGACCAAATTTTATGGTACTATGCTCGTGCTACTCCCCCCCCCCCTTTAATACTGCAACTTTTTTCAAGTAACAAGATTTTTTTTTCTTTCTCAAATTCTGATGCAATATTAAAAACTTTTTACTTTTCTCAATTTTTTTGTTCATCAGTTCTCAAATTTGTTTTGAAACAGAGATTAAAAAAAAATAATGAATTTGGAGCTATGGCAAAAATAGCAACTGAAATGACAAATTTTTGGACAATTTGCTAAGATACTTTACTTGTCCTGTGAGGATAAATTAAGTATATAAATGCATTTCGGGGGTATTAAACGAGAACACGATCAGTGATAGAATCTGATAGCACTTTTGTCAAGTTATATGTAAAATCATGCAGTATAGGCTCAATGATCTTAAGAGATAAAAACCAACGCTTCCTTGAAGGCAATTGTTTCACTTGTGCGCGTTCAACCGCATTTGATGTCCATTTTGATGATGCCAATCATGGCACCGGGGATCAAAAAGGTCAAAATGTCATGTTACTTTCACACACCTTCAAACATAATTGCACACGACTGTACAATAGAATCCAGTTCAATCACAGCCATTCAAACAGTCAGCACGGACTCACCTTTAAAGACAAAATTGTACGTGTCGTCCGACCCCATGCTGCAATGGCTCGCTCAGGCTCCCTTCCCGATGTGGCGCTGCTAGACATTAGAAGCCCCCCGGAGAGAGTAGAAAATACATCCAGTCCCCTCGTCGCTCCCCCTCCACGCCAGGGCAGTGCTGAGGCGGAAGAGAGAACCGGTCCGACCGCATCCATACACTTCCTTCTTTATTGCGGGCTGGCGGCGGTTGTGAGGGGGCAGAGTGTGTCCTGCCCATCCCTCGTCAGCTGACAGGTGGAACCGGTAGAACCACTCGCTGGGGAGAGACTCCACCCAGCCACGGACAAGCTGGGCTGACAGGTGCACCTGCTGGGACCAGCGTGGACGCACCTTGATTGATGATGACATCCATGTCAGCCAAATTGGCTAAAGGTTGGACGACCTTTGTTGAAAACCGCTTGTTTGCTCTTATCTGATGTCTATTACGCCCCCCCCCCCCCCCCCCCCCGCCTCCTCTTACACAAATAATGCTCAATTACAATAGCATAAAAAGTTGTATTTGTATGTCCAAACCACACGGAGGTGCGGTTTGCTGTTACTTTCGGGTTGAGTCTCTTTGCTCTCATCATCTGGAGAAAGTTTTTTTTTTGGGGGGGGGGGGGGGGGGGAATCATGGAAAAAATAAACATGTAAAATACAATTTTGCTAGCTGCTACTTTAGGTTGAGTCTCTTGGTTCTCGTCAGGATAAAACATTTTGGGTGGAAAAAAAAATCAACATTTCAAATACAATTTTGCTAGCTACTTATGGTTGTGTCCCGGTCCTCATTGTTTAGTTTAAGCATTTTGGGGACATCAACATGAAAAATAACCATTTAAAATGAAACCTTGCCAGCTGCTACTTTTGGGGAAAAAAATTAAAAAAATAAAAATGGAAAAAAAATGATAACCCTTGCTAGTTGCTACTTTTGGTTCTCATTGTTCGGCTGAAGCGTTTTGAGGGAAGAATGTAAAAATTAAACATCTGAAATGATAAAACCTTTAAAATTAGTGGGGTTTTTTCATGTTTAATCATGTAAACAAATTGGTCATTTCATTTTTTTCCTAGACATTCTTTGTGATAAATTTAAAGGTTTATTCACATAAACTATGTTGTCATGTCATTGACATGATTTCATGCTTAATGCAGTTTAAAAAAAAAAAAAAAAAAAAAGAAATTGTGATGATTTGCCACAAAATTTTGCAATTAAGCAAAAATAAACATCAAAAATGTTTCCCACAAGCAACAAGATAAAAAAAAATAAAAAACATGCCGGAGCTGCGCATTCCTACTTTTGGCTTTCATCATTCCAGCTTAATGTCGGAGTGAAAAAAAATTTTACGAAATAAAACGCGTTCATCTTTGATATAAATTAGGTTCAATCATGCTACTGGCATGAGAGCGCTTTTGCCCCACACTTCCTTTTTTTTTTCCTTCAAACTCCACTGTGAACTTAACAGCTTTACAGATACCACGTTGTCACAATCAACTAAGACAGGGCGCAGACAGCTTTTGACCACGTTCATTTTTATTTTTTTTTAGTACAGTACTGTTAAAAGTTAGTTCCAACATGTTCAATTGGGAGATGGATTTTTTTCCGTTTTGTTGTTTTCAGCCGAGGTCAACAAACAACGCAAAGCCCGAGAAGCAGTTGCCATGGTTACCACAACTACAATGCTGAGTTTCCAGAGAGGAAAAAATAAAGATATGACAACCTAGCGCTAGATTTGTTTATTTATTTATTTATTTTTTAGACACGTATGGTAGGTCCACCATACCAGAATTGCTTTGTGAGGCCAACTGATTCAACTGAATTTCGTTTAATTTAAATGCGCCTCAAAAAAAGAACAAAAGTAGTAAATCATCAGATTAAAATGAAAGAAAAGTTCATTTTGCTTCATTTGTATTGGCGGTGTCGACCGTGCCAACTGTTTGCGCCCGATAAGTAAAGTCTTGTGATGTGCGGATGCATGGATTTAACTTGAGACCACACCCCCTTTCCACCCAACCACACACACACGCACAGGCACGCACACACACTTGTGGAAGTCTCGCATTGAAAGGGAGGACACAAAAGGCACAACAGCGGTGCCTCAGACACACAAAGACACTTTTTTTTTCTTCCCTTGAACCTGGAATGACAAACTACAAGTGTGGAGGGCATCATCCGGAAAGCCGCAATTGTGGAGGAAAGCTTGCTTTTATCAAGAACAGAAAGGGGCCAGTCGCATGAACAAATGAGACCTTTAAAGCTAGCGCACGACCACCGGCGATAGCCAATCA
Source organism: Phyllopteryx taeniolatus (assembly GCF_024500385.1). NCBI lineage: Eukaryota > Metazoa > Chordata > Actinopteri > Syngnathiformes > Syngnathidae > Phyllopteryx > Phyllopteryx taeniolatus. The sequence continues at coordinate 2,157,184 of NC_084522.1, read as the reverse complement.
CGTCGTGCGCTTTGATCTCTTATAACTGGAAGGCCGTCCCACTGTTGTCAATAAACAAATGAGACCACCCAACAAGACACCGAGTGGATGATGGCAAACAAAAAGAGGGAAAATATTGTAATGGAGCAGGGATCCGAGAACAGAATGGAGGTGTCGGATCTTGCCCAAAGTGTCTTTGTAAAGTTTGGGGGGCGAAACGCGATGCTTTTAGTCTGTGGATGTGGGGCGGTGTGCGCGTGTGTGGCTGTGTACGTATGCAGGGCGCCAGTATGTACTGCATGTGTGTGCATGTGTTTGTGTGCGTGTCTTTACGAGGGCTGCGAGCCCAACAGTCTCTCGATGGCGGCGTTGATGTCCCCTCCGGTGGCGATGAGGGCCTGCAGGTTGGCCTCGCGGTTGATGAAGCCCATGGCGTTCAGCTGGTCCAGCTGGGACTGGAAGCGGACCTCGGGGGTCTGGTTCTGCGAGGGGGAGGGGGCAGGAAGCAAAGGTCATTTTTAAAAGGAAAAGACATAAAATGGTGTTTGTAGTGGGTGGTACAGGAATTTTTTTTGGAAGAAGTCATGCCTGGAAATACAGGAAGGCTGTTATTCAAAGTGCCCATTTTAGGGTTAAAAGCCGCAGTAATACGGCAGTTTTTTTTTTTTATGGGGGAGTACGAATATATGCCTGTGACGATTGTTATATTGTCTGACTACATATGTTGTTGCACCGTGTGTGTTTAAATGGGTGTTGCTTAATGCGCCACATAGATGCCATTCTTTAGTCCGCCTATGCAATTTTGCATCGTGTGTTAGCAACAAGTTGAAGCCTCTTTTTGGTGAATCGGTTGAAAAATGTCCGCAATCAAACACACGGGCAATTGACCATTTTTACTGTGAAAGTAACTCCGGGTGACGACTTGAGAGACAGTTCGTGTATGTACCGGTGCGCTCCCTCCCACGCCTCCTCCGGCGAACATTTGGAGCATCTGTTGCATCAGCTGCTGCTGAGTGGCGTTCGGCGGCGTCCCGGCGCTACTGGGCGAGGACGCGGGGTTCTCGGTGGGCGCGCTGCCGCCCGTGGGGACGCCGGGGATGCCACCAGGAATCCCTCCGGGAAGGCCGCTCGTCATCAAGCTGTCGCAAAAAAAACAAAGCAAAAAAAGCCACAGAGACATCGAAAATTAGATGTGGTGAAAATGTCGTTTATGTGTGCGCACTTCTAGGGTATACCTGGGCATGAGGCCCGGTGCTTCCGTTTGCAGCGTCTGTAGGCCCTGTTGGATCTGCATGAGCGCTTGCATGGCGCGCGGGTTCGTCATCACTGACAGCGCGTCTGGGTTCTGCATCTGAAAACAAACAGCAATCAAAATTACCCAAACCATAGGAGAAGAAAAAAAAAAAAACAAAAAAAAAAAAAAAACCAACAACTGCTCAACAACCCTTTTGAAACACAAGAACATGTCTTCCATACCTGCTGCAGAAAGATGGGAAGCTGAGACCTGAACTGTTCCTGCAGCTGTGGGTTTCCGGCAAATAAGGGATTATTCATCATAACCTACAACAAGACACATAATGTATTTGATTAAGCTCTGACCTTGCGGGGCTATGTTAGAGTTTGCGTTAATCATTTCGAAATGGCCAAATTGGCTCTAAAATAGCCGCTTCCAGACGAAAAGCCAGACTTGCTGTTGCTTTTAAGGCATGCGTTTTGTTTTTTAGACTTTTATTGTGCAAGTGAGCCAATGACGAGTCAGACTTCGCCGTCATACTCCACCAATAATGACAAAAAAACCTCCCAATTTTTGCACTCTAGCACATCTGTCTAGTATAAAGGGTTCAAATCTGGTAGCAATCAGACTCATTAAAGACAGGTTCCTTCTTGAAGGACCCCTCAAAAAGGCCAAAATTAACCTATAAACGCCTGCCTCGAACAAAAATGGCAGACTTCTTGTGTCCCTGGCATCTTGACTTTTGTTTTGTGAATCTATTTGTGACGAGCAAGCCGACCAAATTTCATGGTGCAGAGTGAAACGTGGTTCAAATTTGGTAGCAATGCGTCGAAATCTCCAGGACAGGTTCCTTACTAAAAGGCCCCTTGAAAATGAGCCTACAATGGCTGCTTCGAGCTAAAATGGCAGACTTGCAGTGGCTTTTGGGGCATGGCTTCTTGCGGCTTTTATGTGCCCCTTCTCGGGATAAAGTACCCACCTGGGAGGCCAACTCTGGGTTCTGAGACAGCGACTGCATCATGCTGCGCATGTAGGGAGCGGACAGCATGTTCTGCATGAGCTGAGGGTTTTCCGAGATCTGCTGCAAGAGGCTCTGCATGCCCGGACTGTTGAACATTCCTGGAAAAACAACGTTTGGTTAGCCGACAGGTTGGCCCTTTTAAAAGTCACACGTCTCCGACTTACCGTTTCCCAGACTGCTGGGGTTGACGCCCAGCGGGTTGGACACGGTGGGGTTGGTGCCTGCGGCGGCGGCGCCGGTTCCACCCGCCGTGCCGCCGCCACCGCCGCCGTTCTCCGCGGGGTTCGAGGCGTTGGACGGACCCCAAGGATTGGGCAGGGGCTCGCGGTTCTCCGTCCGCGACGGCTGGGCGCCCGACTCGGAGCCGCCGCCGAGGGCTGAGAAGGGGTTGTTGCCAAACTGCAGACAGAGGTTCAACATATTAGACGAGCTAATTTCCGCAATTGCAAGCATTTCAAACTGAATCTAGGAATTACATGTGAATGCTGAAGACGCTTAACTGCAATGCTGGAGAATTAATTAGAGATGTAGAATCGAGAAGCAGTTGCCATTAGGGGGGAGGGGGGGGGGGGGGGGGGGGGAGCTGGGGCGAGGTACATTTGATTTTTTTAATTCTCATGGTAAATGCTGAATTCTTCCAAAAGCAGAAACGTTTGAACATTTGATTGAAATGCGGATCCTAACGTTGGAATCATTTGAATCTGGACAGTAATGTTGAATTTGAGGTTTTTATTTTATTACATTTATGAAATATTGTATTTAAATTAAATTTGTCAAAAATGTCCATCAACCTGGGATTTTTCTCATGGTTCTCAATGTTGAGAATTTTTAAGTTGAAATGATTTGAATCTTTTGACAAACGTTGAATTTAAAGGGAAATTTGTAAAACGTCTCCATTTACTAAATGGTTTTGGGGAAATTGTGGAATAATGGCTAAAGTGAATGAGAAAAATTGTTCCCGGGATGTCTTCAATGAGCTGAATCTTTCGATGGAATGATTGGAATCGGTTGAGAAATGTTAAATTTGAGGGGAAAAGTCGCTAACATAACCTGCGATTTGAACAATTTGAATTTCTATTGTCCCCTTTTCTTTCTTTGTGCAAGCCCAAAATAGTATTTTGGGGAATGTTGAACTTTTTGAAGTTAGCATGATTTAGTAAATTTGAGGTTAAATTTGTTCAATTTCCACATTAATTAGAATGGTTTTGTTTTTGTGAAAATCTGGAGATTAAGATCCTGGTTATGGGGAAAAGTAGTTTCATATACTAAATATTTTCTCATGGGAAATGTGGACTTCTTCTAAAAGGAGGAATGCTGGAAGTGTCGAACATTCCGAAGCTGGAATGATTACAATGGTGTCTTTATATGGCTACTGTTAATTTTTTTTCTCCATGGTTTGCTCCCAAAAAGAACACAAAACTATTTTGTTGCACTTTCTCTTAAAAAAGAATCCGATATCCGTTATCCGTTATCCAGTGAATGGTCACCTGCTCTCTGGCCGCGCTGAACATTGGCTCCTGGATGTCTGTGTACATCCTGCGCAAGGCGTTGTAGCCACCCGGGATGCTCTCCAAGTTGCTGAGCGCCCGGTCCTGGTTGCGCATCATCTCCTGCATCATGGCCGGGTTGCGAGCAAGCTCCATGGTCTGGAGGGAGGCAGACGACAGGGAGAGAGTCAAAACCAGTAGATCAAGGCTTTTTGGGGGGATGGCTCCTGGAGAGTTTCTTCACCTGTCTCATTAGCTCAGGGTTGTTGAGCATGTGTGAGATCTCTGGGTTGCGCTCCATCAGCTGCTGCATCTGGGGGTTAGACACGATCATCTGCCGCATCAGGTCCGGGTTGGACATCATGTTCTGCACCAGCGGGTTCTCCATGATCTGCGAGAGCATCTCCGGGTTGGACATGAGCTGCCGCTGCATCTGCTGCTGCAGCTCCATGAAGTTGGACGTGCCCATCCCCAGGCCCGCCAGGTTGGACAGGTCACCGAAACCGCCTGCGGGAAAGAGAGGGGGATGCGGGTGAAGGCAACGGTGCATTTCCTCTGAGACGGTCACAGGGAAACTGACGGACTCACTCAGTAGGTTGGGCGTCTGAGTGGGCGGCGGAGCAGAGCCGGCCGTGGACCCGGCCGTGGAGGAAGGCGTGGTGCTTGGATTGGAGGCATTGGTGCTTCCTGCAGGGGTGGGCGAGGAGCTTGAGGCTGAAGTGCTGCCTCCATCTGAGGCCCTACACGCAAGACGAGAGCAAAAAAAATCCATGCACTTTGTATTTTTAGGAAGGGTGCAAATTGTGGTTTAGTTTTTACACATACAGCATAAAAAATTGTGTTTCTCTCGAAGGTGTATTTACTAATTTAGCCTAGAGGTGTTCATCAGGCATCAACCTTGTGTCCACTTTTTTTTTTTTAACTTTTATTAATGACCTTTCCCTTATTTTTCAGATTGTTCCGTTCAACTGTATCCTGATATTTTTTTTACACCTAAAAGCCCTCCTCTTCGCAAATCCAAATCTTCACAACATGACTTTTTCTGAGTTGTATATTTATATTAGGTTGCTCTTTTTTTCCACACCGTTGTACATTTTATGACATACTTGAGTGGCTTATAATTTGTGGGACCCCATAGCAAATAAGATGTTGCATCTCTAAAGGTTTATCACACATAAATCATTTTCAATAAAAGTATTTTATAAAGAAGTTTTTAACCAACAAATAATGACATACACAAACAACGACATTTTATTAGATTATGTTGTCAAACAAATATATATACCCTAGCGGCGGGGGATTTATATGACCAAAATGCATTTTTTTTGGAATAATATTAAAAAGTGTTAACTGGTATTCTACCAAATAAAAACATTAATTTTACAGAGAAAAGAAATGAAGCCGACAGGACAGAACAACTAAGCAGCCATTCTATGGTAGGTGCTTCTGTTTTGGTTACCAACAGAATTTGTAAAGGTATAGCTTTCATAAACACTTGACCCCGCCTGGCTAGTATTTGGCTTGTGTGCCGCCTTACTTCTGAGCCGTCTTGATGACCAGGTGCACAGTCAGGCCATCCTTGATGCCGTGCTGGCTAAGGCTGTCGCCGTCCTTCAGGATCTTGCCGGCAAAGATCAGAACCAACTGATCCTGCTTGGCTTTAAAGCGCCTGGAGATCTCCTCCTTGAACTAAAAGAGGGATGACAGCAAGCGAGGACATATGTAATTCATAACAATAAATCATTTTGGTTCCGTAATGTAGTTCTAGCATTCACTATTGTGTACAGGTATCCTAATAGCTCCAAACCCAAACCTGAAGCGTTTTTGTTTTTTTTAACAACAGATGCTTTGGTGCCCAAGTGACAGAACATGACAGTCAGTGAATTGCAGGGCACAAGGAGAAAAAAACAACAACTCAAATTGACACACATGGACAATTTTACATCTTCAATTCACCCAAGAATTTTGGGGATATGGGAGCAAGAATGGGGATCCGAGATTCTACCTCACTCGGTCGCCGTGCTAACCACAACAACACCGTGGTGCCAGTACAAGACAGTCGAGGGCAACCAGAATGCCCCCTGAACCGAGTTAATGATTTACAACACAATTTATGCTACTTAGGAGTCCTTGAAATGCAAGCTTAAGTAACTTTTCTTACTTTATTCCCGAGTAAGCAGGGTGGTTAACTTTTCAAGATGATTGCTGCAGAGAGAGGTCTAGTTGACTATTGGCAGTGGTGGTAGTTAACAGCTGGTAAATGTACGCTACAGTATGTGCCCAACTGAAGGGACTTTTTTGTGATGTACAGAGAACATGCACCTATTCTCAAATTTTCCTACTCTACCAGCGTATTTTTTCTGTGGATCCTATTCTTAGCCATCCTGTTTGACACCCCAATTGAAGTTTACTTACTGTAAAACTAAACACACAAAGCAAATTACATATGTTGTATAGTAAACAAAAACCATAATGTTTTACAAACACATAGCTTCATCACTGCTAGCTTACACATAGTGAAAAACACCATAGATGGGCTAGCGAAAAACAACAATGTTGCAGTACGAATATTTAAATGACTATTGGAACACAAACCACTACAACTTAAACACAAATAGATATGACGATACTCACAGGCATATATTCGTTCTACCCAGTGAAAAACAAGTAAATATTACTGCAGCTTTAGTGTGACGTTCTTCTTCGGGTCTTTTAATCAAATCTGTGCGTGTTATCTGCATGGGTGCACCATACTGCCACCCTGGAGGCCAAGGCGCACACAACTGAAGCAGCACAAATACCTCCAGGGGATAAGATTATTCAGTGTATAAGAACAGAACGCAACTAAATGTATTTATAGGGCACTTTAAAAAAACAATAAAACAATAAAATAGAATAAAAATGATTATTATCCATCCATCCATCTTCTGTACCGCTTATCCGCACAAGGGTCGCGGGCGTGCTGGAGCCTATCCCAGCTAACTTCGGATGAGAGGCGGGGTAAACCCTGAACTGGTCGCCAGCCAATTGCAGGGCACATATAAACAACCAACCATTGACGCACACATTCACACCTAAGGGCAATTTAGAGACCTCAATCAACCTACCATGCATGTTTTTGGGATGTGGGAGGAAACCGGCGTGCCCGGAGAAAACCCACGCAGGCACAGGGAGAACATGTAAACCCCACACAGGGGAGGACGGATTTGAACCCCAGTCCTCAGAACTGTGAGACAGATGTGCTAACCAGTCGTTCACCGTGCCGCAAAATGATTATTAACAATATGCTAATAGATTTGTATTACACGTTCAATCAAAGCGCAACAATATTCGATTGTGTGTAGGTTGATTTCAGTGAAGCTGATGCAATGTTCAATAAAAGTCAATCTTTTAAAAAAAAACATTTTCCTTAAAATTGCAAGACATTGAGGCATTATCAAATATTGGTACTCAGTATCGGCTAGTAATCAAACATAAGTACTTGTACTCCGTCTGAAAAAATTTTGATATTGGTGGAACCTTAGTTTAAATGACTAGTATAGGCGACAATTTAAAAAATGGGCGGGTTAATATTTCTCAAATGGTTTAAACTGTGCTGTAGGGAAGATTTTAATCCCAGCTAAATAACTCCATGAAGCTTGAATGTTGAGATACACACGATTTATATTATCTACTCATGGTCATTACTGCTAATTATCAAGTGTTGCTGTGCAAGTGCGCTTGAGCACGTCGCCAAGCCAACAGGCGCTGCAGTTTCCCGATTCCGGTCCCCGGGAGGCGGCATGAACCATGACTCAGTCAGTCAGTCACTAGAGAAGGTTCCAGACAAGCGAACGCCGCCATTCGCTTTTCCGAACGTGGAACGAAATGGCGACAATTCGTCGCCCCCCCCCCCCCCCCAAAAACCACGCACATGTACTCGAAGGCAGCCCACCTAGTGTTTCTTACCATCAGGCACTGTGTAAATCGCAAGCGTCAGCTGACACTCCATTGACGACACGGCTAGCGTTGAGTTAGCCCGGCGGCTAACCGGTTAGCCACAGCGCACATTGAAACGCGACTATACCCGTCTGTTTAGTACACATAATAATGATAACGTTATATCTTTCTTATTATGAACAGTTGTAGTCTCAGTATTACAAAAAAATAAAAATTAACAGTGTCGTACTTAGCCGGTAAGCGCGGCGTCGACGCTAAGCAGGCTAGCTGGTTAGCTGAAGTTGTGGGCATGACGCTCGCTTCTGTCCCCCCTCCCCAATCACACGCACCGAGCCCCCGCCCGCCCCCCGGCCCTTAAAAAGCCGCCACAAACCTGCGTGACTGACGAATCTTCTGCGATGGCGATTTCCTCCTTGTCTTTGGGGGTCTTTACGGTGACCTTAATGATGGTTCCCTCCGCGGCGTCGGCTTGATTGTTGTTGTTAGCGGGATCTGCGGCGCCCTGGTCAGCCATCTTTACTCCTCCGATGGGAAGCAGCTCGCGACTAGAGTTTGCTTCCGGGTCGGTGGGGGGGTCAAATCTGCCACGCCGGAAGTTGAGGAATTCCCGACTCGACGTACTGTTTGGAATTATTATTATTATTTTTTTTATAATAATTTTTATTTGAGCACAGAAATTTTAAAACAAGTAGTTTTATTTTTTTATTTAAAAAGCAAGTCTTTCATTGGTTTTAAAATGTTTCCTTTTAGTTTGAAAAACAAAGGCACGAATGATACACTATGGCAAGGAGCACGCGGGGAAAACAGCATTTGATGTAGACACAATAATATAAACAAACTTAAAATTGGCAGTTGGCAGTTTGCCCATTTAACTTATTAAACATGTTTTGAAAATAACTACAAGTAGCAAATAGATAAACTTTTATTGTTGAATAATCGTGCATTTGGCTGGTGACCACTTCAGGGTTTAATTTGAAGACTGCGGCGCTAACATTAGCATTTCTTCCTTTCATCTTCAGCAGTGCATCCTAAATGTTACAATTACAATTAGTCTTGACCAATGAGCAACCACAAATTTTAGTGAGTCAAGAAAAAAAAGTCAACAGTATGGATTGGCAAATGCCCCATGTGCTTGTCATAATGAATGCCATCGCTCCTTTTACCAATTATTCATAACAGCCACCTTGCACAATAGAAATCAACAGAAGGACAGGAAATAATCCACAGAGTCAAAAAAAGACCATGGCAGGATGGCTCTTCTTGCCAGTTTCTCATGATAACACCAAATAATCCACAATTGTCTCCTCGTACTGGTGATAAACGTCAACTTCCACAATAGAAAGACACAGAGCAACTTGAAATAATCCACAAAGTCCAGAAAAAACATCCATGGCTCCTTTCACCAGTCATTCACAATAACCGTCACTTTTCACAATAGAAATCAACCGTCCGGCCACGGTTGATTTCTAATTTGCATTCCTTTTGAGAATATTCGCGGAAAAAACATAAAACAAAATTAAACACACGCTGCGTCAATCATATTTACGTCGGATGATGTATTTTTCCACTTGTGTGTACAGCAAATGACCACAAGATGACAGCACTGGACATTGTTTTGCAGTCGTGAGGGAGATTTGAAGCAGATGGCATGGACAGACTGCACAACTGCTCATTTCAAATTCATAAAATCAATTAGATTAGACAAAAAAATAAATAAATAAATAAATTAATTAATTAATTAATAATAGTAAATAGGAATTACATTAAATCGAATCAACAACATAAAATCAAAGCATACTCAATAAAAGAAAATTAAAAACAAGTTAAACAAAATAAAATACAATTAGAATCAAATTGAAATAACATTAAAAAGTAAGAAATGAATAATTGGACTATTATAAATAATGAAATCCTTACAAAATATATAAAATAAAACAAAATAAAACAATACACTTAATATATATATATCTATATATATAGGTGTGTGTTTGCTAAAATGTAATTTAAAATAAATAGAAATACACTGCAATTAAACTGAATAAAAAGGAATAAATACAACAAAATTAATTCCCTTTTTTGAAAATGTAACTCCAAACGCAAATGTAAATCCATCCATCCGTATTCTTCACCGCTTCTTCTAATATTATTCAAGCTCACAAGCACCATCAGTGATGTCTACTATCACATATCCATTGTTTATTTTATCATTATTTTGCAGCTTCTATCACCCTTTCCATTTTCTTCAATGTGACGATTGAGCACGAATAGGAAAAACCAACAAAATCATTCCCCTCAAGAAAGGTTTCCAATGGAGGAAAACATGTTTGTATGCAATATAGGAATATTAGTCCACATAGCAGACATACATATGTCACGTATGTTTGCGCCCTGAGGAAATTTGAACTGGCAGAACTTCCTCCACTTGGAAAGAAAATATTTTTCTTTGATGCTTTCTGTGATCCTCGTGCAAAAAAAAAAAAAAAAAAAAAAAAAAAAGTGCCAGGGCGGGGTCCACACCGATTGTTCTGCTTCCTCCTCTTCATCATCATCACGAAGAGGGAGGGACGATGGCGCTTGCCACGGAGGTAATGGCTGCTTTGTCTGCTTGCTGACGCGCAAACAATGAGAGAAATGTAAACAACAAGCCTGGCGGACGCGTTCCACTCCATCCAACTTTCCAAACTTGGACTCCGTGTGCGGCTGCAGAGGAGAGATAAGCTTTTATTGCGCAATGATGAGGAGTGGAAACGCGCACGTGCGCACACGTTGACGAATCACTCAACCAATGAGCGACCACATGTTTTATCCAACAGGAGACTGCGGGCAACAAGGAAACAGAGTGCGCCAGCAAAGTGGGGATGCTGGAGCTTATGATAGCATTTTTGAAATAATAGCAGTCTATCCTCATTGTTACAATGACCAGTCAGCTTGACCACAAATTGTATCTGAGAGGAGACTGTGGGTAGCAAAACTGTGGAGTACTGCAGCAAAGTGGAGACTAAGAAGCCAACGTTGTAATTTTTGTCCTTTCTCGCCATGTATCCTCAAATGTTACTATAATGGTTCTGCTCGACAAATGAGAGACCACACTCTATTCTACCTGACAGGAGACTGTGGGCAGCGAGAAAAATGGAGTGATGCAGCATAGTGGAGACTGTAGAGCCAACAATAGCATTTCTGTCATTTCTAGTGATGTAGCCTTAAATGTTAAGAGTGATGCGACAAATTGTGGGCAGACAGAGAAAGGATGCAGCCAAGTGGAGACTGTGGAGTCAACATGAGCACTTTTTTCTTTTCTAGTGACGTATCCTCAAATGCTAAGAACGATGCGACAAATTTTAGCTGAGGGGAGATTGTGGGCAGACAGAAAAGGGCGTAATGCAGCCAATTGGAGACCATGGAGCTAACGTGAACATTTGAGTCCTTTCTAGCCGAATCAGCGTGACCCAAAATCTTATCCGAGAGGAGACCGAAAGCAGCAAAGTGGAGACTCCGGAGCCAACATGATCATTTTCCCTCCAACAAAAACACTACAAGGGAGACGGTGGCGGAAAGACTTTATTGTGCGGCACGAACGCACACTAGCATTACATGTAGCGCGCGCCGTATAGCAGATAATGTAACATTGCACAGATAAGAGAATAATAACGTACAGTGTAGCATAATTTACTTATCATAAATAAATGTTGACACACACGAGTGACTGTGGCATTCACACACAAACACACACACACACACACACACACACAACATTGTGGAGTGGAGGTTGTGATTCTTTGGTTGACATTGAGACGCTATCTAGCTTGATATCACAGAGTCAGGACAACAACATGGTGGACGGCGGCGGCGGCGGGCGGGCGGGCGGGCGGGCACGCCACGCTGCACATCGCCTGCCCAATCAAGTGTGTTGCTCTTTGAAGTCTGGAGGAAGAAGCGACGGCGTGAAAGATTATGAGGCAGGATTACGGCGTTTGAAGTGGCGCGTAATTGAAGGCTAGGTGGTAATAACAGCGTAGTTCACTTTCAAGTGAGAGCTGGAAATCCCTGCTTGGGGGAAGGGGAAGACCCCGTCCCCCCCGACCCCGTCCCTCCGCAATACGCAACGTAAAGATGCTAAAACAATTTCAGGAGCAATAAAAATGGCTGAACATGTATTTGGAGACGAGTGGGATCACTATTTGACAGGTGGAATAGATGCTTCAGGGAGCATAGAGCTATAAGTGGGCTCACTATTTGACAGGGCAAATAGTACCTTTGGGAATTTGAGCCACAGTGGGATCACTATTTGTCAAGTGAAATAGTTGTGCAAGGAAGTACAGCTATTTGTGTGCTCACTATTTGGCAAGTCAAATAGTCACTTAATGTTGCTTCTGGAGTGAGAGATGAAATGTGGGATCGCTATTTGGCAAGCAGGCATCTAACTCACTTCATTGAATTGGTTTATTAAAGTTTCATAAGGTGTTTCTTAAAAGATATTCTCGTTGACGTCTGCTAGGAAAGTTAAATATTTTGATTTTGTTTTGGCAGAAGCACCCAACACAATAAAAGTCTAAAAATAAGCCACTTGAATGTTGAGTTTGTAATGATCACTATATATAATCATTATATACAGTACAGGAGTTGCAAAATAAAGTTTTAGAATAACACGGCAACACAAACATACCATCATAGCGCGTTAGGACTACTTTGCACAAATATATAATCATCATCATCATCATCATCATAATAATAACAGCAATGGTTCGTATCAATGCTTTCTCTTTCAGGCCACGTGATGGATTGTGATGGGGGAAGTTTGAGGGCAAAATTGGGAAAGTCTACCGCCTGCAGCTTGCAACTCGGACATGCATTGTCCAAAAAGTCAAAACTCTGACACAGGGGATCGGATTCCAAGGAAAGTTTGGGCGTGTCTCTGTCGCTTGTTTATGTTTTTGTTTTTTTTGGGGGGGTTGGGGGGGATTTGCGCCTCTCAGATTTCTTCTTTTCCCATCGACGTCTCTTAGTGGTTATAAAGAAAAGAACAACTTGAAAGGCTTGTTTCTTTCATCATCTTCCCACACGTGTCTCCCTTGATCTGAAGCTGAGGAATTCTGGGAAATGTGGCCTTCGGAAGAGTACCTGAGGGGCCCGGCGTGCGCTTCTTCAGACGCCCGCCGAGGCAACGAAAAAGAGCTTAGATGTGGTTTGCCACCTGCCGGCGTGGGTAGTTGGGTGGCTGCGAGGGTGGGCGTCGGTTGAAGTTCTCCGGCTCCTGGTGTGCTCCCCGCCTGCTCCCTAAACGTGGCGGCGGCGGTGCCGGTGGTGGGGATGGTTGTGCATGTCCTCCACGGTGACCCTGCCCCACACGCCGACCACGAAGGTCTCGATCTCGCACTCGTTGTCGCCGCGGGCGATGCGGAAGTAGCCGTCCTCGCCCCAGTTCTTGCCCCAGGAGTTGGCGGCGATCTTTGAGAGAGGGCCGGCGGGAAATGATCACACATTGAGGACACGCCTCGTTATCGATAACGACGGCAGGAAGCGGTCTTGGTCTTACCCAATACTTCCTGGGAGTGCCGTCATAGTCCCGCTGTTCGCCCCACCTGAAGAAAGTGGAGAAGACGGTTATTGTCTCGGAATTGTTACGCTACTGGCATTACAGTCATCAAAAAGAAGCAGAATTCTAAAGAATGACGTCAAACTTTACGTCATTAGCCTTCTTCGGATTGGGGCTCACGTACAAGCCCCAAAATGGCTGCTTTAATCCAAAATGTCTAACTTCCTGTTAAATTTCATGCACGTGTCCTTGAGACTTTTTCCTGCGTCCCGTTGTGACGGACATGTCCACCCAATTTTGGAGACATGGGCAATTTTTTTTTTTCCTTTTCAGATCTCCGAAATGATCAAACTTTTAAATTTGGCCAAAATTGAACGCTTTAAACCAAAATGGCTGACTCACTGTTCAATTTTGGGTACGGCTCCGAGACTTTTTCATGCGCCCCCTCATGTTCACCTAATTTTGACCTGCGAAAATGGCCAAATTGTCCCTAAAAATGGTACATCGAGGGAATCGATTCACGGAATCGTCAGGCAAGCAAACAAACGACTCCTTGGAATTGAATTCTCAAAAACAACCGGCTTTCTATTCCCACCCCTTCTCAGAATAAACATGACGAAAACAGAAAGTCACAGAGAGAAAAAGGAGTAATGCATGCCATCTGAGTTAATGGAATGTCAATAACATCCTGGAAAAATAAGTATTCATAGGCAACATTCCGACATCAATCCGATCTTCAAAAACATGGAATAGCCCTTTTCCCTCTCCTGATTTATAACAGGAAGTAGAGGACAGGTTACGAGGAAGTCAATGCCGCCTTGATCCCAAAAATACCCCCCCCCCCCCCCCCCCCCCAAAAAAAAAAGACCAAAAAAAGCCTTTCCTCACCCATCCGTCTTCCTCGCCAATGTTTGCATACTCGGGACGTCTTGGCGAGTCGCCATAATAATTCCCATCACGCCTCGCTATGGCCAACTTGGACAAAACACTCTCCCTGAGCCAATTCCCATCCTGTTTTTTTGCAATCCTGAACGTTGCACTTTCCCCCCCGAGAGACTCCCGGCAGCCAACGCCGTTTTATCTTAAAAGCGAAGGGAAAGGGTTGCCGGGAAATGGACGGATTCGGACACGGCCGCCCGTCAGTCAGGACTTAACGACGATGTTCCGAGCAGCTGCACAAAGAACAGGAGCCGGATTGTGGGATTGGGAAGTAGTAGAATAGACTAATTAACCTTCAATTCAATTTAATTTCATAGTTGAACCCAAATTGCTGCTCCCCGACAAGGAACTGAATGGCTAAATCCACAACGCGCGTTTGATCCATGAATTGACAAATGAAATTCCAAGGAAGTCCACTTGTATGCCTTTCTGTGAGTCTTCCAGTCTCAATGCTGCAACCTGACGTTTAAATGCCGATTATGACGGGAAAAGCGAATTTATTGGACCAGTAAGAGAACAGCAAGTTGTGCAAGTTCGCCCGTACATTTGAGAATCATTCTGAAATTTCAACTAAAAGCCGAATATCCCGAACCTTGTTGTGAGTCGAGCCTGTAAAAAAAAATCTTTTTTTTTGGCACGCCATGTATGTATTATGCACTGTATATCCAGGTGTGGGCGCATCAGAGCGTGGACAGAACCAGACAAAATCGCACCACCGCTGAGGTCAAATCTGTCCTCCAATCAGCTCGCTTCGGAAAACGCGCCTTACCCCCTGCGCCCCTCGACCCTCCTCTGACCTCTTCCCCCGGGTGGATTGAGCCCCGGTTCTTCTGTCCGCCGCGCTCGGGATCAGCACCCCAGACAATGCCCTTTCCACCACACTGGACCTCAATGCTCGTTCCGAAAACTTTCCCAGGCCGCTGGCTTAAAGGGACGCGTACCGCTATCAAAACACTCGGACGCCCGCGGGCAGGGTGCGTCGGGTGCCCCGAAACGACCCTCGCCGGTCGTCCGGTGCGTCGACGTCGTCGCGTCAGAGGCGGCAGCGCTGGGAGTGGCCGTCTCGCCTTTCCGCGCCTTGCGTAGCTCTCCGTGTTTTAGCGTAAACACGCTAATCATGATGAGGTCTGAAGGTGTTTGGCGTGTCTGTGCGTGACGGCGATACATCACAATACATGAACGAGAAACAACAAAGCAATTCCTCGCTAGCGGGTACTAATTTCTATCTACACAGGCATACAGTAGCGATTTCCCCCCCCAAAAATCTTTGCATTTTCAGCAAAGGATTTTCATAGGACAGCCACTAGTGGGAAAAATGCTTAAAAAACGCAAACGTGGCCGGAGGGATGTCGGAATTTCTGCCCGCATTCCTTTGCCTCATTAAAGGACCTGTTAGGAGGTAATCACTCATTCCAAATTGAGACAACACTTCAAAACTAGATCGAGGAGTCCCCTAAAACTGCATTACTTGACTTCTTTTTTGTGTTCTTGTGCCTTTTCCAGTATTGACTTTCTTCAGGCTTCTGATTGGGGGCTATAGCACCACCTGTAGCTTTGGCATGTTCTTTTCTTTTTTTCAGCCTGAGGTGTGTCCGAATGTTTCGCCTACATTCCTCTGAGTCATTATATGGACCCATTAGAAGGTAGCCAATCGTTTTCCTAATTTGAAACGCAACGTGTCATTGATACTTTGAAACCAGACGGATGAGTGAAATATTTTCCAAGGAAAGTGGCATTTTGGACATTTTACAAGTGGGAACGTCCCGCACACATTCCGTACACGAGAGCCCCAAAGCAACTGATCGTCTGGAGATAGTCTCAAAATTATCGGTCGTGTTTTGTCTCGGATGCGGTGAAGAAAAGGCATTCGGCGGTGGCAGACGCAGGGCCGCCCGTTGATGACAGAGACGCGAGTCAGGTAGGCCAGGTGTGTCAGATGTCTGCATATTTGCGGTCTGCACACTTACGAGATAATGGGGGAGAGGAAGGGGGGAGCGGCGCGAGCCGAGGTGTGCCTCTAAGCCTGATTCACGTTCCCGGCGTGTCGCGCCGCGTTTACGTACCCAGTGATCCTGACCGAGTGCGTGCCGTGCTTGCGGAAATGCGGCGGCTTGGCGAAGCTGACGTCCGTGTGCTTGTAGATGCCGCTCTTGTACACGAAGAAGTCCTCGTGGACCTCCATGATGGCTACGAGAACACAGAAGTCAAATGAAATTAAACTTTTATACCCAATAATATAAAACAGCACATTTACATAAAACAAGATCAATACAGTAAGTGTGGTATGGCAACAAATGAAACTATGTACACTCGAAAGTTAAGGATGCAAATGTGTAATAAACATGTCATAAGCGTGTAATATGCGCGCTATAGGCAAAATTTACTAATGTCCTAGCTAATGTAGCGCTAAATGACTGTCACTATCTATATCATAGGGATTAATACATATAATAAACATGTAATGAACTGTAAGAAATGTGTACGGAGCATGTAATACGGGACCTATAAGCAATGCTAAAGTTTCCTAATGTCATCTCCAATATACTGTAGGCTACATATGAATGTCACTATGTACACTGCAGGTTGTAGTAACATGTAATAAATATGGATTAAATATAATAAACAAAAATGTGTAATAAGCATGCAATATGGATG
Source organism: Phyllopteryx taeniolatus (assembly GCF_024500385.1). Lineage (NCBI taxonomy): Eukaryota > Metazoa > Chordata > Actinopteri > Syngnathiformes > Syngnathidae > Phyllopteryx > Phyllopteryx taeniolatus. The sequence continues at coordinate 2,140,397 of NC_084522.1, read as the reverse complement.
TATAGGAAATGCGAACAATATTTGTCATCTCTGATAAGATGGACATCACAATCTATACTAGAGAGGTGCTGATGCTTTATTAATTACAAGTAATGTGTAATCAATGTGTAATAAGCATATATCATAGGATCTATAAGCAAAGGTGAAATTTGCCAATGTCATCACCAACAGAAATATATACATGCAATAAATGTGCCATAAACATGTAATGAGCCGTTATAAATGTGTAATAATAAGCATGTAATATGGGGTCAATGCGCAATAATACATTTCCTCATGTCATACACATTCACTCCACTTAGTATAATGTAAGAGTTTCACTTTTTGAATTGAACGACTGAAAAAAAGAACTCTTCAATCATATTCTAATTCACCGAGATGCACCTGCATACGACTCACTATTTATGCTATTTTTGCCTATGGGTACAGATGAGTTATGAGTGATGTGTAATAAACCTGTTATAAGCATGTAATATGATCTCTTGCAGCCATGTTGAAATTCCTCATTTGTGTGTGGGCTGCACCCCTATTATAGTGTGTGACTTTCATATAACCGCAAGGTTAATCATTTTCCAGAAATTTCTGAACAACCACCTTGAGGAAAAAAAACAAAAAAACAACACACACACGCACACACTTGTAATATGGGATGAAGCACTAAAACAGATGATTTCCTGAGTCCACCATGCACAAATGCCACTTTCCCCACGAGTCACATCATTCCAGGGCATATGTTGCACACTCTTTTGGGAGACAGACAGCGTGGCCGCCGCCCCGCAAACCACAAAAGAGGCGAACATACAATAGGTAATTATATGCAAACACAGTGTACATGCCTTTGTTTTAGCAAATTCAAAGGAAACTCGTCATGAAGCCAACGCGTCTTCCTGGAGTTCTGAACAATCAGACACACACACAGGCGCACACACACACACACACACACACACACACACACGTGCCTAGCCTCTCCGAGAGGAACTTGACAGCAGTCCAGATGGGCACCAGACTGTGAGGCGGGCACAGTTACGGAAGTTGACCGGGGTCAAAGGCGGACAACAAAACCCTCCGCCGGCAGGTCAGACACGATGACATCATGTGCTAAAATAACCAAGCGGACGTTTGGAATCATTTCTGCTTTTTTTTTTTTTAACCATATCTCCTAATTAGGACTGTAATGATACACCTAAGTTAAGATTCGATTCATATCTCGATTTCTTCTTCTTATCTCTTCTCCGTGAATATTAGCTGTTCACGTCAGTGCTGGGATGTAAAACCCCACAGATGGCGAGGGTTGACTGTATTTTATTTTATAACATCTCCTAATGGACACAAAGTGAAATAAATGCAAATACATGGCCTTACCTTGCACGGGGCCATTATCCATAATCTCCTTCATAATCTCCTTTTCCTGCAAGAGACGACATAAACGGGGAGATCGTTAAATCCCTCGAGTGCGCTAAAAGTCGAATAACAAGATTGATCCTTCTCCCAGGTCCTTAATGCCCGACTTATTGACTTCACAGGCGGGCTCGGGTGACTTAAAGACGTCATCGGCTGTCGTTTAGTATCGCCGGGTCAATGTAAGACGACATAAAGTGACGCAAAGCCCAAATAAGGAAGCCGACGGGTACTTTTCCACATGACTGGTCGGATGATGGATTTGACGCGGCGGTGTGCTCACGTTGGACGAGAGCCTGTAAGGCGGCGTGGACTGGTAGATGTCGTTCTGCTGGTAGTGGTGCGCGTTGGGGCAGCGCTGCGTGGCCTGCCTCTTGCCGCGGCCCACCGAGCGGCTCTGCATCATGCAGCGGGCCGCCTCCGCCGCCGTGTACTGCGGAGGCGTGTAAGGGTAGCAGTCTTCTGTCACCACCCTGAAAACCAAAATGGCCGTCAGCATACAATATCGGAGGGAGTTGACCTGTCGCTAAGAAGCATATACAAACGTCACAACCAGCTAGCCTAGTTAGCTTAACTGGCTAAGCTTGCTAGCGCCTCAGATAGTAACTAGGTTTCACGTTAGTAGTTCTTTTGTTATCGAGCAACAACAGCGTTCATATATTTTATGACTAATAAAGGTACACAGATAAAACAAGGTGGGCCTGTTGATTTTCGAGCTTAGCTTTATCGTATTAGCTTTTCGTAGTGTGTCGTAGTGTCTCAGTGTTTACCCTCGGCGGCGTAGATACCACCAGGCGCCGTCAACGCGGCCCCCGGCGCACCCGCCTTGGTTCCTGATGTCGCAGGAAATGAGGTTCTGCGGCGACAGCTGAGGAGTCATGTGACCCATGGACTGGATGGAGATCCGGTCTGATGCCACGGCTACGGAAAAATCGGGAGAAAGTCTTTGAAAGGTTCTGAATAGATAATAGACTCAAATATCAGTCTTGTTGCAGTTTACCCGCTGTTGAGAAGGCCCAGGAGGCGGCACAGTTGCCCTGGTCCAGAGGTTCGTGGATCTTGCCGGGCCACTTGTCTACTGAGTTGAAACTGACGGGCAGGACGTCGCTTTCAGGGTCCATGTTCATCTGGGACAAAGATGGAAGACTTTCTTTCCTTAACCAATTTAGTCACAGGTTGAACCTGATCCCTTAGCCACATAGTTATTTGAATCTGTCAAAAATCGACACAATTTGATGGAAAACAATGGTATGCTGTTAGCTCATTAACCAAAATGCTAACTTTATGCTACTAACATGGGGTCTAAGAGCTACCCGGTCATCTGCAGAGTCATTTGAATTTGTCAAAAATCGGCATTTTTGACAAATTCGACATATCTACTTGTAATATCTGTAAAATAATGCTACACTGCTGCTAGCTCGTTAATCAAAATGCTAATATTATGCTACTCATGTGAAACATAAAACCTTATGCGGTTGTCTGCATAGTTATCTGAATCTGTGTATAAAAAAAAAAATTAAAAAAATCTGACTGCTCAAAGGAAAGCAATGAATCGTAAAATAATGTTACGCTTTTGTTAGCTTAAACGCTAACATTATGCTGCTGACGTGAGGCCTAAAAGCTATGCGGATGTCCGTGTACTCACTAATATACGTATAGCACAACTTTGACTATCCAAAATAAGATACAGTATGTACTCGAATTATTCGCAAAATAGTTCACTCATGAAGCAAAACGCTCACGCTACGCTACCTGAAAGCTAAGTGGTAACATTAGCGCATGAATCGGCTCCAGTGGTCTTTCGGGACCGGTCTTTGTTCGCGACACAGGTGCAAGAACAAACATGCCGCCGACGACAAAAGCGTGAGGAGGAGGCGCATTGTGATGATTTGCGAGTGGAAGAAGCCGGAACGGAATGCCGGGGCGAGGTACGAGGGGGGCGTTGGAACAAAGTAGCGGACCATCCCCTCCATGTTTTGCTTGGGGTCTTATGTAACGGGCCAAAGTGCACACAAAGGGGTGAGCCTCCGGCCGCGGCAGCCGCATACCAAGCCGCCAGCATAATTACCACGAAGGACGTTTTGATCTCCGGCCCCTATTATAAAGACAAATAACAAGCTCCGACATGACGTACGCACCCCAGATTCCCGCTTACCTGGATCTCGTTCATGTTCATGATGGTTTTGGAGGGTCTCTGCGTGCCCAGTCGGTACCGGATGCCCTCGTCCAGAGTCATGCCGTACAACTGGGTGTAGTTAGCGGCCCTCCACCTGGTTGGAAGCACTTTATTAGGACCCATCAAGTACTACACCACAGTGTTAACCAAATTTTATTGAGCCAAGGCACATATTTTACATTCCCCAAAAAAAAAAAAAAAAAAATCTCATTTTCGGTCAAATAGGATAATTTCCCACAGTGGAATGACTGCTAGATCACACTAGTACTGTTTACGTTTGTATCTGTCTTACCCATAATTCCCTCTGTTGACAGCCTGGATCATGTTAGTGTCCATCAGACAGGTGTTCTGTTCACACTCCCAGCGCCCCGTGGTGCCGCATGTGCTACAAAGCCAACCAAAAAAAAAAGTTCATTTCAATGCTAAATGCTGGATTTTTGCCTTGTTGCTAGGCAGAGTTCACAGATATTAATCACAACTGCCCCATCGGCCAATGGAAAATGCCCCAGAGGGCTGGTCGCATGGCAGTCTATTGAACGACGACGTGTATACACATTAACTTTATTCTTTTAAGTGGGTTACTTCGCTGTATTAACAAAGAAAAAACATACAGTGGAATTTGCCGGATCTGAGATGATTTACTATAAAACATCATGTTTGAAGCTAGCCAGCTGGGACGGCTATGAGATAAATGATAAAACTTCACAGCTAACATTTCACGCTAGCTCGCAGGCGCTCGTCGGCCTGGTTTCGCATTCTTGTTCCTGGATTGTCACTTGTTACTAGGCAGAGTTCACGGGGCAGAATCATACCTGCCCCGAATAAATGGACAAAAGTGATTTCAATCAATGAAAATCAGCGCAGGAAGACGCCGATAAGCGGCTGCGTGGGCTGAACAGCCGCTAACGAGGAGGGAGGAGCGGAAGCTAAGTCTTCCGCCCGCCTGTCCAGATTCCAGGCCGGACGGGAGGATGCACGTTTGGGAAATGACCGAGTGGGAGTTGTCAATTCTTGGAGAACGCGAACACGAATAAGGCGTCTTTGTGTTTTGACAGCGAAAGGCCAACATATGGGATCTTTTCCGACTATTTTCAGCACTCGGCGTGCGTATTTGCTCGGCTGCCGTCACCGTCAACTTCTATTCTTACTTCTCTGGAAGTTTCCTATCAGAATTCCCCAAGACGCTCTGATAAGCGTCCAAGTCGGGAGCCAATCGCGCTGACGGGCGGCTTCCGACGGCGGACAGCTGCGAGTTTTTCAGCAGATAACGTGACGCTTATGTTGCAATAAGCGAAATACGGTTTGTTTTTGTCTTAACATACCACAAGTTGCAGTTGTCTTTGTACGTTTGTCCTGAGAGGAACTTGATCCCGTTTCTTTCACAGGAGCCTAAAAGGAGACACAAAATTGAAACACTTGAAATGTCAAGAATGCGTCTTGAGACGCACAAAGTGCAAACGTTTGCCATCACAATCGTGTTCTGTGTTAGCCTTGTGTACGTTTAAGGCAGAGAGGAGGGTTAAAGGGCGCTGAGCTTTGGTAATCCAGTGCTGGAATGTGCTGTTCGTTTCTCTTGCACTTCCCGGGATCTTGTCGGCGTCTTACTTTCTGCTACAAAGTACCGGTTCCATTGCTACATGTGCAGTTTTTTGGTCGATTCCCCTTTGAGTCTGACTACAACTGTGTCAAACTGGGAAAACAACACCGTATTGAAGGCATGGAATTGCGCTCAAAAATGAAGGGTCCTGCCTGTACTTCTCCACAGTCAGGTCATGGTAAAGGAGACTATTTGTATCCAAGAGGAGACTGAGGGCAGTCGGCAGCAAAGCGGAGACTGTGGGTTAGTACACTACAGCGTCAGGGTACACTAGAGTTTGTTATTTTTGTGACTTCGAGATGGTAGGTAAGGAGGTCGGTAAAGGCTTTTATCCGAGAGGAGACGGAGGGCAGTAAAACAACAAGGCACTGCAGCAACGTGGAGACTGTGGAGCATATCGCTGCAGTGTGCCGAGCTTCTAGCCATGTATCCTGAAAGAGGAGACTCAGGGTCAAGGTCTCTTGGATTTACCTCCCTTTTGGTCATGGTGAGAGACCAAGAAGAGACAGTGGGCAGCTAGAAAACGGAGTGTTGCAGTAAAGCGGAGACTGTGGAGCATAAAACTGCAGCCTTAGGGTAAAATAACCTTTAAGTGTGTTTGCTTTATTCATTTCAAGATATAATGTAGGTAAGGACTTTTATCTAGGAGGAGACTGTGGGCAGCAAGACAGAGCGTCGCAGCAAAGTGGAGACTGCGGAGCAGCGCAACTATCCTTGAAACCCCGGTTCCAACGTATACACAAATAATGTCCCGACGGAATGTTTGTGACAGCTCGACGATGTGTGTTTATCGGCCCGTGAGCTTCCCGCGTGGAATTCTGGGAATGCGCTCGCGGAGAATTTACAAGGCGCGCAGGTTTCCTCGTCAGGTGCGAGGCAGAATTCCAGCGAGGTGACTGAAGCGTGCGCTTACGTCATTCGTAGCACATTAGCAGCACGTCTGCCGGGAAAATTCCGGAAATGTTCTGGACACGAATGCTCGAAAATGATTGACTACGACGGCATGGAGGTGGAAGGAGCCATTTTAAGGGGGCTTTCTTACAGCTCCTGTCCTGCAACCCCCGTGGCCTGTCTGTGCCCTCCTCCCCACCACATAGTCAACATTCTTTGTCCCGACCTCCCACCTTCCCGTCGTGACTCCATAAGAAGTCTTCTGTTCTCAGGTGGACTTCTGCTGTTTAGGGCCCATTTTTACACTTTGCCTTGAAGAAAGAAATACAATAAATAAATAAAGCAAAGAAACTTGGAGGGACTGAACAAACAACACTGGCATGTTGAAGTCAGAAGTCCACGTTTGAGGAGCAAAAACCGGAGGATGATGATGATGATGACGATGATGATGATGAGGATGATTTCGTCGTTCAGGGAGTGTGAAAAGGGTTAATTTGATTTTTTTAAGCAATTCAAAGGAAGAAATAGTTGTATAAATTCCTTTCAAATAAAGAAATATTAGTACAACATGCAAAGATTATTTATATTAATTCATTCAAAATAAATTTTAAACAATTATATATATATATATATATAATATAAAATAATATATACATAATATACTTACATTAATAGTTTATATATCTTAACTTAAAAATAAATATGAATATATAACCTAAATAAAATTGAAATATAATGAAGAGATTTACTTAAGTAATAGCATAAATCCAAAATCTGTGAAATAAAAAAAAAAAAGTAAAAAGTATAATTAATTAAAAATAAATATTTAAACTTGATGAATAAAAATGTATTCGACATATAACCACACAATAAAATGAAAATGATAAATATCAAATATATTAATTTTTTTAATTTAGTAGCAGATTGGCCATCTTCAAAGTTTATGCTTTTTTGTGTGGGAGAATATACTTGAAAAACTCTAGGTGAACTGCTGCACTTTAAAAAGAAAAAGTATGAAAACGGAAAAACAAAAAAAAAGTGCAGGTCGCCCAATTCTACGCCTGAATAATTTTCATACCCGCCAACACAACCCGCTGCCGTGCCCACGTACCAATGAAGGGGGGCTCCACGCCCAAGCAGTGCCCCCAGAAGTCGGGGCAGCAGTCGGACACGGTGCGGTTGCAGAAGAGGTCGCAGTAGCAGATGGTGTCCAAGTACGGCACGGTGCAAAGGTCGTCCCTGCCCGGGCAGCAGCCGCCTCGCCGCTGGCAGTACGAGCCCAGGGGGTCGCGGATGCCGCCCGTGTGCAGCGGGGCGGCCAGCTCCCGCCTGGCCCTTCGCCGCTGGCTTCTCTCCGCGCTTCCCTCCGCCGCCACTAGGAGCAGCGCGCCCAACAGGAGGAGCTTCATGATGAGCCTGCGAGCGGGCAAGACGACGGAATTAAATGACGCTGCCAAGACAAACAGCAGTTAAATGCGACGCGAAAAGATGGAGCGTTCTCGGAATGAAAAGCGATGCATCATGGGGGAGGTCACGGAAAATGGCAGCTTCCCAGGGGAAGAGGCATTTCCCGCATTTTCCCCCCGCCGAAATGTCCTTATTTAGCATCCTTTGTGTTGCTTTCACATTCAAGATTTGCGTACTTCATTAAAAAGAAATTCTATTTAATACAGAGTAAATGACACGGAACAAAAACCCAAACTTGGATATTTTTACGCAATTATATGCATTTTTTTCCTATCCCCTTCGATACGTACGGCGTACCTCTTCTGCTCACCTTGGGGGGCTGCGAGCGGGCCAAACAGCAAATAGCGAAAATTCTTGGATCATTGACGGCCATTACGATTGCATTGAAAAACTATATATACATTTTTTCTAAATCCAGAAAATTCTTGAATAAACCACCAATAAGCGTTTTCAGGGTTGGCTACCCCCAAATTTGAAAAAAGGACAAGAATTGGACAAAAAACAAAAACAATCCACAAATAGGTGAATTTGCGGGCCCATTGATGGGAAAAACCATAAGTGTTTATTTCCCATCTACAGTTAGTTCCCATACGGTTAAAAAAAAAGCCCCGCCCCTCTTCGCCTCCACCCCCCGAAAATGTGAGATTTTCTGGAGCGTTTGGCCTGCTGCTTACATAAATAGCATCATTAATTATCCAATCAGATCAGAGGACACAATGAGAGCCCCCCCTGCCCGAGTGAAATGAAGCGCCGGAAGAGATCTTTGCTGCGCTGTTTTCTGCATGACTGTGCCTTTTGTTGCCACACCCGCATAGTATTATGGGATGGGCAGGCCTACTCTTCCTTAACACAAATGTTTTGTTGCAGCAGCAGTGCAATCAAATACTCGCCGAGGCGTTCAGGTCACACTGTCACCGTGGGGGGAAAAAAAAAAAACACTCAGGGTCACTTATCATCGCTAATTAAATGAAAACATAAAAGTAAAATAAAATAGTAGCAGTGTGGCCTCCATTTGCTGCCGGATGTTAAGAAGCATTCATTCATTAGTAGAGTAAAAAGTATGGTTTCTTTTTGGAACATTTTTATTTTTTAAATATATATTGTTTTAAATATTTTTTTTGTTATATATATATGTGTGACACTATAATGCTGCAGACTACTCTTGCTGCTTTTGTTCACATTGACGTCATATAGTAATGTTTAAATTATAGATATTGTCACTCCACGCCACCAGCAGGAGTTCAATCCAGATCATTTTGGGGGTATTTTTGCTGCTTTGGTTCATGTTTCCATAGTGCAGTATACCTTTTCAAGGTATCGGATACCCGTGAAGGCTGCTGATGCCAGCCACCGATAATTAAGGCAAAAAAAAAAAACTGACAATAAGTAAGTCCTCCTCACCAGTAGTTGGCGCTACAATGCGGCAGTTTGACACATTGGTGAATCGTCATGTACATCAAAAAGGAGGTCTTTGTTCACAATTATCTGTCATTGTGTGAAAAAATGTTACGTATCGAAAGTACCAGTGGCATCGGTAATCGGTTGCGCTCGGGTGAGGTTTATACTGAATTGTTGTCAAGTACAAAGAGCAATCACACACACACGCGCGCACACACACTGGACTCAGTAACCTCTTGGAGGGGGGGGGGGGGGGGGGGGGGGGGGAAGCTGCGCTGTTCAAAATCAAAGTTACATGCAAGCACAAACCTCAAAATATAAAGTAAGAATTTACAGTGCAACGACGCGAATGTGTATTTCATAAGAGTTCAATTGAAGCAAATTCAAAGTGAATTGGCAAGATTTGCTAGCTGCTTTCAATTTTCGGGGAAGACAAGTGAAACACTGACATATATATATATCTCTCTCTATATATATATATATATATAAGAAAGAATTATAATGAATACAATACATTTAGTCCAACTATTTCTGGTTAACTGGACCCACACAGTTGAACACAAATATATGTCAAATAAATTGACCTTAAATTACAAAGATTTTTAAGTGTGGGTAAGAAAATATGACTTAAAGTTATGTAAAACCACACTTAAAATTGAAATGCTTAAAATAATTATTTTATTTCATACACAATATTTAATTAATATTTTAATGGAGTGTAGGATTTTGATATAGATACTTTAAATTGGAGGAAATCGTTTCTTTTTTTTTTTTAACAGTCTTATTGTGATCATATTTCATGTCGTTGATGCATTTAATAAGCGATTTGTTTGTGTTTTGCTGCACCATAAAGTCAGACGGGAAGCTTTAAACCGCTTAAGGAAAACATAACATTACAATAATTTTTTGGCGGGGAGAAACTGCGTGACTTTAAAGATCCGACAACCGAATGTTGATCACCAAACGGCTTCGATAAAAAGTTAATCAGTGCAATATATAAAAAAACAAACAAAGAACAACAACAAAGTAAGTAAGCACATCCTGCTCTTGCCACTTTACCTTACTGCAGAAATCCAACTTTTTTTCTTTGTAATCCGCTTTGTAAAAGCATCAAGAAGGAAACTTCTGGTTTTGAGTCTTTCTAGCTGAGAGGATGTGTTGCGCTGCACTTGCGTCTTCTCTATATACAGGCAGGCAGCGGGGATGACCACACCCCCGGACCCTGACCCCACCTTCTCCTCCACTGCGGCCCCGCTTGACAGCCTGTCTAATCTGCCGCCATTTTCTCTGCTTCCCTTCACCCCCCGCGACTTTCCCCTCTCACTCGTCCTCATCGCAGAGCGGACGTGCGAGCGAGCGCGCCCTTTGTCCTTTTTTCTGAAGCATTGACTCGGCTAGAAAGTAGCAGGAGCGTTCTCTGTCTTGTCTCACTTGGAAGGTCAAAGGGGATAAGTGGAAAACTTCGGAGGAGGTCACGTATGCGCAACACCACCCTCTGGCGGCCTACACATGTATTACACAACAGGGGAAACATCTAGAATATTCTCTGGATTAAATATGTTCGGATTTCTTTTCATGTCGACGTCCTTCCGTTTACGTTTCCCAAAAGTTTAATGTACTCGGAGTATTCTCAAATAAGCATTAATGTATGACAACAGAAAATGGTGGACAAACAAATCCAGCGCTAAAAATGGATGTCAAAGGTCATACTTAAAAGAGATTTGAGGCACGATATTGGAACAATCATGCATCACTTTTATTGAAGTTGATGCTGTACCGATTTACGACAACAATTAGCGGTGCACGGCGGGCTACCTACATACGTGGAAAAAAATAAAATAAATCACTGCCTAAGTACAATTCAGTTGTAGTTCACTTTTTAGTGCAATATTTGCATTTAATCCTTAAGAATTGTTTTAAAACTTTTATTTAGTTTGATGAACACTTATGCCTACTACACAACTGTATTTTAATGTGGGTCATGATGGTGGTACTTGATGAATTTAAGAAAAAAAAAAAAAAAAAAGATTGAAACCACTGATTTAGAGCATTTACAACATCGAACTGTGTTTAGTAAATGACACTCTAACAAATAAGTGTACATTTAATAAAATGAAAACATTTTAAAGTGCATACCTATTTATGACCTGTGCCGGAAACTACAGTATCAGAAACAACAAAGCTTGGTGGCTAATCGACAACCAACGTGCTAATACTCTTGTTTTTATTCCGGGCGTATTTCCACCCTGCAAACAATCTATTAGCAATGTTAGCTACATTTATCGCTACTAAAATGGCAGCTAGTGGGTTAGCATTATGGCGGCACGGTGGCCGACTGGTTAGAGCGTCAGCCTCACAGTTCTGAGGACCCGGGTTCAATCCCCGGCCCCTCCTGTGTGGAGTTTGCATGTTCTCCCCGTGCCTGCGTGGGTTTTCTCCGGGCACTCCGGTTTCCTCCCACATCCCAAAAACATGCCTGAATTGGAGACTCTAAATTGCCCGTAGGCATGACTGTGAGTGCAAATGGTTGTTTGTTCCTATGTGCCCTGCGATTGGCTGGCAACCAGTTCAGGGTGTACCCCGCCTCCTGCCCGATGACAGCTGGGATAGGCTCCAGCACGCCCGCGACCCTAGTGAGGAGAAGCGGCTCAGAAAATGGATGGATGGATGGATGGGTTAGCATTAGCTAGCATGCTCAGCTAACGCCTATCAGCTGAGTTTAAGGGGTTTACTTTGAGTTTAATCACACATAAGTGTGCCTAAAAACATTACCACCAGCGAAAATGCTGATTATTATATGTTATGTATCCATTTAAAATGGTATTTTATGACTTGTAACACAACAAATAGCAATTATCTCAATTCAACAAATAAATGTGTCCAAAAGAGGCACATGGTGCTCGCCGCCAGAAGGCCCAGCTGTTGTGCGGAGCCACCAGGAACGGCCTTGAGCAATAAACTGAAGGTTGGATCGATAATTGGGGGCACAGCAGGAGGGTTACTGGGGAAGGGGGGGGGGGGGGGGGGGGAGAGGGGGTCCTCATATATTGTGGGGACAAAAGAAAGCATAACATCTCAAAAAGATCAACTGATCGAATTGGCTAGAATCGCTAGCGCCACAGCTAATTATAGCATTAGCACTTTCTTTCTTTTTTTTTTTAACAGATGATACAATTCGATTGAAATTACTACGTGTATGCCGCATAGTTTATAGGCCTCACAGCGCTAGCATAAAATGTGCATTGTGAGCTGAGCACAGCTGTTGATTTTTGACAGATTCGACCGAGCATGCTGATAAGCGCATAAACACTTCACGCTACTAGCATAACGTTAGCATTTTGAGCTAGGGGGGAAGGGCAATACATTGCCTAAGTATATAAGCACAGCTGTTGATTTTTGATAGATTTAAACGACAAAGACTTCAAGCTAGCAGCATTATGTTAGCATTTTGAGCTAACAGCAGAATACCATTATTTTATGTACAATATGAGCACATTCCTTGGCTTGGAGGTGTGCCTGTGGATGATTGACAGATTCAACCCTTACGCGGACAACCGCTTAGCTTTATCCAGAGCCTGCATTTATCTTATGGTGTTGATTTTCTAAACAGAACAACAACAAAGATCCCTTCAACCTCAACGATTATCCTGGCAAATGTAGAAAGAAGGCCCTTGGGGGGGGGGGGGGGGGGGGGGGGGGGGGGAGTGGGGGTAACGGGTTCAGGTTTCAAACAACACTATATCATTTCAGCCACCCTCGGCCCGCCGCGATAATGATACCTGTTGTTTACCTTCCCGTTAGCCACGCAGCATTTTGCGCAAGTGATTCTATACTGACGGTAATTGCACAAGAGCGCGACTGTGCGCATGAATGAGTAAGACGCCTCGGGCGAGTCCCTCGTACCCTCCCCTCCCTCAATCGAAGACGCCGGTGAATGGCTGACTCATGCGCGCCAAGCGGGATTGAATCCCGGACGTTTCCACAGAAGCGTAGGCGAAGGGCCGCCGTAGGACGTACGCGTGTACATCCCATACGCTGCGCTGACTCAGGCGCGACAAAACAATGGAACGAAACATCAGCGTTCGGCGTCCACGCTCATTTCTGAGAATGGTGTTGAGATATCGACAAACGGGAAGTGGAACCAGAGACACGTGAGCCCTCATGAAGGTGCAACAAACATTGTACATGCAAACATACAACATCGTTGGCCTATTTAGCTTACTGTCACAATAGCAAAAAAGAATACCAGTGTTGCTAAAAAAGTGTCAGTGCAGATAACATTCATCCAGGCCATGCTGATCGACAAAGGTTGACTCGAGGTAACTGGACTTGAATTTGTTGTGTTTTTTTCTTGTTTTTCCCAAAAAATGACATAGGCAACTCTGCTACTCGGCTCACGATATTTGTCCTATTTAAAATCGCTCTAACGTGACCGTCCTCAATGAGGTAATCATTTAGTACACGGAGAACCTTAGAGTGCGAGGGACTACCTTTCGTCAGAAAACAAGAAGGAAAAAAAAAACAGTTTTCTCAATGAAACCTTTTTGCCGATTCCTGTGAACTTGTTGACATGGAGAGAAAAAAAACAACACCATTTTTAGCAACCACATTCGTATTTTTTTTGGATTGATCTTGTGACAGTAAGTCATTCTGCTATTAGGCTAATGATTTGTTAAATTGCCACCTCAGAATGACAAAACTTTGCCTTTAATATGACATTTTATAATAACAAGTTAAGAACATTGTATTGCAGCGCAGTACTGTCATATTATTACAAATAAATTAACGTTTCTTTGGTTGTTTCCCTGTCGAGGATTGAAATTAGTCTGATAATAAATCAAATAAAACAAATCTTATTTATTGCTATATACAACATGTATGTTTTATTAATGGGTGTTTGTATGTATTTGTACAGCTATAAATTTCCTTTATTTTTAACGTTTTCGTATAAAATGGGCACATGCCAGGAAGCATGGGCAAAAATAAAGTAAAATAAAATGTAAAGAAAATACAAATGTGCTCGCAAAATAAACTATTTTGTACACAGTATTGATTCAAATTTGTATTATATTAGTATTATTATTATATAATCACTTAAATTTGGGGTATTTATTTTGTAGTGCATTTGTTTTCTGGATTATATACTGTATTTTGATTTATTAATGGGTTAAAAAATAAAAAATATATATATATATATATATTTTTTTTTTTTTTTTTTTTTTTTTGGGGGGGGATTCCCCCCCCCCCCAACAAGTGAGTAACGTACTTAATTTTTTTTGGCCTTGGCGGAGGCGCATCCGTGCGCTCGCCGTATGGAAGAATGTAGCTATGACGAGGCGCGGCCGTCCCGCCGTGGAACAATCCCCCCCTTTCATCAGCCCTCCCGTGATGCTTCGGGAGTCGGGGGCGTCCTCGCTCCCCTCTTCCGAGGAGCGGCGTTCCTCGTATCGCCCCGGTCGCCGTTCCAAGGACATCGCGATAGCGAAGGCGACGACAACAACAGGTTTCCTCCGTGTTTACGAGTTCGGGGTGGACGGAAGAACACGACGCCCACGCGCTGATGAGACGCGCAGACGTTCGGGAAGGAATGTTTGCTGCTGGGAGGATCCGTGTATTGATGCGCAAAATAATGAAAAATAATATGATACGTGGCGATACAGAGTTACTCTGATTCCCACCGCTAATCACATCAACTCTCAATGTTAGCGCCACCGTATCGCGATACTGTACTGATACAGCGACTTTCCAGAAAAGAATACGCGACGATTGTGACATCTTGGACTGGAATTACAAATCAGAGTCACTCGCAATACGATATTCACACCACAGTATCGTGATACAGTTGTTGTAGTAGGAATACAAAGATACGTGTATGTGAACGGTTGCTGTACGATAGCAAATCATTGACATTTTGCGATGTGTGAATTAGTCTCGTAGTAGTATCATGATACTATTGCACAAACGTCACTACATACTGCATGTATTTTAAACAATATGACAGATGGCGATATCAGTTTTCTGATGGCAGTATCAGTTTGCTTTTACTCTCGACACAGCAACTATGCAGCAATTGCACACACTTTGTGTTTGTTTTTTTTAAAGAGAGAAAAGATATGACATATGCGATATCGATATGTTGCCCCACCCTTCCTATTCTGTCCGTAATCCTTGGTTCTTCTCACATTTCCCGTCGCGAAAGCAGTCACTTATCTCTGAGACAAAACAGTTTATTTTTATTTTCCTGTTTGAATGAGAAGTTCCGTCCAGGTGGCGGAAGACGTTCCCACAACAAAAAACGTGAGATTCTTGTCTTTGGGGCGGAGCTTTGTCGTGACTTCATTTATACTTCAGTAAAACCACCTATATTTATATACATTGAACAAATATATATATCGTAGGAGACTGGATTTGTGATTTGACTTGACTGCAGTCTGTCGCCTATGATTCATATCGATTGTGAAATGTTCAATTTCACAATCGATATTGTTGCTGACACGCGACAGACTCGTCATCACACAGTCATCGAAATTTTGTCTTCAAAGGACAAAAAAAAAAATACAAAAAAAAAAAAAGGTCACTCGCTGTCAGCAAATTAATGATGAACAAAAGTCACAGTGCTGGATTGCAAAAAGATGAAATATTCAAACTAGAAGACATCAAAGTTGGTTTAAATGCGTTCACTTGAGCAGATTGACTGTTTGTTTGTCAACAGGCTACTTCCTGCTTCACGGGAGACCATTTAAGACGCAGGACTGTACCATTTGTGATTCTTCGGCAGGGGGCGCGGAAAGTGAAAAATACATTTCGTTTTTAAAAAAACTTCAAAAAGTAAAAAAAAAAAAAAAAAAAAAAAGACATTTGTGTTTACTTTGTTAGCCATTAGCAGGCTGTTCCATTCGAAATAGAAAAAATTAAGAAAATTAAAAATGTGAACAAATTCAAATCAGTGAAGAAATTGATTCAGTGTGTGAGTCATTTAAATATTACACATTTAAGTTCAATTAAAAAAAAACAATTATACCTAAATGTTTCAGAAGAAAACGTTCTAAAAGAGCCAATGTGAATGTATTGTACTTTAAAGTTAAATACAACTGAACTGTACATCTCAAATGCAATGTAGTGGATTCAAAAAAAAAAAACAAAAAAAAGTTGAAGGCGGTTTGAACATTTTATTAAGTGATTCTGTCACGTACCACCAGAGGGAGCCTGCGTACCACTGGTGGTACTTGTGCCAAACTTTGAGAACTACTGCATTAAATAATTTGAGAATGCTCTTTTATACACATTATTTAATGGCTCGCACTCTCAAATGTTATTGGCGTTCCACTTGCGCGACTTGTTACTGAGTCACTGGTAGTCAAAGATTACCATGCGATAAGCCGGTCTGACTCATTTTTTTTTAAGCTAATTTTAGCGCCGAAATGTTTTCCAGGAATGAGTGAACGCGGTCCTCTGCGGAGGAGGCGTTTTTATCTCATTTGGACGCTGTCGTCTGTTTGAGCAGAAAAACACGCTCGTGCTGTCAGCTTTGTTGCCATTTCGGCTGGCAAAGTGTCGGAATTCCCACGTTGCCGCTGGACACCCGGCGTCATGCGTCCGTGTCACCAGACGGTCGCCGTAACCGTGGCGACCGCCAGAGACGCGGGACAAACACTTCTGATTTGGAGGAGGAGGCGTACAGTAGAGGCCAAGAGTTGAATGGAAAGTGCTGCTAATGGTGAATCTACGTGGCGTTCACACCAATTGTGTCGCATGCTTTCATTCGCTAAGCCGCAACCCCCCACGAACTGAGACCGGCCAATCACAGCCCAAACAAGGTCCTACTGCTATTTTTGCCAAAAAGGTAATCATGGTTACGAAGGGAAACGTTCTGTGGAGAAGTTGAAGGGAAGCTCGGCAGCTGCCCGCATTTTCATTTGAAGCGACAGGCACGTCTTTGTCTGCTCGTCCAAGGTGAGGAACGCACTGATCCTCATCATCATCATCATCATCATCATCCATAAAAGAAGAGCCTCCCTCCCTCCCCTCGCGGGTCGGCGCTCGGGCTCCTGCGGGATTCCCGGAATACTTCAGATACGCTATCGTCGCGAATGTGTGTGTGTGTGTGTGTGTGTGTGTGCGTGCAAGCTAAGGCAAAATAAACAAAGATTTGGAGGGAGACACAACAAAACGAACGGGATTCTTGAGACCTTAAAAAGCCTCAACTTTGTTTCCATGTTAAGCTCCGGTAGCAAAGACGACTTGTCGGTGTTTTGTCCACTTGAACTGGACGTGAACCTTCAACAGAATGTTGCTGTGTAAATATTCAGTACCTGCACGCTTTGTCTCGTTTTCCGCTCTCTAATGTAAGAAGACTGAAAAATAAACAACTCTGTAACTTGAAATCTTATTTCATATTTCACAGGTGGGGGGGGTGATTAGAGTTTTGAAATTCCTCCACAAATAACATTTGAGTCAAAATGTCCAAAATCCCTACGGTTAGGTTGCGGGTCAAATTGACCCATGTTGAAGTAAAAAGAGAAACGGAAAAAAAATTATATATTTTAGGATGAAACTAGGATAGAAATGTTTCGTAATGGAAGTAGAAATAACATATAACAGCGTGCATTGTGATTTTTGTCATTTGTGCCAATTTTGGGGCAAAGTGACCCGAGAGCAAATTAAGTCATCACATCAAAACAATCTGATTATTTGCTTATCTTTGATCTTCTTGCGGAAATAAGGCTAAAACATTAAGAATTGGCTCGCTCATCCTTTTATTTTTTTTTAATTCAAATCAAATTTTTTGCTATTTATTTTTTTCATCATTTCCACATCCGGTATATTAGCATTTAGCTTTTGTCACATAGAAGAAGCTGATCGCTTGCGTTTCTTGGGCTTGTCGCAGTTGACAGTTTTTTTTTTTTTTTTTTTTTTTTTTTTTTTTGTAGCTGGTAGCTACAAAAAAAAAAAAAAAAAAAAACTGCTCAAGGTCGCCCTCTAGTGGTGAACTTTGTGTTATCACTCACTTCCTGTTGTGTTCTCCCAGCATTCCTGGCCCGTTACGTCCGCGCCCCCCGTGGTCACCCTACGGGAGACAATCAAGTTCAATGACCTCACGCTGACGAGCAAACATATAATTGAGCTCGCCAACTCACCGACTCACCGATCATTTCTCTTCCTCCGCAATTTCGCTGCTGTTGTAACAGCTGGAGACACTCAACAACCCCAGCGGCAACAACAAAACATTAGGCACACTTGCACAAAGTCAAAACAGGAGTTGTATCCAAATGGCCCATGACGTGTGCTTTTCCCAGCACGGGCTCCGTGTTGTTTTTTTGTGTGTGCGTCCTGTCACGATGAACACGCATGCCAGATTTCGTGGGAATCGGACACAGTAGTGCCATATGCAAATATTTTCCAAAACTACTAATCATCAAACCAAAACGGCGGACGACCTGTGCGTTTCACGTCATTCATTCATTTGGATTTTCATGAATCCTGTCAAGATGACTGCGCATGCCGGATTTCGCTTAAATCGGAAACGCTGGCGTGTCAACAACCAGTGTCCCAGGGGGAAACATCAAACCAAAATGGCGGACGACCTGTGCGTTTCACAGCGTTAGTCCTAATTAGATTTCTGAGCGTCCTGTCAAGTTTAACACGCATGCCGAATTGCAGGTAAATCGGTCAAACTGGTGCCGGATGCAAATATTTCAAAGTCAAACGTGGTTCAACGGCAAAACAACAAACCAAAATGGCCGACGACCCGTGCATTTTACAGCATCGTTTCTATGTCGTTTCCGTGTATCCTGTCATGATGAACATACGTGCTGAATTTCATGTCCATTGGGCGTTCATATATTTCAACGTGCGTGCCGGATTTCGAGGAAAAAAAAAAAAAAAAGAGAAAAATGAGAGCTTAGGCAGCATACAGTCTAAAGATCTTTTATTGAAACAAATAAATTAATAAGTTAGTCAAGTGAGCTAATTCTACTCTCAGCAGATGCACGACATCATCATCATCATCATCATCATCATCGGGTGCGGAAAAAAAACTGCTTCCATCGCTGGAAGAAGTTGGAAGACTGTCTCAGCATAGCTTAGCTAGCTTAGCATTTTATTGCTTTGTTCAGTGTGTGAGATCGCTATTCCGAGGACTGTGCGGAGCTGGAATGTCAAAAATGGCGGCAAATCAGTGCGGGGGTGACGTCGTGAGCGAGAGAACGTGCACGGGGAAAGGAAAAGAGAGAGAGAGAGATGAACAGAGAGAGAGAGAGAGAGAGAGAGACCGAGAGCGAGAGACATGCAAAACGCATCCAGGCAGGCAATGCTCGCTCACGTGCGCTTGTGGCGCCCTCCAGCGGCATGCCTGGTGAGCTACGTAGGTCACGTACACTTCATTAGGCACACCTGGACAACAAAATTAGGCGATCCAATGAAATCATCCTGCCTTGATTCTTGATTCTCAGCGTTTTTTTACTCAACTTCTGACGTTTATATGAAGGGGGGGGGGGGAATAAATAAATATATATATATATATATATATATATATATACTTTTTTGGGAACTCGCCCCACCACCCGGTCTTTTTTATTGTAGGTAATGTGTTCATTAGAGAGGAGGCCTTCATAAAAAAAATAAAAATAATAAAATAAAAAAATCAGCACTTTTCACACATGCACCTAACTAAAATCCTTCTAAAATACTTGCTGGGAGGGTGTTTATTTACTGAACTGCTCAGTGTATCGGGAGTTTATTCAGGGTAAGGTATTGAACAAAGGCATACTGTTTTGAACCATGTTAATTTGCTTAATTAAAAATCATTTGATCACTTAAGCATTGATAAATAAAGTAAGACACGAACCACATAGCAATTAATTGAGGCGTGGTGTTTACTAGAGCATTTTGATATTCGTGACGCCAGAATTATCGTATTGGATCGCCAGATGAAACTGTGCAAGTGTGCCTAATATTATGACCAGTGGAAACCTAGTCAACTGGTGCTTGTGCTCAAAAATGTTTTGCACATTTCCTTGATTTTGCGGTCGTATTGACAACGAGGAAACGGAATCGACGCGTGAGCCTCCAACGAGAAAATGGCGGCGGCGCGACGGAAGGCGCACGTCTCCTTTTTAACGGGTTTCTTCTTCCGCATGCAACAAGTCGCGTCTCGCAATGCCGCAAACACGTAAACATGGCCCCGGCGTGCACGATGCCAAACACGGAGTGATGTTTTTTTTTTTGTCATTTCTTTTCTTTCGCATGTGGGCTAAGAGCCTTACATTCATCACAGTATCCTTAAAAAAAAAAAAAAAAAAAAAAAGTACCTTTGTTTTGATACCCTTGAGACCATAGTTGTGCGATTTCTATTCACTGTACCTCGAGGGAGTCAACGAGACTCCTATTTTTGCAAGCTAGTGTTGACCCTCAAGAGGCGTGCATGGGCGGCTCTCAGTCCAGCGGAGCCCTCCGGAAGGGTTAAAAACAACAATTCTGGCTAGGACTCCAACGTGGCGCTGTCGGACTGCGAGAGCATGTTGGCGGAGGGGAAGAGGTCTCTTTGGTCCGTGGGGCTGTGGTAGTCCGACGTCAGGTCGGCCAGCTGCGACGACGAGCCTCGTTTCAGGCACTGCGAGTACAAGCTGAGCAGCAGGTCCAGCTTGTTCTCGATGGACTGGATCTGGAAGGTTCGTTTGCAAAAGCAATCGGTTACGTTCCCGGGAGAAAATGTGTGTCATTAAATCCGATGACAATTGGTTGGGATTTTGTTTCGCATCACTTCCTCTCGCTAAAGCCCGCGCTTGTGATTGGCTCTCTTGGGTCATGTGCCATTCTGCCGCCGTCTCAAACATGACATACTTTTCCAAATATGACTTCCAAGCGCCACCTTGTGGCGCAATGTATTAGTTTCTCTGAGAAGTTTAAAAAAATTTTTTTTTTTTTTACACATATAACTAAACATAGTTACAGACATTACAGAGTAGCGGGTATTTATTTGAAGTAAGGTCTTTAATATAAGAGACGCCTTTCATTTGCTGTTAACAAAATGCATTTATAGGTTCTTTTACTTGATTGAAATTTAAAATAATATATTACAATATAACCCTGACAAATGACATTCCGTTACAATCGGCGTATTTGGCGTAACGTGACAATATTAAAAGTCGTACCTGTTTCTCCACTTTGACCACGCGTCCCATCATGCTCAGCTCGTCCAGAGAGTCCAGGTCCGGCGGAGTCTTCTCGCCCTTTTCGGGCCGCGCCTTCTTGTCGGGCTGGATGGCGCCTCGCCCGATGATCTGGTCCACCCTGACCGGCGGGACGCCGCATTGTCAAAACCGCAACCCTTTTTTTTTTTTTTTTTTTTTTTTTAACCTTTATTTATTCTCGCTTCCTACCGCATCTGCAGGCTCTTGATGCGGCCCAGCATGTCCAAGTGTCCGGCCGAGTACTGCTCGATGACGTCCTTCACGTCGTACGGACGCAGCGTTTCCTTGAACTTCCTCTTGGCCACCAGGAACTTCAAAATCCTGCAGACGCGCACACAAAGCGACGCGCTGGGTACTTCCTGCCGCACCGACCCACGCTTACAATAAAACAATAAAACGCGCGCCGCGGAAGACGAATTACAGTATCCAATGACCTTATCATTCACAAACAGGCCCGTCAAAAAGAGCAACGCATGCGCTTATACTGTGATGATGAGGATGAAGATGAGACATTCGCCTTATCGGGATTTGCTGCTTCAGCAATTCGGGAAAACAGCGTGAGCGAGCGTCGCCAAGTGGAACGCGCCGTCACTAACATTCACTTGAAGAGAAGAGAAACAGGCCTTCCATGTTTGGATCTGGATCAAACTTAATTATTACTTAACTACATATGTGAAGCAAATTAGAACCTGATCGGATTAGGTTTGACAGAGTTATACCGTGGGTGTCTAAACGTGCTCAGTGTAAACACACAATCCAGATTCAAAATGGTGACATCGCCGCTTCTTACCCGACAGAAATTTTTTCAAGCCCAATAAGATTTAGTGCCTAAATGTGTTCAATATACAACAGGTGTCTAAACGTGGTCAGTATAAACACACAATACAGATTCAAATTGGTTTGACATCACCGCTTCTTACTCCACAATTTTTTCCCAAGCCCAATAAGATTTAGTGCCTAAATGTGTTCAATATACAACAGGTGTCTAAACGTGGTCAGTGTAAACACACAATCCAGATTCAAACTGGTTTGACATCACCGTTTCTTACCATGCAAATCTTTTACAAGGCTTATAAGATTTTGTGCCTAAATGTGTTCATTATGCAACAGGGGTCTGAACATAGTCCGTGTAAATGCACAATCTGGATCAGATCTGTTTGATTGGCATAAAAAAAAGGTGCGGCATTTACATGCGCATTTTGATATTTGTAACGGCATAAATACCGTATTGATGGACACTTCAAATGGGGTTGGCTTTGGCCAGTGTAAATGCACAATCTGGATCCGATCCAGTTTGATGGAACTGGTTCTGATCCCGCGTCACCAAAAACATTTGAAAATGATCCATTTTTTGAATGACATTATCATTTGTATTTTCATGGGAACATCCCCGGGGGATTTTCTTGAACTGCGTCCGGCGAGCGAAATCTCAGCGGCGCGTCCGACCCACCTGACGGCTCGGATGAGCGTCTTGACGGCGGGGATGACCTCGTCGGTGGCCACGTCGCAGTAGCCTCTGTCCTCCGCGCCGTCCTCGCCCAGACCCTCCGCTGGCACGGAACACATTCCCGTGGGTGAGTACGCGCGGAAGGCGCCGGAATTTGCTGCGGAAATCGACGGCGTACCGTCGGCGGGGGGTCGGGCTTTGAGCCGGAGAGACGTCCGGAAGCGAGTGCGGTCGTTGAAGCTCCAGCTCTTCTGCACCTTCCCGGGGCTGGCCGCCTCGGGGACGTTCTCCTGGCTGGGCGTGCGCTGCACGCCCGGCGGGCCGGGCGGCTGCGGCGACGCCTTGTTCCGGATCGTCTGTGCCGAGCGAGAGCTGTTCATCCGGATCCTGTCCCGGAAGCCGAGTTTGCTGCTGCTGACCGACAGGGGGAGAAGGGCTGAAGACTTGGTTGCCACTGATTTTGTTTCCCCCCCCCCGAATCGGGATCGTTCGGTCCGCGCCGCTAATAACCGAGATGAGAGTTGCGGGAAAAACTGGGAATGCTCGGAAACATAAAATCGTGCGACTATTAATTGATTATTATGTCATATATACTGTAAACCATACATATATGCACGTACAGTATATACACTTACATATATACACACACATGTATGATAATTGGACAATTTCAAAATTACATAATCAAATATAAATTCATCAAAAATGTCAAAATGTGGTTGTTAACAGAAAACAAATGTACATTTTTACAAAATGCAATTTAAGTATATTTACAAGTTTGTCTCAGCTCAGAATTTCTTCATATTTTTATTTGTATTTTCTGTCTGGATGGAAAAGTCCAAGCCACAAATACCAGGGATGCAAGATGCGTTGAAAAAAAGCGGGGAAACAAAGCAAGCGAGCAGCTCAGCGTGACTGACGGCATCCAAAAAATAAATAAAGGGTCGCCACGGCAACGGGAACCACGCCGCATTGATCTCATCACGACTCGGCAGAAAAGCGGGAAAAATGCAGTCAGAATAAAAGACACGCTCTCTTAATCGCATCAGCGGAGAGCTTAGGCATCCAAATCCGCTTCAAAAGTGCAGTCGCGCAGAAAAAAAAAAAAAAAAAAAACCAACACTCACACAAACAAACGCACACGCTTCGGACAAAAACGCAAACTGGCGACATTCGGAAACCGCCGTCGCGCGACACACATTTCCGCGCGCTCGCATTTGATTGCAAGGAAGGTCGATATGCGCGTGTGGAAATGTCGTCGGTGGGCTGTGATAAAGTCAGTCAACATTCACAACATGGCCACACAAATGCAGGTGAAGATGGTTTCAAAAGTCTACACACCCCCTAACATTTGAAATCTACTTTTTTCCCCCCATGTTATCATTTATAAAGATTTTTTCTTTTTTAATTCCATCATATTATTATGACTCTTTTTTTAACGCAAATATTTTTTGACATATTATTAAGACTTTTCTGGTAAAATGACAACTGTTGTTATTTTGTTACGTAAAATTCTTCAATAATATTCCAACTTTTCATGTTGAAAATACTGCTACTTTTTTTTGTTATTTTATTTTTGTTTTTTTCCTTCACTTAAAATTGCATTTGTTTTCATCATACATGCCAACTTTTTTTTTAACGCAAAATGATTTTTTCATATTACCATTTTTTAAGTGAAAATTATAATTTTCCATTATAGTAAAAATTTATGCCTTAAAAAAAAATCTGTCACATTACAAGTCTTTTAAACATTCAATTATATTGTATATTATATTTTTTATTATATATAACTTTTCATGTTGAAAATACTGCTACTTTTTTTTGTTATTTTATTTGTTTGTTTTTTTTCCTTCACTTAAAATTGCATTTTTTTCATCATACATGACAACTTTTTTTTTTTTTTTACGCAAAATGATTTTTTCATATTACCATTTTTGAAGTGAAAATTATAATTTTCCATTATAGTAATAATTTATGACATTACAAGTCTTTTAAACATTCAGTTATATTGTATATTATATTTTTTATTATATTTTATTATATTATATTGTATATTATATTTTTTATTATATTTTTCTTTGTTTCCGATTTGGAATTACTCCCAACTTTTTTAGGTAATTTCTTTCCAGATTTTTTATATTCCCCCCCCCCCCGACATGTACTTCTAAACACAAGTCAAATGAAAAGCCTACTAGAACAGCTGAAGTTTATTGGGAGTCAATGAGAGGCAGGTGTGCACCGCTTCGTACTTAAGATGAGACAAATCTCGTGTTTGTCAAAATCCCTGCGTTGGTGTGGACATGAAGGTGATTTTTGGCGGCAAACGTCCATGCAAAGAGAAACGTTAGCTTAAACGCACTTAAGAGCTGGTAAATAATCAAGAAAGAAAAGTGAAGCATGCCGCATGATTTATTTCCCACGAGACGCGGCGGACTCGTCACGCTCGTGAAACGTCGGCGACTTCCGCCGTGGGCTCGGCCACGTGCGTTGATACATTTTGATGCTTTGGTTATTCGCGAGCCGACGCAAAGCAAAGTCAGCCGGCGGGACATCGTCACGTTAAAGATATGAATTCATTTCATTACATCTTTTTGCAGAGCAGAGACAATCACTGGAACTTTTTGTACTTGTGCAAATGCTGAGAGATTTGTGTGCGTGTGTGTGTGTGGTGTTTCAAAAACAAAGTCCAAAAGAGGATTTTTTATTATTTTTTTTTTTCATTTCAATTGATTGCATCTTTTTCATTGAATAAAATGTTCTGGCCTCATAAATGCATATGAATTCATTTGAAAGTTTAGATTTAATTCAAAACATTTTTTGTTTTTAAACACGAATTAATTCATAAAATTGTATACATTGCAATGGCTTCATTAATTCCTATTCATAAATTACATTTCAAAATTTTCTTATAGGTTTTATTACATTTTTTTCCAATTTAATGAAATAATACCTTTTCAATTTTAATTATGAAAATATTCAAGGGTATACAACCAATAATTAAAAAAACAAATCTAATGCTGTAATTGGTAGTCATTTTTTAAGTACATTTTAAATTTTAAAAAATTTGATTTGATTAAATATATTTAAAATAGTTAATTTTTATGGTAATTTAAATCATGTAAAAAGTTTATGCAATTAATAATCAACAAAAATGTAT
Source organism: Phyllopteryx taeniolatus (assembly GCF_024500385.1). Taxonomy (NCBI): domain Eukaryota; kingdom Metazoa; phylum Chordata; class Actinopteri; order Syngnathiformes; family Syngnathidae; genus Phyllopteryx; species Phyllopteryx taeniolatus. The sequence goes on along the minus strand of NC_084522.1, from coordinate 2,114,675 downwards.
ACAATCTGATATTGTAATTAATACAATTTGATAAATGTTTTATTACACTTTAAATATTTTTTTCAATAAATTAAAATATATACATTTTATTGTAAAAGTTATAAATTTTGTGAATATAGTAATTTGTAAAACGTTTTTTATCGTATTTTTTTCATCCGTCTATCCATTTTCTTTTAGCGCTTATCATATGTCTTTTAATTACATTATTTCCACTAAATATATTTAATATTTTTTTTAATTAGAAAAATATTTTTTTTGTCTGTCTATTATTATTATTTTAATTATTGCTTTATGTTCAGTCTTATTAAGAGCACTGTTACAACAGCGGTAGTTATTTTATTTTATTTTATTGCAATTACATTTTGCGGAAATAAATTTGAATTCGTATTTATTTTTATTTTTTTTTATCTCTCATCAATTCCGAAAAAAATATCGTCTGCTCACATATCATCGCACAAAGTTCTGAAAAATGAACTATGACCCAGAAGAGCTCAGAATTTATGAAGCATCCAATCCTAAATTCAGGAGTCACGGAAGTTTTCATCTCTCGGCATTCCCACGTTCAAGCGTATTTTTTCTGCGTAAACTGAACGGAATGTCGGCAGACAGCGCCGGTCCGCAAAAAAAGGTGCAACAAGCCAAACCATGAAAGGTCAAAGGTTGCGGACGGTGGCGCTCGTGCACAGGCAGCGCGGGTACCTCTGCTTGCGTCCGGCATGAATCCGGAAGAGGCCTCGCTTTTTAGCGAGGACTTGACTGGAGGAGGAGACACACAAGGTAGAGAGGGTGAGGAGGCAAGGGGGGAGGAAAGGTGAGGAGGGAAATGAGGGGATGAGGGGGGGAGTACTCAATACTCCAAACAGCCTTCAAAGCACCAAATGTACACTCATTGGACACTTCATTAGGTACACTTGCACTATACCAAAAAAAAATATATATATATATATATATACACATATATGTATATATAATTGTAACAATGCAGCTAAACAAAAAATATTCTTTATAATAAAATATTAAGTAGTAGTAATAACTACATCAAATCAGAATTCATCGATACATATTTCCTTTAGTGAAGAATAAAAGATCAGACAAATCTTCCCAAAAAAAGTTACAGAAACGCTGATCCATTTTGTAACGTTCTAATAAAAGAGCCGCATAATTGATAAATACTTGTTCAATTATATTTAAATATATAATTAAATTAAATAAGTACAATTAAATTAAATATAATTCAATTTGTGATCTTTCTATTTAATTAAAGTCAAATTATCTTACATATAAATAAGAATTATTTTCTTGTCAGATATAAATCAAAGAAAATATTTAATATTACTTAATTAGGTGTAGCGCCAATCAGTAAATATTTATGAATTTATATAAAATACCTTAAACCAAAGTAAAGATAAAATACATTTGAAACTAATCATGATTCTTCTCATTTCTTAAAAATGATTATGTATTATATATGAATTTAATTGAATACTCCTGCGTTGGCTCGCTTCTGCAGGTGTACCTAATGTTTTGTCCAGTGACCGACCGCCGAATGGCCGCTTTCGGAGTATGGAGACGCTTGGCGAGTCGTCACTTTTTAGCCCGGGCATGCGGGACACCTCAAGAGTAAATCTGTTCAAACGACAATCATTTTCCCAAACACGCCGGCAACTTCCGTGGCTCCTCTTCTTGAATTCGACAAGAAGTTGGGCGAGCAGAAAGCGCAGAGGCCCCTTGCGCCCCAAAATGGAGGCCGATGACGTCAAGCACAAACCTGCGCGGCGCTTTGGGCTTCCTGAGGACGGGACGAAGGGGGGGGGGGGGGGCAAGTGGGTGGGTGTCATGATGGTTGGTGGCCACAAAGAGAAGAAGAAGAAGAAGAGTGGATAGCAGTGAGGAGGAGGAGGAGGAAAACAAAGATGGAGGGAGACACGCGGCGACACTGCAAAAACTAAAAAGATTAAACATCGCAAATTAATTCTAGTTTTTTCCAAGGTGACTCTTTGCAGGGTACAACAAGTGAAACACTGCAAGAAGAGGACTTAAAAAAACAAGGTGGGGTTAGGGGGTGAAATGAGGAATAGATTACGTCATTTAAGCAAAATTATCTGCCAATAGAATAGGACATTTTCATTTACACCACCGAGACGTCTCGAGTTGCACACTACCCGAAATACTTTGACTCGGAAATCACTTAGCTCGGTCTCGTTGTTTTAGATCACAAAAACAAAAACAGGGGCATTTGAACAGGGGTGTGTAGACTTTTTATAAAGCCACTGTATAAAGACAGACAATGATTCGCACTCACATTCGCAGTGTTAAACTTACTCATAACTAGGAACAAAATCTCAAGACCAAGCTATAATATATATTATTATACAGATCTAATTTCGCTTGAATTATTTAACAGATTCCTCATTTCATTACATTTTTTTAATTGATTTCTTTCACATTTTTTTAGAAGAGAATTAGTGCATTAAATTGCTGTTAGACGCACGGCCACACGCAAGCTCGACTCTGTGTGTGTGTGTGTGTGTGTGTGTGTGTGTGTGTGTGCATCCCTGTCACATGGGCAGTGGTGCGAGGTGCGTACCTGTCCCCCGACATATAGGGGGCGCTGTAGGGCCGCAGCCCTGACAGCGGCGTGTGGTGGTAGTTGGCGCTGTACGGTGGCGGCGGCGCACTCTTGGTGGCGTTCCGCTGCCGCTGGAGGTGACTGAACAGTAGCGTCAGTTCTCTGACGGCCACGTGCACAAATAAACATAAAACATGACAAATTCAACACAACAAAAACAAAAAACAAAACAAAAACAAAAACAAAAAAAAAACAAATGAAGAAGGCAAAATCAAAACACGGAACGTGGCCAAAATCAGGGTCCCTGCGCGCAAAAGGAGACGGACGCCGGAGAAGACGCAAACAGTGGAACCACTCAAATTGAATAAAAGTGTCCAATCCCGTTTTTGTTAACAAAAAGTTGCATGCAAATATTTTTGCTTTCCAAATTTATGTTCACAGTTTTTGTTGTCTAAACTCTTTACGTCATAGATCTAAATTTGCAGAAATTGAGGTGTGCAGTCACACTTTGGTTACCTAAAATTTGTTAAAAAAAAAAGTCGCACTCAAATATTTTTGTCTAAATTCACCTTCATACATTTTGTTGTCTAAACTCACGCTCACAGGTCATACGTCCAAATTTGTTGAAAGTGAGCTGTCCAATCACGTTTTGGTTATGCAATATGTATTTGCGAACAAAAGTCACGTTCAAGTTTTTGTTATCAAATTTGTGCTCACAGGTTTTCTCAGACTTGTCATCTGAATTCCAATTCACATTGTGGTTAGCATTTTTTGTTATCAAATATTCGAGTTAACACATTTTTATTACCTAAATTTGCTTTGTTATACGAATTCACATTTATGTTTTTTATCATGCAAAGTTGTGCTCACCTCTCGTTTTTTTTTGTTTGTTTTTTTTTAACCTGAATTAACATTCACTTTTGTCATCCAAAATTGTGCTCTTAGCTTTTTGTTCTCGGAATTCCTGCTCACATGTTTTTGATGTTTGTGATCGTCTCGAGCTAAGGTCACACATTTTAGTCATGTAAAGTTGGAGTCACGACTTTTTTGTTATCTGAATCCACACTCACAGGTTTCTGTTACCTAAATTTGTGGTCACACGTTTTTGTTACCTAATTTCACACTCACAAGTTTGTGTTCCCTAAAGTCGTGCTCACAGGTTTGATCTAAATTCGAGCTCCCGGATTTTCATTATCTACATTTTCAATCCAAATTCACGTTGGCCAGTTTTGGTTTGATAAATTCATGCGCACAGCTTTTTGTTATCTAAATTACTGGCCACGTTTTTTGTCATTTCCATGGCTTCCTTTTGTGAAATCAGACGTGGCCCTCTGTATATTTGTTCGTGTTTCTCTCGTGTTCATCTCCTTTTCAGCAAATTAGTGAAATTAATTTAAAACAAGCACAATGTCAGAAAGTAAATCAAATAGAATCAAATGGTCGCGTCGTCGGGAAATAAATCACAGTTATGAGGGAGGAGCTCATTAAAAGCATGAGTCAGCGGGGTGATGTATATGTGTTTGTGTGTGTGCGTGTGCGCGAGCGCGGCAGCTAACGCTATTCCACGTGCGCGTCTAACAAACATATGGAAACCACGCGAGCGAACGAGCGAGCTAGCCAGGAAGGGCATGTCGGGCGTTACCTGAAGGAAGGCAGCATGCTGTCGTAGAAATACCAGGTGGCCGTCAGGTACGAGTGTTTGGCGTCAGTCGAGTACAGACGCCACGCCGCCTGGCAAACGCACACAAACACACGTCGGTTCGGTGGACACTGTTTGTGCACGATTTGTTCAGTTTTGTATGTTTTTTCACTTTTTTTTTGCTTAGACCATTTACAGATTGTCAACTCTGTTTTTGCATCGTTTTGCACAAATTTGAGCAATATTTACCAGGGCCCGACCGATTCATTTGCCGATATTAGCCCTTTTTCAAATCAGAAAAAAAATAAAATAAATAATAAATCAGCCAGATTTATTTTTTTTCTTGCACATTAACACGTTACAATATGACAACAAAGACAAAGATAATGGCATTCAAACAAACAAAACAAATCGGCCAAAACCGGCCGATTTTTGGACGATTGTGGCTGATTTTTCTCTTTGCTGTAGAGTTACAACAACTATTAAAGGACAAAGTGTTGCAAAACAGTCAAATGTAATGCCTGTAATTCCTATTTGTTTGTCAGCGTTAAGGGAACAAAAAAATAAAATAAAATAACATTTTAAAAAGTTACTTTATTCATATATATTGTTGACAGGAAACGGCTGATTCATCGGTTACTGGAATTTGAGTCCGCCAAATATCGGAATTGGCATCAGCCTCCAAAAAATCCATAACAGTCGGGACCTAATATTTACATTGTTTAAGCACCGTTTTTACATTGTCTGGAACCGTTTTTACACAGGTTTGACAACACTTTGCACCATTTCTGCATAATTTGTCATTTTGTCCTCATCCCATCAGGATATCTTCCGGACTTTCTCATGCAGTCACCAAATGATTCCCAGTGAACGTTGCGCATCCGGGCAGCTGCTCGTACCTGTATTAGGTTGGCGGCGGGCATGCGTCTCTTCTCGAAGTGCTTCTGTCGGTGCTGCTCCTGTACCTTCAAGGCAAAACCCGAGCCCAGAATTCCCTAAGAAAAAAAAAAAAAAAAAAAAGAATGAAGACGGGGAGCGACGGGAGCGGAGGACAAATAATAAAAGAATAAGGAGTAAGACTTACAGCGGGCAGGGCAAAGAAGGAGACGCCCAGGAGAGCAAAGCCGGCAGCCAGGAGACGACCCAGCCACGTGCGAGGGATCTTGTCGCCGTAACCGATGGTGGTCAACGTTATCTGACAGAGACGTACTGTACATAACTTTTTTTTTTTTTTTTAAACAGATTTTTTTTCATGTATACAATTTATTTATAAATAAGATAGGGGGGGGGGGGGAAGTGTCTTTCTTTGTCATTTATTATATTATTTTATTTGTGTATGCTGTGATGTATATCATATTCTTTTTTGCTTTATTCATTTTATTACAATTATTTAACCCCTAGAGATAGGAAATTCAATTAAACAAATAAATAATACTACAACAGAATATTACTATAACAGAAAAATTATACAATGTAACAAAAAGAAATATGAAGAAATACAATTATAATCATATTTGTTTTCAATCAATTATAACTAAACAAGAGTATTGCCCTAATTGAAATTCTTAATTATTACAAGGAAAAATTATACAAAATTGTGATAATCACAATAAGTTATATTGTACGCAATAGTAATTATTTTTTTAATTAATGAGTCCATGAAGTGAAATCAATAAAAAAAATTAAACATTACGTCCTATAAAAAGATATACTAATATATAAAATGTTAATCCCTAACGAGAGCATTTCGATTCTCGTTATTAAATCATAATCATCATCCTCTAAAAAAGAATAAAGAATACAAATATATAACTACAAGAAATTAAAAAACAAATCTAATATAATAAAAAATGGGAATAATTGAACAAAAAAATAGGGAATAAGGTTTTAAAAAAACAAACAAAATACAAACATCTAAGGAAATTAAACCAAAAATAGGGAGGAAAATAAATAAAATACAAAACAAATCAAATAATATAGGTAAACCAAAAATAGGGACTAAAATAATAATAATAAAATACAACTACATTGAAAATTAAATACATTACAACATTCTTTTTTAATATATGCGTCCATCATTGTTTCGGCAGAATCTTTGATCCAGCCCTTGTATTGACTCTCGTGTGTACCTAATGAAGTGGCAGTCGTGACTTATTACGACGCGATACTCACAATGCCCCACCAGAGGGAGTCTGCATAGTTGCTGAAGTCAGTGTTGTCCTTCTCGGCCAGGTAGACCAGGAAGGAGGCGAAGATGAGCACCAGGAAGCCGATGTACCACGCCGTGATCAGCTCCTGAGAGACCCACCAATCCATCACTCACGGCCGTCGGAACGCCGAGCTCATCGCTTTCGGCGGCCGAGGTGCGCGTTCCTCGTCCTCATCGTCAGCACGAACGCTGCACGCCAAATGAGCCTTCGAGTGGACTTTGGCCTCCGAGGCGGCGCCTAATCACGTAACAACTGCTCATCGCTTATTCTCGAGCTTTCATCCCATTAAGTGACCATTAGGAGTCGCCGGTAATACCGTTCCCGCACCGGCGTGATAATCATCGGCGTATCGTCAGCGTTAGGGATGTGAGGAACATCCTGATCACTCAGTCAAAATATTCAATATATTAAATATTAAATATTATTATTGTGTCACATCTTGTCGCCCATCGCAATGGACGTTGTTTCGTTAGCCGCTTTCCCACCTTGCTATGAGCGTAGACCACAGATCCCAGCAGCTTCCAGGTGCCGCCCCGCCGGTCCATGCGCACCATGCGCAGGATCTGCAGGAAGCGCATGCTGCGCAGCGCCGACGTGGCGAAGATGTTGCCCTGCGTGCCCGCCGCGATCACCGCTAGCGACGCCACAAACACGATGAAGTCTGAGGAGAAACAGCGCACACGAAAATGGTAGCAAAAACGGGAAGGAGCGAGGATGGCGGAAGGTTCCGCGACGGGCTCCCGACCGATGACGCAGAAGGGTTTGCGGGCGAATCGCAGCCGTCCCTGCCAGCCGCGATATCGGCAACAGCAGCCGGCCGCCCAGATCCTGATGAAGTACTCCAGGCCGAACACCACGATCATCACAAACTCCTGGAAAAAATGGCACACGACAAAAGAATGGAGTCAGGTTCCACAGGCTGGGAAAATTAGCATGTCTGCAGAAGAAAAATTAGTCATAGGGTTATTTGCAAATATCACAAAAACGTGTACGTCTACAACGTAGACCGAAGTAGAGTAAATGGAGTAAGGTTCCCCTGGCAGGAAAAGTTAGCACGCCTACATTAGAAATAAACAAAACAGGTACCTTATCAATATCGCAAAATGCTGAACTGCATGTTTACAACACAAACTAAAGTGAATGGAGTGAGATTCCTCTGGCAGGAAAAGTTGAAAAACAAATGACAGCGTTCATTGTAAATATCACAAAAACGTGTACGTCTACAACATAGACTGAAGTAGAGTAAATGGAGTAAGGTTCCCCTGGCAGGAAAAGTTAGCATGTCTGAAGAAAAATAAATAACAGCATTCAATATAAATATCCCAAAAACGTGTACATCTACAACACAGGCTAAAGTAAAGTGAATGGAGTGAGGTTCCACAGGATGAAAAGTTAGCATCTTTTCAGCAAACGAAATGAAAACACAGCGCCAAAAGCACTTAGCAAAGCATGCAGCGAGCCCATTTTGAAGAGAAAAAGATGGCAAACCAACTGGCACAAAGTGAGTGGAGTGAGGTTCCTCAGACTAGGAAAGTTAGCACAAGGTGTTTTGTTGTTTCCATGCTCATATTTGTCAACAAGAACCAATAGACTGGACTTCATTTTTATAGCTTGTGTGTGTTTAAACGTGAAACAAGAAATGTAGCTCTGAACCTCAACTTCTCCTGCCTTGCTGTTTGTATTTATGCAGCGTTAATGTTGATTTTACTGCGGAATCGATATATTCAGTATATGATTTATTGGCTTACTTTTCCACACTTTCCGCCGGTGTTCCCGGGACGTAAGTGAATTCCTCCAGCGGCTAATCGTCAGCTTAGCCGCTCGGCCATTGATCGGGTTTGAAAAAGAAGCGCCGAACAAAGCGAAGAAGGCGAGAAGGGAGGAGCGCGGGAGGAGAGGGCCACTCGAGGTGAGGCCGGCGTCCATTAAGAGGCCGCCGCATCATAGCGGCCGGTGGGGAGGATGATTATGGGATGGCTATTAGGATTAGTGGACGGTGTCTGCGATTTCCTGCACACTCGACAGCACCTGAATCCCCCACGCTGCTTAGTCGGCGCTCTGAGAACAATGACGACGCTTTAGTGTGTGCGTGCCAGTTCACACAAGCTTTTTTTAAGTCAACTTCAAGCGCTTTTCTAGCACTTTCCACCTCAAATGTTAAGCATTCAATCTTGCAACTTTGCGCAATGACTATTTCTGTCAACATAACAACAAGAGCAATTCATATTTGTAAATTGTTTTAAGAGTCATCAATGAATATTTAATATAAACTACTCAGGAATATACACAAATGTATTTTGTGAAAAGAATATATACATTTTAAATGATATACAATATAATAACAAAATACTACGTATGTTTTATGTACAGGTCTGTGCACACTGTTCTGAAATTAAAAAAAATAGAATCTGAGATTGGACTTCCCGGCGGACCCCCCTCTCCAGCACCCCTGAATAGACCTTACCAGGGAGGCTGAGGAGAGTGACCCCCCCCTGTAGTTGGAACACACCCTCCAGTCCCCCCTTCTCAAAAAGGGGGACCACCACCCCAGTCTGGAGCGGTTCGCAGCCGAGGGTGAAGCGGCTGGGATGAGAATCGGCAACCTCCAAATCTGAGACCGTGGTCCTCAGTCGGAAAAGGGTGGCGTGCCCTCTCCGGGTCGGGGATGAGATCCTGCCCCAAGTGGAGGAGTTCAAGTATCTCGGGGTCTCGTTCACGAGTGAGGGAAGAACGGAACGGGAGATCGACAGGCGGATCGGTGCGGCGTCTGCAGTGATGCGGACTTTGTATCGGTCCGTTGTGGTAAAGAAGGAGCTAAGCCGAAAGGCGAAGCTCTCCATTTACCGGTCGAGCTACGTTTCTACCCTCACCTATGGTCACGAGCTGCGGGTCGTGACCCAAAGAACGAGATCCCGGATACGAGCGGCCGAAATGAGTTTCCTCCGCAGGGTGTCCGGGCTCTCTCTTAGAGATACGGTGAGAAGCTCGGTCATCCGGGAGGATCTCAGAGTAGAGCCGCTGCTCCTCCGCATCGAGAGGAGCCAGATGAGGTGGCCGGGGCATCTGATTCGGATGCCTCCCCGACGCCTCCCCGGTGAGGTGTTCCGGGCACGGAAAGACTACGTCTCTCGGCTTACCCGGGAACGCCTCGGGATCCCCCCGGAAGAGCTGGATGAAGTGGCTGGGGAGAGGGAAGTCTGGGCGCCCCTGCTAAAAATACAGCCCCCGCGGCCCGACCTCGGATAAGCGCTCGAAAATGGATGGATGGATTGAAAAAGAATATTAGTTGAACTTAAAATGATATATAAAATATGCACATAAAAAAATGTAACATAAAATGATATCAAATATACTACTAACACGTTGTAGGTACATGTATATGCGCACATTCATCAACCAAAAAGGTTTTAGTTTAATATACCCAAACAATCTCAAAAGTCACATGATGGTTGATGACTTGCGTGTGCGTGTCTTACGAGGATGAAGAGTCCCTGGTTGGCGACGCCCTGGTGCTCGGGGATGGTGGAGAAGACGGACAGCACCAAGCAGCTGAACACCAGCAGGAAGCTGAAACACGCAATATCGCTACAGTCACGTCGTCATCGCAATAATAACACAGAAGTGGCCTTCGTAGGTGTTGGAAGTGCTTGGAGGAAGTAATGGCCACTTGACGCGGGGAAGAAAACAGAGCATAAATTCGCTTTAGATTACGCGGTCCGCTCGCGCTAACGTAAACAACGACGACGGCAGCTGAGAGCTTCGCAACCGACGACGCTTTGCGTTTATTTTGCTTCAACTGACGCTTTTGGGTTTTGTTTTTTTTGTTTTTTGCTTTTTTTTCGTCCCCCGCAGAATGATGCACGACGTTTGCGGCGACAACGGTTGTGTTTTGCCACAGTGGAAAGTTCGTGGCGCGGCGGCCAGCTGTCAGCGGCGCGCGCACGGAAGGAAAAGTGGGAGGACGGCGCGCCGAACACAACGCAGGCTGCAGAGGGAGGGGGGGAAAAAAAAAAAAAAGAGAACTGCTCAAAAAAGAAACAATGACGGGAAAGGGAAAAACATATGAAAATTGAAATCAGAAATGAAAATGAACCTCGAATGAAAAGCAAAAAATTTAAAAGAGAATCAAAATTGGGTTGAGCAATTAATGCTGGACTCAAAGTGACTGTCAAGCAAAAGAGGGAAAAAAAACTCAAATTATATGATAAGTAAAAAATGGATTACAAATCAAATGAAATATAACTATTTCATTAAGAAAAAAGAAAAAAATACATATAATAATGGGAATAAACCCGAATAAAAAAATGCTACCAACATGGAATACTATTTGAAATAAAATAAAAACATCGCAAACAGAAATAATCATGAAAATGTCCACATTGAGGAAATTACCAGGGAGTCAAAGTGAAATTGAACTAATGAAATCTAAAATTAATTCAAATCAATTCAAAAAGAAAGAGAATGACATGATCAAAATATCTGCTCAACTCAAAAGGAATTTGCAAAATTGAAAAAAAAAAAAAAAAAAAGATACAATGAACATCAAGTCAAACAATTCATATTTTTAAATAATATTACAAATAAAAATATCAGAACTGAGGGAAGCCCAAAAAGACTTTAGAATTCATTTGAAATAAAATTTAAAATATCAGCATTGGGGGAGTGGCTGACTCAAAGGGAATATTAATCTCAGTCAAATAAATAAATGCAAAAAAAAAAACATTAATAAATTCATAGAATTAAATCAAAATGAGAAAATGTACCAAAAAAAAAGCTCAGTTTATTTTTTTTTTATTCGATAAGATTTTGTGGGTGTACCTTATATTGTGGTTAGTGAATGACTACATACCAAAATGTGCAAAAAGGTGTTTTTTTTTTTTTTTTTTTTTTGTTCCAGTGCAGCCAATTTCTATCAATCTGCTTTCCTAAAAGCAATTCATCGGCGAGCCATGACATCATCCCTCCTGCTCTTTCCTTTTTGCCGTTTTGAGATGAAGCGCAGGTGCTTTCTTTCAGCCGACTTGTAAAAACGAGGACGTGAGTCACGGGTCGACACAACCTGGAACAATCCAGACGACACAACTCTGGAAGTGCTCAGCGTCGCCACGGCGCACGAAAGCGAGAAAGCCACCATTTTCCAGATGGAACGGGACGATGAAATTGACCACATACGGTAAATAAATGAGTCAATTAGTCATTTTGCGGAGACTCCGTGTGAAAGGGGCTTTGGAAAGGACAGAATTTCCACACCTTTATTTCCCCCGTGTTGCCGTTGTGCAACAACACGTAATAGAAGGACAAACTCGAGTCCGCAATTAACCTCCGTGTCACAGCCGCAACAGAGACGCGACTTTGACTGTGTGTAAGGGGAATTCCGCAATACTGGTACAGCCGTATGAAGTGTAACACCCACTTTTTTTCCACCCTGCCGCTGACGCCCTCTTATTACCGGATTTCGTGAACGCGCACACAATAAGCGATCTCCAGCTTTGGCTGCGTGAAAGGCACAAGCAGTTAAATGCCATATCTTGTGTTGCAGGACCTCTGCGCGAAAGGGGCCCTTGTGAGGATGACGATGCCAACGCAAAGCGGAGAAGCGACTACCGAACACGTCGTACGCTGAACACACAAACAGAGTTGCGCAAACAACAACAGTGTTACCACACATGCGGCACCTTGCGCGCGGAGAAAGGTTATTTTCCAAAGCAGGAAAAACAAAGGCAAAATGTAACGCCACCAACAAAAAAATATGAGACGTTAAGTGCTTTTTGACAAAAGTGCTGATCCAGCAGCTCAAATGCACCCAGACTGAGAGGAAGCGGGAGGAGGGGAGTGAAGGGGGGTGACGGGGAAGTGGGGGTTGTGTATGTTAGCTGACGTGACTAAAAAAAAAAAAAAAGAAGTATTTGTTTTCCTCGGAATGCCACGAGCCCCCGCTAATGCCGATCAATTATTTATTTGCCCGAGAAGGTGCCACGTGGGCGTTCCGCATCACCACACGTGCGACATGCTACATGCTAAAGGGGGTGTCAAGTTGGACGTCTGACTGAAAATAACGCCTGATGTGCCAACTTCATTGAAACTCCAGCCCCTTTTACACTGCCTGTCAAAAGCAAACATGTTTCCGCCTCCGTCTTGTATCAATGTAATTGATTGAAAAGCAATTTTCTGGATGACGTCTGCGTGTAAGGTATGCCGCAAAGTCGGGACGGGGCTGTGGAGTTTAACACCAGACCCTCACTTGTCCCGTTTTCTGGTTTGCTACGTAAAAGGCAAACACGGATAAACGCCTGGTCCTTTATTACGGCTGTGATGTGCTCCTTTAGCGGAAACTGTGTGAAAGGGGAGTCACGTGAGCTTGGAATTTAATGCTTTCACGCACACACGCACACACACTGGCTGTCACACGAGTGTCAGCGAGAAAGTTGAAAGCGCTCGCTAACATTTATCCGCCGTATTGTTTGCGGCAGGCGGCCAATTAGCGGCGGGACCACCCGCCGCTGACATCTGACGGCACGAAAACAACGACGACGGCGGCCTCTTTCACGCCGACGTCCAGCAGCGGAGCAGGCTCTGGTGCATATGTGAAGCCCCTTTCGCGCAGAGTTTTTGCAAAACAGTAACAAGTCTGGTGTGACCGTACTGTTCAATTTCACACCCCTCGACTGACATTGCGGGGGAACCTTACCCACGGACCTTTGCTACGGCAGTTTGCAAACGACGTTGCCATGAGACCCTCCCGCTAGCCTAATGCTAACATGAATGGAAAATGCCATTGACATGCTAATGTTAGCACTGATTGTTGCAATTTTACAATCCTTTGTGCGAATCGGCGTCACGACGGGCGCTCGTTAACATTTTCCGGTGACGCCTTTCGACAATGAACGCACGACACGCGTGAAAAGCGCGCACATTTTGCTCGTGTGCGCAAGCTAATGTACACACCCGCACACTTTCTCTCTCACTCACAAACAAAGTCACACAGTCACTCTCAATCAAACACACACACACACTGTCACTCTCACTCAACAAACAGACACAGACGCGCGCGCACACACGTACACGCACCGCAGGCCAGGCAGACCTTATAAATACCGTCCCCGCGAGTTGTGATTGTGTTTGAGGCCGGTCGCCATGGTGCCGCTTCCTGGCCTGTTTACAGCGAGCGCCGCCATAAATTAGGACCATCTCGACAACACTCGAGCACGCGGGCGGGCGGGCGCGCGGCGGCCGAGGCGCCCGGACCGAGGCCTTCGCGGGACGTCGCCTCGAGATGGACGCTCACAGAGAGAGAATGAAAACAGGTTTCACAAATGCTCAATGGGAGGCGCTGTCGTGTGCGCAACAAACACGCCGACACGGGAAGAAATGTCAGATAATGCGAGCGCGCGTTCGCCGCTGGTGGTTTGCGTCATCCTGCTAGCAAAGCAGTCGACGAAGGGTTCGGTGCGGCGCGCTGGGCCGGCCGGCGCCAGACTCCAGACGTCCGCCGAGGCGGAACCGTACTCGCGGTCAAGGAAATCTCCCAAGTGGCGAACAATTACCTCTTATATTACTGCATAAAGTTTCATACATGCATTTCAAACTCAATTTGTGAAAATGCACTGCTATCTTATTGGTCCACTTGATTACAGCCTAGTTATTCCCCCCCCCCTTCATCCTGCTAACAAACGTCCAAAAGTCCCGAATCAGCACTTCCCAAATATTTCCATCAAGCGGGAATTATGTGTCTTCTTCGTGGGCAGCGCGCTTCTGCCGCAGAGTTCCGCGAACCGGCACGCCGCACTTGACTCCGAGCCGTTCAACCGAAACGGGTCTGAAGTTGCACAGGTGGCGGCGACCCGCTCGTCATCTGCGTAAACAAACCGCAGATTCGACCGTGGGCGCGTGACGTCGGCGACCGGCCTTCCTGGCACGCAGTTACACTGAAAACATTCCGTCCGTTGCTGGCCGGCCGCTCTCTCGTCGCCACTGGCGCGTTGGCGGGGACGTGGGCAGTCGCTCTGATTTAGAGCCGTGTGAGAACCAAAACACGGGTAGCCGGGGGGGGGGGGGTTAGGTACAGCCGAGAGCCGTCGGATAAAGCGAAAGCCGGGAATGTTGCTCGTCCGAGCCAAAACTGCCGCACGGAGGCCCAAGTCTTTAAACCTCCCGGCGAGTACGACAAGTGAACGCAGGCTTCAGCGGAAGCCGCTTGGAGGCTACTTCAAGAGAGCGCATACACTTTTTGATACGCCGGTCTGGATTGCTTAGCATAACTCTGACGTGACGTAACCCACCTGACGGATACTAATCCTGTCCTGTCCTACCCTCAACCGGGCCAAATGAGTCCAAAAACCGCAGACTCGGCAAGAACAAACTTTTGCTGGCCTGCTTGAGCGACACGAGCGTGACCTCCTTTGCGGATTACAGGTGTGTCGCCGCCCACCGCAGCCCGGCGGACACTTTTGGAAAGCCTACTAGAACATCTGATGTTTCTTAAGGGTGAATCCGAGGCTCTTGAAATGGTGGCAGGTGTGCGCCGACTCCCATTTAACACGACTTTCATGTTCGGGTCACGATTGCCACAGAGTTCAAGCAGACGCCGGGAGAGGACGAGAGACGGAGAGGGAGGGCGGAAGGGAGGGAGGGAGGGAGGGAGGGAGGGAGGGAGGGAGGGAGGGAGGGAGGGAGGGAGGGAGGGAGGGAGGGAGGGATGGAGGGAGGGAGGGAGCGAGGGCGGGCGGGCGGCGGGTCAATCGGAGTGGGAAGCTCCGCTAATGAGAGATCCAGGAAGAGCGAGCCGGCGGGCAGTAAAGGCATCGGGGTTATAAAGGATTGTTAATGGAGCAGAATTTACACCGGCTGCAGACGTGAACGCGTCCAATGAAAATACGGCCGGTAAAAACACAAACAAAGAAAAAAAATAATAAACATTATTTCTGATTTCATCATCCGGGCTGCGCATTCAAGCGGGCGGTCGCAACGTCCGGCCCGACGCCCATTTGGGGCCACCGAGCTTTTTTTTGGGCCAGACTTCACACACACACAAACACACACAAATTGGTTATTTATTCTTTTTTGGGCTATTTTTCTTAAATATTTCATTATTTTGTCCTTTTAATGACTTCTTTTTAATTTAAATTACTTGAAAAATGATTTATATTGAATATTTTGTTTTTCATTTTAATTAGTAATCATGTTTGTACTCTTCTTCATTTTAACTAATTTAATTGTATATATTTGTATGCTTTTTATTCTGTCTTTGTAACTATTTACAGATACATTATTTTGTAAAACATTATGACTATTATGTTTAGATTTTTTATTATTTACTTTTCTATACTTTTCACATTTCTTTTGATGATTACTTTTTGATAAATATTTGTCTATTTTTTAATATTGTAATTTTGCTTCTTTAATGAACTTGAATGTATTTTTCATATTTCATATTACTCATTAATGTCCACAATAATGTTTATTTTCTTGATAGTAAATGTTTGGATTTGTCAATATTTTTAAATATTTCTTATTACACGTTATGTTTGTCTAAATGTATTCTATTACTTTGAGGCTATTTTATTCATTATTTTTAAAACAGATTAGTTATTTATTTTGTATGCTTTTTATTGTCTCTAATTATTTATATTTATATATATATATATATAGAGTTATATTTTAAGGCTCTAACTTTGTTGTTTTTGTTTTCCATTTTTTTTGCTGATTTGGTTTTATTTGACTTCCGCATCGATTCTGACATAATTGAACGGAATTGAATTTGGAAGAGCTCGGCGAACGTTCTTCGGCACGTTCCCGACACAAAAAGCGCAGCGGATGGAAGCGCCCTGCGACGTGAAAACCGTCGACTGGAAGCCCCGCTGACGGCGCCACGGGTCCGCCGCGCTCATCTATAAATACGGCGACTTTCGGCCGGAGCGTTCCTAAACACACGCGCACGCACGCACGCACGCAGTCGCCGGAGGGAGCCTGGGCCATAAAAGGTGAGAGGGGATGTTTTCCTGCACGGAGCCAAAGGCTGAAGCCGACTCGCAGAGTCCGTTTGAAAGTTGAAATATCGGCCGCTAATCGACTTCAACTGACAGAATCGGAGGGAAAATGTCATTGGTGAGCATTCCGAGGATTTTCTTCCGAGTCAGACGTTTCCATACAATTTCGTTCGTATTTGCTCCCGATGCCTTTAAACCTGCTGACAAGAGGTCAGGGGGTCAAAGGTTTTGGATGGCCTTCCACCAGCTTCTCACAATTGTGCCCCGTTCCTTTGGCCAAATTCCTTTTTTATGTATTTCTACAATGTTTGAATTTGAATATCTTTTGACTGTAACTTTCTTTTAAGAATTTAAATGATTCCGTCCTTCCAATTTTCAATTACATTTTTAAAGTCACTTTTAATGTCCTTACTGTAAGTTATATGTCTTTAACATTTTGTATTTCATATACTTTTTAATTTGCTTTAATATATGCTTACGGTGGAAGACCGGTTAGAGCTTCTGCCTCACAGCTGTGAGGACCGGGGTTCAATCCCCGGCGCCGCCTGTGTGGACTTTGCATGTCCTGCGTGGCTTTTCTCCGGGCGCTCCGCTTTCCTCCCGCATCCCAAAAACATCCTATCCTGCGATAGGCTGGCGACCAGTTCAGGGTGTACCCCGCCTCCTGCCCGAAGTTAGCTGGCATGGGCTCCAGCACGCCCGCGACCCGCGTGAGGAGAAGCGGCTTGGAAAGTGGATGGATGGACATGTTTATGTCGAACCCTAACTCTAAATTAAACTAATTACTTTTTTGTAATTCAACTTTTAATGTAATTTGCAATGCCATTTTAATGTAATTGTGTTGTAATTTGTACAATATTATTTATTGTATTTTTTTAATGCATCTATTTTTCATTTAATTATTTCTGAATATTTTCTAAAAAAAATATTTTAATTTCAGTTTCAATTAAAAATACTACTTTTTTCAAAATAAATGTAACTTAATTCATAAAGACATTTTCAATAAGGTTTTTAAATTATTCAATATTTTCATGTATTTTTTAAAAAATCTATTATTTTGTATTAAATTTTAATAAAATTTGTATTATTATTTTTTCTTTACCTAAATGTTTGACATTTTTCATCAGAATCGTTAATTTAGTGTAAAACACAATTGTATTTTTTATTTTTTTTTTCAAATGTAATATTCCTGATTTAACTGAATTTAAGGACGTTTTTATTTGGCTTTGGCAGTGAGGCAACGACGCTGCGTCGTCACGCTGAGAACAAGCAGCAAAATTCGCTCCATATTAACACAGCACAAAGGTAAAAAGTCCACATTAATAATAATTAATAATAATTAATAATAATTGCACGTCTCGCCTCAATCAATAATCCTTGGCCGCTCTATTTCCACCCATCAATCAATCACGACACGACCGCTATTCCAAGTATTACTGGATTCCCAAAGACGTGATGTCGCTTTTTTTTTTTTAAGGCTAGTCGGTCCCTATTTAGCCCGGAGTCCGGTCGTCGGCGAAGACGCGGCGCTACAGGGGGCAGGCGAGCCGTGTGACGCGCTATATGCGGCCCTGGGTGAGGAGTTCAAAGGTGAAGGGGAACACTGAAAAAACAGTCCCTCAGGGAAACTGGTTTTCTTCCTGATACTGTGGATTTAAAAAGTCTACACACCCCTGTTCAAATGCCAGGGTTTTTGTGACGTAACCAAGATAAATCAGCTTTTTTTCCCCACCATGAATGTGACCTATAACCTTTAGAACTCAATGGAAAAGCCTACTAGAACATAATCATCACTTGTTTATTTTTACTTCCCATCTTGGAAATATTTTTTTTTTTTCAATTGAGATGTTCAATTTATGATCAAATTAATGGTGGAAAAAGTTTTGAAATTATTTATCTTGGTCTCGTTTTTAAAAAAAATTTTTAACATGACAAAAACCTGGCATTTGAACAGGGGTGTGCAGACTTATTATTATTTCGAAAAAAAAATAAAATAAAGGGTAGTTCATTGGATGACATCATGGCATTCTGATTGGATACTTGGAACAGGAACGTATTATTTTTATCATCTATTTGATTTCATATCATTCATAAGTGCTACCATTTGTGTTGATACACATTTTTCTGTCGTAAAAAAAAGTTCACTTCCGATAAAGCATTTTTCACGAAAAAAAAAATCCAATCAAATCGTAGCTTATCGTGTCTGTGAATGAGTTTCTGACCATGCCGTCACATTCTTGCTTCTTGTTTCACGATACATCCTTCGGAGGAAAAAAAATCTCACTTCCGATAACGTGTTTTCCACGAGAAAACATATCTCATACCCGTCTATGAATCATCTTTGGACAATGCCACGACATCCTTGCTTTTTGTTTCACGACACCACCTTCGGAATTTTTCGGAAGTAAAAAAAATTTCACTTCCGATAAAAAAAAAAAAACTACTGGGAACTACTGAACCCTAACTGGCCGCTTAGCGCAGCAATTGCGTTGAACGGATTTCCTGCAATGCCTCGCACATCGCTGCTTTTCATTTAACGATCGGCTTTCCGAAGTCAAAAGTTCCGATAAAGCCTTCTCTAAAAATAACGACACATGTCGCTAGAAATTGAAGACTGATGGAGGGATCATGGGAAGTCCGCGCTGCGCTCCTACACGGTAGCACGCGGCTCGATGCATTTAGCGTTGTTACGGATAACGCCCCCGCCCCCCCGCTAACCCTCCCCCACGCGGTTCTCCTTTCGACACATGACGGGAATCGCAAAATGCGCTTCCGCGGTCGGCACGCGAAACCGGATCGGGGCGGGCGGGTACGCGCCGTGTCTTTCCGCTCAGAAAACAAAGTCTGGGATTTCCCTGGGAAATAATCGCGCGATGGCATCAGCGGAGACGGCAGCTGCACGCGCAAAACGCGCCGCGCGGCGCAGGCAGCGTCCGCGCGCGAACGGCGGGTCCGCGCCACGTGCCAGCCGAGCAGCCGGCGGAGGACAACTGTTGGCCTACCCTGGCAAAGACAAACCAACGCTGACACACTTTAAAAATAAGCGGCGGATGAACTTTGACTTTCGCCAGCGCGCTGACGCGGCATTCTTGATGTGACAAGGACATTAAAAAAAAAAAAAAAAAAAAAAAAGAGTTCTCGAACAACTTTATAAGCGACCGACTGACCGCGGCCCCGACTTTGACACTGCTGACATCGAGCAGATGGCATCCACGCACATGCTATCAAAAATTTTGTATAATTTTAGAATTTCTCGACGGTCTCCAACTCTGTCAAAGGACAAAACGTCTTGTAAGGGTTGGCCGAATTGACTACGAGGTGATGAAAATCGAGTCCAAGTCAATGAATCGACGCGCAGTACAGCGGTCTCCAAGCATGTTTTGCGCCACGGGCCAGTTTCACGTCAAGACTTTTTTCACGGAAACAAATAAGAACAAATGGCAAAAATCGCAAATGATGATTAGGCTAATTTGTAGTCGTTTAAAATAGTCTTTCATATTTCCACAAGCTCGGAGCTCCGTACCGCCGTACGAACCGACGTCAGTGTCGTAAAGCCATCGGGATAGCCGAAGCTAGCCAGGCTAACCGCTAGGCTCTCCCACAACTAGCTTATTTTCCTCCTCTCAGAACCACGCGGACGTAAAAAAAGACTGTTTGTCGACTGCTAGCGTGAAACGTCCATATGGAGTAGTGAAGTCGACTAGTCAACTAGTCGGTTCACCCCCTAGCAACTTGTCGGGGATTACTTTTCTTAGTCCAAACGTGGATTATATAGACAGATGTTTATGTCTTCATGATTTATGGTTTGTGCGCGTGTTTTTTGTTTGGTTTTTTTTGACAGTGGCCTCCTGGAAAAGTAATTTGAGCGCACATATAACGAGAAGTGACAATAAATGCTGCCGCGCCACATTGGGAATCGTGCGCCTGCAAACAAAACATCTGCCCGTCAAAAATGGGAATTTTCTGCACAAAATAGATTTGCCGTTTCGTGACAAACTCCGACTCGGTCCAATTTGGGAAAAGTACGCGTGTGTGTTTTGTTGTCAAGTTTCTCCCAAAAAGTCCCATTGTCAAAGAGATCGATTTTTGTTCCATCATAGCGTTGCCATTTCCAACAAAACAGAGGGCAAAATCCTCTGAGACGGTTGCGCGATTACTTTTGTGAGCCCCAAAACCGACTGCGATATGCTCCACTGTGGAAAAGCTCATTTAGCAGCTAACAGCATCGCCGATTCTCAACCGATTCAAAACTGAACCGCGTGCGCTATTCCGACTTTTCGGAACTCAAGACACCGTTTGCTATGATACGCCGCGATGCATTACCGGCGCATGCCGCCTCGTCAATTGATTTGAATCTCCAAAACTCCCCCACGTGATCTAATGACGGGGGAATTGAAGAGTGCCGCTGAAATGCTTGCTTGCGGAATTGGAAGCTACATCAAACAAACAGCTGATCCAACAGCACGTGATTTTACTTTTTTTTTTTTCCCCTCCCCCCCCCCCCCCCCCGCACTTTCTTCCCAAAGTGTGGAAGAAGAAAAAAAAAAAAAAAAAAAAGCATTGCGGAGACTCACATGAAGACGTGGTAGATGAACGCCCATCCCCTCGGCCGCTCCAGCACGTTGTACAAGTAGTTCTGCAGCTTTCGGAAGCGCTTGGCGGTCCGGGACGCGCCGCCCGCCCGGGGGCCCGGCGGTCCGGGCAGCGGCGTGCCCAGCAGCCCGGTGCGGTGCGACGGCAAGCCGCGCTCGGGGGTGGACGGCTCGCTGCGCTCCGCGTGCACGGCGGTGAGCGCCACGAACTCCACCCGCCGCTCCGGCGACGCCAGCGTGCGGACGCCGCCGTTGTTCGACGGGCTGCCCGACATCAACCACTGCGGGGCGCAAAGTTCGCCTCCATCCGGGGAAAGTCCCCACCCGAGAGAAAACGCTTGAAAAACACGCGTGGAGGACTCGAGTCAAGTTACGGTGGGCAAAGGAAGCGCCCGGACGCGCGTGACGTGACCCGCGGACTTCATGGCGCTGCCTGGCGCGCGCTCCTCCTTTGCGCGAGTGCGCGACCAGGCCAGGTGGAGGAGGGAGGGTCGCGCGCACGCCAGCGCGCGCGCGACCCGAAGTCAGACTGGAATCCGAGCATGACATGATGGGTGCATGACTGAACGGAACTTTGGTTGATGTCAAAACATCAAATCATATTTGAAAGGATTTCAAAAAACATTTGGATTTCGAATTTAACATATTTTTTAAATCAACCCACAATCATATATATATATATATATATATAATTATTATTCATTTGGTTACCAAAATATTTTTACAAATCTAAAAAAAAATATGAAAACTAAGTCAGCATTTTATTTTAGATTAAATATATTTGGGGAAATTTGCACGAAAATATTATTTAATTTATGGGGTATTTTTTCACAAGTTGAGTTTCTTTTAATGTTTTATTTTTCAAATACATGAGTTAATCGTTTATTCCTCTTGATTTTTTTAACATTTCAATATTATTCCTTTGTATATATATATATATATTTTTTTTTTAGCATAAAAGATCAATTCAATTTAGAAATCTAATAAATTGGGTGTGGGTGACCATTTTACGGAAGTGCGTTGTACAAAAGACAACAACAACAAAACAAATCACAAAATTAAGTAATTTTGGGGCGTATTTTTTTCCATTGTTCTGGTTGGCATAAAACCTTATTTAAATGTTGACGTGCACATCTAAATGCCTGCATTTAGAAAATATATACAACATTGGATTCTATCGGTTAATAATGATCATATATATATGTATGGATCATATAATATATATAATATATGAAATCTACTGGAGTGCCTGCTGAGCGCATGTTTTCACGTTGCCAAGTGAAGCGAGCTTTGCGGGCTAAAATTTGAAAAACATTCTCCAGGTTTCTACCGGGACGAAACGCTTCAACCCAAAATGGCCGACTTCCTGTGTCTTTTTGAACATGTCTACCAAATGTCTGGTTGTCAAGCGGAAGTGGCTTCAGATGGTGAGTTTTCAAAAATCTCTCTGACTCTCTATCATGAGATGAGATTGTCATTTATTAGTGGCGAGACTTATCTAATGCACTTTACGATGTGCGCAGGGTGCAACGGTAACGGCAACGGCAACGGTAACGGCAACGGCAACGGCAGGCCCGCTTCTCACATTCCCCGAGCACGCCGGAGCCGACGTGCGGGAATGCGGCCGGAATCTCTCACAAGTCCCAAATCCGGATTTCTAATCTTCCCAGGGTTCGCTCGTGGCGCGTTGTGAGACGTTGTTTTGTACAATTATTACATAATAAAGTGCCCAAAAAAAAAAAAAAAGTAAGAATATGTAATTATTTTTGTGTTTTATGTTTATTACATTGAATTACAATAGTAAATGTTTTGTTTTTTTTCCCAAAAATAAAAAACAACTAATATTTGAACTAATTAATATTGCTCTAATACATACAATTAATATGTTAATGGTGTCAAATAATGACAATATTATCACTGGTAAATTTAGTCAAGCAGCATATTTTGCCTGCCACTCAAATACAAAACGTATTATGTAAATTGAATCCAAATCATGAATTATGTATCACCCAATGAAAAGCATTTAGCGTCCCACACAAAGTATTTTTCTCCTTCAGCAAAATCAAAATGGAAGTAGGTGCTATCCAAAAGTCAACACAAGCACATCCTGTGCTGGGAAGCTCCCACTACGAGCCCCCTCCCCCCCCGGCCTGCGCGAGGCGGGGTGTCGACGGACGGATCCACATCAAAGCCCCTCCAAAACAACACCCCACCCTCGCTCACCGGCGATAGCGCCGGCCGGGGCATTCGGGCCCTGGGGGGCGGTGGGGGCACGGCCCCCTGACAACCCCGGACAGCTGAGTGGGCTCAGGCTGCAAACTCCGGCGCTGTAACGAGATCGTTCCAAGAGGGGGGCGGGGGGGGGGGGGGGGGGGGGCTTTTAAGCCGCATCGTCAACGTCTTGTGCCCAAGTGGAATTAGCAGTCGGGGATCACCCGGTGTGGGGTCGCACGCAAGGTCGCGGGGTTACGCTTGGTCGGCGGCGAACGCCCTCTCTCTCGCTCCGTGTTGTTTTTCCACTCCAGCCCGGGAGCCACTCAGGGAGAGGAACTGGGAAGGGGGTCTACGGGGAATTCAAACTACTCCCGTCAGCAAATGCGCACATTACAATCGGACCACCGCCCCGCCCCCGCACGCACCCACCTTTTACTTTCCGCTGCTTAATGGCCTCCTCGGCCCTGTAGTTGCCCCCCCTTTTTTTTTTATCACTTTTAAGTTGTGCTCCTGAGCGTGTCTGGAGTACCTCAGAGTACCCCCCTCCTCGTTGTTGACACGTTACAGTGGCTGAGCATTAGCATCGTCAGGGACGTGCCGCTGTCGCCGCCTCAACGGGCCGCAGTCGCCGTCGAAAGAGAAGACAAATCACGAACGACGTATCGCACGCATTTCTCCACAACGCAGACTTGTGGAGTGTCACTGAACTGCGGAGGGCGAGATCGAGTCAGGCCCGACTCGTTGGGCAGCGGGCATCAAAATGAAAGGCACGTAACAAACGTTGTTGTAAATACCGAAATAACTGCTGTACGTACGTACGCAAATTTGCGCCAGTGGCTACAAAAGGGGGAAATGAATTCAGGCCCAACTGGTGTACTGCCTGAACAGGACGCGGTAGTTGTCCAAAATGAAAGGCGTCCAACTAAAATGCTTGTCGTTATCGAAATAATTACAGTCTAAATCTTGGAATAACATATTGCGGGCGTGTAACTCCGATACGGACTCGTGTCGCCGGGCGGCGGAGGGGGAAATTCATTCGGGCCCGACTTTGGTTTGCAGCAGTCGTCACGGAAAAGCACATTTAAAGGTATCGAAAGAACATATTGCGCATATCAACAACACGGCCGTGTCGGAAATCTTGCACGTGCCGTACGCATCCACAACAAAGCTAAATTGAAATATTGACAAAAGCTGTCGTCCGTATGCATTTATAACACACATTTGTGTCACTGCACACGTTTGTTACGTCGCGTTCGTCGCTTTTGTCAGCCGGTTAAATTACTTTTCACCACGGGAGTAAAACATAACAAATCAATCCATATTTGTGCATTCCTTACTATTTCCTGCCAGCTGAACGCAATCTAAAAATGAATTATTAATGGTCGATTGATCGTTAATGTGCTCGTTGATCAAGTAAACGTCTAATGCACACGCAGGTGTGGCGGCGCAAAGGCCGGGGAAGCCGAAGCAGGAAGTCGGAGGCGCCGCTACGTTTTTTTTTTGGGGAGGCGGAGGCTCAATTCGAGCGGCGCCGCTCAAAGGCTCCTTTGTGACCCGCGGCCGGCCAGGGCTTCGTTTCGGAGCGCCGCGTCGCCAAACTAAGACGCTTGGCAGACGCTACCTCGGTCTGCGGCGGCGGCGGCGTAACAACACAACACAGCTGCGCGGAAAAAGACACAATGAAGCCAGCGGAATTGAACTGTGGTCCACAAACACGCGCAGGTCGGTCAAACGGGGTCAAACGTAACGGCCGAGGCCGCGGCACAATACAGCCCTCTCCCGTACGTGCGCTGGCGTCGAGGCTAATTATAGCCCGTGTGGAACAGAACGCTTTTGAACGGAAGGTGGGAAAACGGGCTGGGTTTTTTTTTTTTTTTCCGAGCAAGCCTAAAGAGGCCGTTTCAGTTTGTGTACATAAAGACCATCTCAGGACGTTGCCACACTCGAAAACGGCTGCAAAATGTACGCTTTCAGCCCGCAAAGCAGCTTTCATTGATCGACGTGGAATTCGGTAGCCGTGTCGATCGGGACTTGACCCACAAAAAAAAAAAAAAAAAAAAAAAAGGTCCCAAGAAGCCCTGCCTGAAAAGACACAGGAAGTCAGCCATTTTGGTTTGAAGCAGCCATTGTAGTCCACGGGCCATAGTTTCCAACCCCTGCACTTAATAATCGAGTTTGAATAATGGAAATTGTTAAAAAATATATAATAATGCACCAACTTGCATGCTAGGAGTTTCTTACTTTATGCGTTTAATCGTGTCATCTTTAATACCCATCTATCCTTTTTCTAGACCTGTTACAATAATTAAATCATTTAAAATAAATCAAATACACGTGTCATTAAATAAAACAATTACTTCAAATGTAATTGAATAAAAATTGCATGAACTGAAAAAAAATGTTTTAAAAAGATTCCTTTAAATACAAGAGAAAAGCCTAAATTGTTAATAAAAATTCAATTAAATAAAACAAATGTCAAATAAAAACTCCTATGTAAAAAAAATTGTCAAAAATGTAGTAACAAAAAAAAAAATACAAATAATGATTTCAACGTAACGTTCACATTTCAATAATATAGTGAGTTACTTGCCTGCATAATTAGACAATTTTGTCAGATTGAATTCAATCTGAATGGATTGATTATTTTCGCATGAGGGTGGTCGGCTGTTAATACTGTAAACTCCGCAACGCTACCGTCCCACCAACATGCTGCGAGAGGCCCGCACGTGAAAAACAAGATCTCGAGGGCTAAACTATCATTATTGTTGGAAAAGGCCGCTCTCGGGGCGGGTTCGCTGCCAAGCGGTCACGCGGTCCAGAATCCGGCGGGCGGGGGTCCAAAATCAGCCCGGCCAGCGCCGCCTCGATGTGAGCGTCGGAGCCGGCCAAGACAAACACCGGCACGCAATCCCCGTCATGCTCCGCTTAAGCCGCCCGCCCGACATTCTCGCCCCGCTCCCACGTCTGGGCGTCGGTTAATGCGGTTATTGTTGACCCATTAAGCCCCCATTAGCAGCCGGGCCCCCGCCGACTACCGTTGTGCTCCACTAGGTCACGAGCTGGGAACCAGATAGCCATGTTTGTGCCACGTATCAGCGGGGACCTAACTACCCCTGCGGCGGCGTCTTTGAACGGGGCCGCCGCATGACCCGTGACGGGTCCGACTTACCAGTACGCAAACATAGGCACTTGCCTGGGACAGTTTTCTTTGATTTAAAGCAGTCATTTTTGCTTTAGTCTTAATTCGCTCGCCTAAAAACACATCAAAATGCTTTCTTCCCATCATGACAGTTTCAAGCTGCCCCCTTCCTTCTCGTGCTATGGACTATTCCATTTTACTGCGCATGTGCAGAGCGGACGGCGCGGCAAAGAGGAAAACAGGGCTAGCTATCAAATACTTTTAGAATGGTTTTGCCGATTCATAGAGTAACCCGAAAAAAGATTTTGCATTTATTAAAATACAAAATGTGCGAAACTTTGGGGCAGAGATTTGACTCCAACCTTTTTGCAATCGTATTATACAGGTCCGGTCCCAAACCCGGATAAAAATGGGTGGGTCGCGCCAGGGAGGGCAACTGGCGTAAAAAATGCGCCAAACAAATCACGCGGGCCTAACCATAAGCTATATTGGATAAATGCTGCCCCCGAGTGGCCACTGGAAAGACCACAGGACCAAGAATGGCAAAGCCCTCTTACGCTGCCGTGAAATCAGGCACTTTATTACCCATTATTCAGTTTCAGATGAAGTGAACAGCAATTGATAGAAAGATAAAATACTGTATATAGGCATCAGCCACAGGATTAGGAACACCCGATACAAGATAATACGGCTTTACAAAGTGTGGCATCTTTTTCCTTATCCTTTCATTTGTCTTTTGTCCTTGAACTCAAAAAAAATGTATCCTGGACTTGAATATAATCAGATGACCTACCGTTGAACCTCAAGGAGTGTTATACAAGGGAAGCGTGACACCATTAAGGAGAAACATCACCAGACAGGATACCAATAAAAATGGAGAAAAAAGGTGAATAAACACTATTAGTCATACTTATGATGTCACTAACCCATTCACCGGCAGCCGTTTTCAACTATTTTGACTGCTCTTTCATGACCCATAAAATCTTGCGTTCTGTGACAATTTGAGCAGAGTAGACTATTTTTTTCTCCCACCAGAAAAAGAAAGTTTGTTTGTAGCTTTTTCCGTTCTTTAGTAGTTAGCAGTGGAACATGGAACGGTTTCACCCAAAACAGCAGTTTCTCAACAAAGAGTCGAGGAAAGCTTTTTGTGAAACGAAATGTCAGGCAGAACAGTGAATTTTGTGACAGCTCAAAACTATCAAAAACAAGACTGAGAAAGGGATTTTGATGCCAAAATAAACATTTATTTATAATTGAGAAACGCAACGTGATCAATGCCGACTGACCGGACGGCTCGAGCGGAACGTCGGTGGCTTTTTTACATGCCGTTCGCCATTAACGCCACGAACTGTCATCTTTTGTCATGATTGCGACACACTTTCTACTACCGTCTGTGACACTTGCTCGGTTTATAGCATACATTTACATACTCTTTTCGAGTGGGGTGCCCTAAACTTGTTGGCCTTTCTCTCCCTCATGATCGATGAGACAAGCAGAGATTTACAGCTTAATCTCGATCTACTCAAAAACTGTGCTCACAAATCCAAAGCGCCGCCGCCGCCGCCATTTCTATGGATTACAGTCATTACAGCGGTTGACAAAGCCGAATTTCACAGTCAAGCTGGGCGAGATCCTCTTTCATGCCTACCCGTTGAGAAACGTACTTGACGGATATAGTCGTCGATGGCAGTCAACGGTCGGATTCCAGTTGACGAATATATATGTCCACGGCAGCAAATAAGTTAAGGAAGCAAGTTTAGACATGATTGGTCAAATGTAGTCAGGTCTATGACATCATTAGAGATTAGCCCAGCCAAGATTGACCAATCAGGCAAAGGCAGTTGTCCCAACTTTTGCTTATTATGATTCAGTTTATCCGGGGGAGATGCTCATTAATTGAGTCCTCTACTTTTGAGAAATTCTTTGTAACTTGAAACTGCTTGGACGCTAGCCTCTTGCCAAACTGGACTTGACTTTTTGTGCACCAACAGAACTTTCACTCAAACTTTCAAGTTTGGATTGAGGTGGGAACGGGACGCCCATTTCCCGGCCCACACTCTGCAATTTTCCCAAACGTCAAAAAAATCTGTTGGGTACCTGTTCCTGCGGTAGAAGAACAGAAGAACCGGATGCCTCCCTACGCACTCACTGAACACTTAAGTACTCCACACTGGCCTAAAAACAGCGACAAAAAGCATTCACACCGTTGTTAGCAGTTCCAAGGAACACACCACAAACACAAATCTTACAACGTGTGCAGGTTTTTTCCATTTAATTATTATTTTTTGTCACCAACAAAATTTGCTTACAAAACATGGCAAAAAAAAAAAAATTGTACCCGTGGTTCCGCATGTCATGCCGGCTGGCAGTTTGGACCACACGCACACAAAAACAAATGACGAATCGCTGGTCATTACTGTACAAAAAGGTGAAACACCGATAAAGGGAAAGAGGGGCAACTCTATTCAAATAAAGACAAAAACGGTGTGTTAATCATAATTGTTGAAGCTCCTCCTCCTCCGCACGTGGGTGAGGCATAGGGCTACTTCCGTCCAACGGCGAGACAAAATGGCAGACGGGGTGCGGCAGAGAGCATATCAAAAAAGTATAAAAACGTAAACGACTACGTGGGTGGGAAGGGAACATGATGACGAAAAACTAACGAGCCGGCGGTGCCTCGGTCGAGCTCAGTCGGCGGTGACTTGAGTGACTTGCGTTTCTCCCGTTTGGCTGGTGGACTGAATGAACATGGGCTGGCTCAGGTCCTGCCCGGCGGGCACCGTCACCTGCTGGATCTGATACAACTGCTGCGAGGCGAGAGGACACACAGGCAGACGGGGCTAAATTGGAACCTCCATTTAAAACCCTAACCCTTGTACGATACCCCAACTCGGGCTTTACACTGTAATTTAAACCCATAATGTGAAACCCTAACTCTGACTCAAAACCCTAATCCCATATCCAGATTTAAAACCATTCATCAAAACAAATTTAAAACACTAATCCTTACTTGAAACCTAAATTGTAAACTAACTTGAAGCCCTTACCCTCGCTCAGAACCGTAATTTGTCTTGAAACCACACTACCTCTTGTTTAAAACCCTAATTTGAAACTCTAACCCTGTCCTGAGCCTAAAGATGACTTGGTGAGTAGGCGCCACCCTGCGACGTTACCTGCCCGTCAGTGAACTGGTTGAACTGTTGCTGTCCCGGTTGCACTTCGGTCTGCGTGATCTGGAAGCGCAAGCACGCCACTGGGTGAGAAGCCGGTCGGCGATTAACACCAGACCGCGTGACACAAAAATGGCGCCTACCTGCTGGGTGTTGGCGAGGGTCTGAATCTGTCCTTGGACCACCTGCGCGCCCGAGACGGGCTGCGCCAGACGGATGTACTGCAGCTGGCCCGTGTTGAGCTGCACCTGCACTCGTTCGACACAGGGGGGAGACAAAGTGTCACTAAGCACAGACAATAAATCCAGACTAATGTTAATACTGTCAATAAGCAGTGGTGTTTTTCATCCCGCTTTGTTAGCGGTTCTTATATAAAGTGCTAGTATGTGTAAAGTAATCCCTCGCTTAGCGCGCGGGTTAGTTTCCAGACCACCCCTCCAATAGGTGATCGCCGCAAAGTAGCGACCACGTATTTTGGGGATTATATATACATTTTTAAAGCTGTATGAACCTCCCCAGACTCGGAACACCATATTCTTATAAACATCGGAAACAGTAATGCACAGTGGTAAAATACACTACGTCTATTTTATTTCTTGTAATATATATATTTTTTCCAGTTTTAATGTTAAGGCTAGGAAGCGTTTATTTAACCTAAAAAAAAAATTGCAGCACACACTAAAAATCTCACAATATGGCGAATTACACACAATATGAATATGAAAATAAATCCGCAATGCACTAAATCCGCAATATGTGAAGCGCGATATCGCGAAGAAGCACTCACTGTATTTGTTGTTTGTGTGATGTCACGTCATTTTTTTTCCTGTGTTATTTAGGCTACTATGCTAGCTAATGTTATTGAGGAGCCTCACGTGAAGGTGGTTTGTGCTGCTCCTCCTGTTGTGCGCACCTTGGCCACCCGGGGGCAGTATAATACAGACATACAGATCCACAAGGAGAAGATCTCAGCTCCTCAGTAAGCTGCAGTTTTAGTAGTCGTTTTTTTTTTTTTTTACAGAGGATAAAGAATATATGTCTGTGAGTATTGTTATATCGTTTGTGTTTAAATATCAGTCGCTTAACGCGTTATAACACCGCCGCATAGATGCCATTCGTTAGGCCGTCTATTATGTGTTAGCATTTAGCTAGCTGAAAAGACAAAGTTACATGGTTGTTAGAAAGACTGACAGTAAACTGGACAGGAAACAGCTCTGGGGGAGAATTGATCACTATGTGCAAAAGTGCTACTTGGGAAGTGAGTGGCACCGACTGACTGAAAAAAGATCGGCTGAACGACGGTCGCACTTCGAAAAATGTATAAGTCGGCTGACTGGTATCTCCAGGCACCGCGGGATTAATTGAGGCAATTCTAAACATTTCTCGGGGGCCGACTACTGTTTGAGAATTTTTGGCGAGGTTTGAGCGCGTCCGCCGCGATTCCTTCCGACGTCCGTGCCCCGTCTTCTCACCGGAATCTGCTGGATCTCGCCCGTGTTGGTGATGATCTGCTGCATGACCTGCATGGTCTGGCCCTGGGCCTGGGCCGTCTGGGCTTGGCCCCCGGCCGCCTGGACGATCTGCACCTGCTGGTCGCCCACCTGCATGGCCACGGGGGCACTCTGGTGAAAGGCAGAGGCAAAATGGTCGATGGGGGCGGGGGTGAGAAGAATAAATAAAAAAAACGAGGCATATAAGGTGATTTGTTTGGAAGAA
Source organism: Phyllopteryx taeniolatus (assembly GCF_024500385.1). Taxonomy (NCBI): domain Eukaryota; kingdom Metazoa; phylum Chordata; class Actinopteri; order Syngnathiformes; family Syngnathidae; genus Phyllopteryx; species Phyllopteryx taeniolatus. The sequence goes on along the minus strand of NC_084522.1, from coordinate 2,083,440 downwards.
CCGGGAGGGAGCAGACAAATAAGCGACTGGGCAGCAGACAAATAAAGCGCAGCTGTGTTTACCGTGATGGGCGTGCCCTGTGACTGCACCTGCACTTGCTGTAACTGCTGCATGGTGGCACCTTGAAGCATCTGATGGCCCACGAGGGGAAAGAAAAAGCAAAGCCGAAGCAAGGAATGAAGGAAGGGGAGGATGAGAAAATGGAGAGAAAGGTAGAGTGAGAAAAGCAGCAACGCGTTTTGGGCGGCAAAAGCAAAAATGATCAAAGGGTCCGTATGGAAAAATGGCAGGAATGGGAGCGCTCGACGCACAGGAAGACGCAAACAAAGACGGGCGGGCATGCATGGTATCCAACTTTACATCATCTCCGTCGTCTTCCTGCTGGTCTCTCTGGAGAACGGACAAGTGCTAACCAATTACGCTGAGGAGCCCGTCTGCGTTGTGAGGGGTTGCGAAAATGCTGATGCTAAAAACAAGGCTAACAGCAACTTGGAACCCGAACCCTGTTCTAAAACCCTTATTTGGAAGCCTAACCCAAGCACAAAACCCCAAGACAGACTTGCAACTCTAATTTAAAAAACTCAAAACCCGATTTTCAAATGCTAACTCTGGCTCGAAGCCCTACTCTGAAATCCTGACCCTGGCTTGAAACTTTGCTTAAAGCCCCCTTGAAACCCTTATCCTGACTTAAAACCCAAATTGGAGATTTTCCTATTGTCTTTATTTCCATTCACAGTGTGTTTTGATATGACGATAAATGTTCATTTTCTCCCCAAATAAGCAAAATCCTAATTGGCTTGAAACCCTTACCCGGACTGAAACCCCTAACTGTGTCTTGAAACACTCATTTGAAACTGGGACCCTGAAACCAGGCTGAAAACCCCCAATTGGAAACCCTGAGCCTAGCTTGCAACCTAAACCTACAGGTTCCGAAATGCTGCCGATTTTCTCATCCAGCGTTTGTTGTTCTAAACTGCTTCCTCTTCAGGTAACGGTGGGCGTGCGCCAACTCACGTCAACAAAGCGATTGGCGGTTACCGGTACCTGTCCTTGCTGCGGCTGCGCGATGATGATCTGCCCGGGCTGGATGGTGGCGGCCGTTTGCGCGGCGGCCTGCTGGCCCTGTTGAGCGCCCTGCACCTGCACGGCGCCGGGCTGCTGCGCCAGGGTGAAGTAGTACTGCACCGGCTCCGCCGGGGCCACCGTCTGACGCATCTCCTCCTACACGCGTACGCGCGCAGATCAGAAAAGGAAGACGGTCAGCACTTCCCTCTCCCGTTAGCAGTGCGTTAGCAGGTGTCATGGTAGAGGGGAGCCACTGATGGGCAAAGATGACTCAGTCTGGACTTGAGATCCATTACAAGCGCATCGTGCTGGTCAATAACAAAAGAGTGTATGCTCCTCATCCTTGGCAGGGAGAAAAGATGCGTGTGTGGCATACAAATGAGCAGTCGTGCCAAGTACAGTAAACTCCTGCTTTTCCAAAGGTTAGCGAAACAATTTTAGTAATTGGCACCCTCTTAAAAAACGTATACAAGTGCCTATAATTGTAAATATACCACAAACTATGATCTCTAAACACTTCAAACTCATCTTGCAACACTACCCTTCAAAGTAAATGGCAAAGACTATGGAACTCCCACCAACAACCCGGGCTAAACTTAACTCCTCTCCGACATACAAAGAAAAATGTTAGTCTCTCTTAGTGATGCATGACTTTAAAATACTTCCTTCACACCATTACTACTTTCCTATTACCCAGGAGTTTGGGGCTATCTTGGAGCGTTACAGAAAGCGCACAACAAAACACAAATAGGTGAGTTTTTTTTAAACAATAGCATTTATATTGCGGTTGGTATAAACCTTGAAACAACTCGTCTTTGAACATAAACGTCGCAACACATGCAGACAGACAAAATAAGAATAGTCGCGGGAATATATTCTTTATCCTCTGCAAAAAAAAATACACCGAATATCATTGCAGCTCAGTTGCAACATTCTTTTGTTTCATCATCAAATCTACTTGTCGACTATCACACTGCCACCTGGTGGCCAAAGCGCACGCACGCACGCACACACACACACACACACAATGCCGGTGAAATGAATGCACGATCTCATGCGACTCATGAACAGAACAACTGAGAAAACAAATAGTAAAACAAGGTGCATGTCCACTCAGTCACACACGAACGTACGTATCCGGAAAATACTGCGATGGCTTCTCTCGCCAATTATTCAGCATAACTGCCAGCTCGCACAATAGAAACACACGACGACTAGAAATAACCTGTTTGGAGCGCGTTGGTGCAAATCCAACCCTAAGGCAACCAGAAGCGTCAACGCATTGAGCGGACGCTGACCCGAGTCGCGGTCGTCACCAGGAGCGTAAACACCCCTCTCCCAGCTCCCGTGACAGCACAGCTGAGAGTGTAGGATGTTTACACGCCCGGAGACGCAAATAGCTCACGCGTCTGTCTTCTTGTCGGCCGTTGGGAGAAGCGCTCTCGCCAGAAGGCTGGCGGGAGCCGGCGCCGGTTGTCAGAAGCAATAAGACGCTGCAAACATCCGACTGAAAGCCCTTGCAGCTCCGACCGACAGCTTCCAGTCAAGGATGTTTACAGCGCCTCCAGGTTGCCAACGAAGGAACGGCAGCTGGGGTGATGATCAGAGGGAAAAAAAGGAGGAGCTAAAAAGAAAAATGCTACCTGACGCTTCGGGGGCTTCAGGTCATCTCGGGGGACGATGTCGATGAGGAAGTCAAACTGGTCGAACTTGGTTATGGCCATGGCTATGTCGTTCCGCTGTAAAGAGAGCGAAAATGTGAGTGTTTAAAGAAGTGACACCACTTTTTTTTTTTTTTTTTTCCAAATCGCTAGAGGGCTCGGACCAAAAAGCTAAATTGGCAACACTGTGCTTTTTGTGAACTAGCTCCTCTATGTTGGCCACCGTGATGTTAGTGGAAGTTGTGCATGTCAGCAGGGCCGTCCCTGCTTGACTTTACACTAAAACACAAAGGCCACACAAAAAAATGACGATTCAGGTCAACTTTATCCGGGGACAAAACTACCCAAACTCTCTGTGGTTGCCATGCATCTCTTCCCGTAGCCACAGCAGAGAGCCGCCACTGCCGCCCGCCTCTGTGGAATTTTCCACAGGATATTGGCTGTCAGACCCCCCACCATTGTGACCCTCCCAGCACTAGGGGAGCTATTTATAGTCCCTTGATTAATATCTGGCCACACCGGGTCACACATCTACACTTGTTCCATGGGTGAGCGTTGCCGTGGTGACCCCGAACGGCGTCGTGTACACAGGAAAACTTGCATCTGGAGCCGTTTTCCAGTTCCTAGGTCTGGATGTACAATGTTTGAGACTGCCTCTAAACAGCCCTGTTCAGTGCAGCGGGTTTGAGGCGCTGCTCACCCCTTCTCCCTCTACTGCGGGGTGTGCCGACTTTTACCGCTTTGCGTTAGCCGGACTACCGAGCGTGAATCCTGGCAGTCGCACGTGCAAGTGGAATGCTGACTTTGTGTCACATTGTGATTTTTGTTCATGCGGGGGGGGGGTTTCCTTGCTGTGGTGTCTGTGCTAGCAACTGCTAGCATGTAATGTTATAGTTACTTACTGTTTTATGTTTTATGGCCCAGAAGTGTTTATCATACAAATTATGACGTTCCCATAGGTCAGCATTTCGACTTGGATAAAAATTTGGGCTATGTCGCCGACGTAGGAACGGAACTGGCTGGTAAAATGTGACGGTTTTCCGGTTTTACTGTAATCGGCGCATCCGACAACACTGCAGCTCTGCTTATATTTAGGCTTGAATAGTCCCGTTCACGTAATGCGGCTGTCTCGAGAGAAAGGACAATCATCGCTGACTTTTAAATGGAGAATGTATAAAAATGGTGCAAAAAAGCTAGAACTTCCAAAGCAGGTCTTGAGTTTTAGACTTTCCAGCGGTAGAGCGATGAACGCGATAATGGCGTACATGCAACACACCACACTTACTATTATTTACTGCGTTGGGTAATTTGGCTTAAATAGTAAATTTTCTATATTGTATAAAAATGGGGGCAAAAACCAGGATTTCCAAAGTAGGTCTTGAGTTTGAAACATTTCAGCCGTACACTGATGAAGACGATAACGCCGTACCTGCATCACACCGCACACTCCAAAACACGCACGCGCACACAGACTCGCTAATCTCTGCGAGGTATGTGAATGGATAAAGTGGACTTAAGGGCTTTCATGTTCTGCTTCACAATTTTCCCTTCTTAACATCTTGGTGAGATGAGCTCTGAGCTGACTTCCCAACTGTTCCCATCGCCGCTTGCTGCCGTCCAACCACCACCCCCCCCCGCCCCTCGCATCGTTCCCAGAGTCCGGCTTATTCAACTTCGGGCCCAAATGGTAGCGTGGGGCGGCCGGAAAAGTGGGTCAGCGGCGCCCGCCTGGCTTTCAGAGTCGGTGGAGGGAGAGAGAAGTGAACGCAGAGTCATTCCTCAGGGGGGATGGCTGTTATGACACTGTCACAGGGCCTCAGTGAACCACAAGAAAAGCAATGCGGGCCTCTTCTGCCCAAAAGAAAGATGAACGCAGCACATTATGAAACAGGAGAAGAGAAGTACAGTACAGACTCGAACTGACCTGTAGCGTGCGTCGCTTGTTGTCCTCCGTGTGAATCCACGCTCGGAGGGTGAGCTCCGTGATGAAGATCTGCGCCGCCTTGGCGAATAGCACGGGAGCCTCGGCACTGATCATCTGCGCAGTAAGTGGAAAGAAAGCGTGACTCGGCCAAAATGTGGTCAGAAAATGGCGGAAAAGTACAGTTTGAAAAGTAGACGCCGTGTCCATTTGACCCGTGTTGCGAACCAAAACAGCAGCGCCTACCGAGGCATACGCAGTCTAAGCACAGGGGACTTAGCGCGAGATGTGAACGAGTCGTCCTGCGAAGTATTAAAGATGATTTAAAGCCGATTAGCCCTTGTGTATAGAGTTATCGCCCATTTTGAGCGCTGTTGCTAAGCGAAACAGCAGCACCTACAGAAGCACGCAAGCTGTCCAAGTGCGTGGGACTTACCGTGGCTTGTAAACCAGTCCCCTTGCGGGCTATCAAAAACGATTTAACAACATTTAGCCAGCGGACTTGCGATCGTTCACACAGGCACATTATGGTTATCTGCCCATTTGAACTCTGTTGCTAACCAAAACAGCTGCACCTCCCGGCACGTAAGCAGTCTTTCGTATGAATTCAAGTGCGTCTTGCAACGTGTTCCCAGGTAGGTAGCAAAGATAATTTAAGGACAATTAGACACAGCGTCGTGGGAGTCTATGTTTCTGTTGTGAGTCGCTGCGCCGCTAACGTGAGCAGCAAGAGACGCTCAAGGGGCAGTGAGAACTGCTGAGTTGCAGCTCCCGGAAGGGTCTCGCTGTCCTCATATACTGTCCTCGCCAGTGATCTCCTGATCTCTTTACCGCTTTTAAGCCGCCGCTTAACAGGAGAGGACGGTGCTCTTGACACGATACGGGCCGCGGCCCGCTAGCGGTTCGAGCCGATAATCCGGCCGTAACGAGCGAAATAAATCGCCCGCCACGTGGATTGTCCCCCGCACCCCCCTCCCGGAGAAGAACTCTGGTGTCGGTCTTCGCTCTTTTACCTTCACATCTTCATCCAGCTTCATGATTTTCTTGATTCGAGCCAGAGGCAACTCCTGCACGCGGAAGTCCTTCTGGAATCAACAAACGGGTTTAGCGAGTGACACAACGACCACTCGGTGATCTTCGACTTGTCTGGGACGGCGGACGTACCAAAGTCAGGTTCCGGATCTCTTCCATGACGCGAGGCCAGAAGGACTGAAGGGTCTGCTGGGCATCGCTGCCGCCGGCACCGAACGAATCCGCGGACATGATCTAGAAAGCTGCACGGAGAGAATAGACGCATTTGCACCATAAGTACAGTTCCTTTTCCAATCGTACCATTCCGCGTGTTGGCACCCTTTACCAACTGGAGCAGGAGGTCGACTACCATAGACAAGAGTTTCTGATAAAAGCGGTGATCTGTGTCGAGTCGGGTGTCGAACATTTTTTCTTTCCACAGAGCCGACATCCTGCCTCTGTTACCAACGCCGATGCAGGCAAACTGGCAAGCCACCGCCGTGCGTCTTGCGCTGCGGCGCAGCTAACACTTCCATCTTTAAACTTAACTTTATATTGAGATATATACTGTTACCATGAAGGAATTCAATTTATACCATGATACGACTTTTAGGATATCTCGCCCATCCCTCGATACAACGTCCAAAGGTGTCAAGTGATCAGGTTGTCTCTGGCCTTCATTCTGCGCCGGTCCCTTTCAGAGAGTTTCAGGAAAATTGCCGAGTCAGAGCCACATAAGCAGACACGGCGTCTTTCAGGTGCCAGAGGAGTCAGTGTCAGGTGTTAAAACTTCACACCCTTGACCCGGGTTTTCACAATCCCTTCACACGGAGCTCCTGAAAAATTGGTGACTCCAAGCCGCAGACACCGTACCTCTCATGTTACAGTCAGAACTTCACATCCCTACCCTGGCCTTTCGATATTCTCTTTCCCGCAGCCTCGCTTTCGACCGCTGATGCTGGCGACTTGGCAGGTCTCCTTTGTGCCCCATCGAATTCGGTCTTCAGCAAACGCTTCCAGGAAAAAGGCCATCTTTAACGGGCTAGCGTCAAAGGGGCTGAAACTTTGAAAATCATCACCAATTGAGCACCACGCTTCAAGAACACAGATGTCCCCGATTGCTGCTCACAATGTGGCCTTCATCTCGGTCGAACTCGTGTGTCGCCACGCTACTAAAGCAGAGGTCGCCGCTACCGCCTACGCCCCCCTGCGCTGGATACATTCTAAAACCGTAGCGTCCCGGAATGACCCCAACCGAACAGCGGCTTATTATAACACAAAGCGTGGCATCGTTTAAGCGGGTATGTCGGACACGACGGGGTCATATTCCATCACACGCTATTATTATCATCTTCATTTTAAAAATAAGGCCTAAACAGGCTTCTATTCCGGTCCTGCTGGGATCGTCACCATCTCCCGCATAGGTGGAGCTTCTCGCCTGACATGTTTACGATAGCAGCGATGCCGCCGTGTGCAGTCACAAAGAAACAGAGTAGCACGTACAAGAGCGCCGCTAGCTAAGGAGGAAGCCGAAGGAGGGGTTTTGGGGGTGTCTGAAAGAGGATCCAGCAGGTTACTACGGCATGCCAGGAATCTGCTGGGGTGGGTGGGGGGGGGGCAAATACTCGTCAGCATGTCTGGGCACGCACAACTGCCGAGTGTCTGGATCGCGGTCTCGCTCTCAAGACCTGCGGGAATTGTTTGCCCGAGTTCGCGCCACAGTGCCACGGGCGGGTACGAGGCAGACACAACTGCGGGCGCCGTGCCTGTGACCGGCGAGCTATGTGGGTCAAAACACTTCCCAAGCGCAGGAATACATGCCAGGTAGAATGTAACTGCTGGAGAGCAGAACTCTGCCAAAGCCTGACAGTGGTGCTAGTTCAGTCTTAGATTAACAGCTAGCGCAACAGAAACGGGAGCAGGAAACCCAATCAGACCTCCGCCAAATGCAATTGTCAATATGTCCGCTACCTTGTTGGATTGAAAAATCATGCTGCGCAGGGTGATACGTGATGCCACCTGCCAAGCACAGGAAGCTTTTTTTTCCCTACTACAGCGCTATCTGCTTCGCTATTCCTTGATCGACTTTCATGGCCCACAAAGTACTCGACGGACACGTAGTCCTGCTAACTACGTGACCGACAAAATCAACGGCGATCCAAACGTAAAGGGAGAGCGGATTAAATCAAACGGGGGGGGGAAAAAGAGAACTACATTTCAAGTTTTACACGCCACTTCCCAGCATTTCTTGACCTTAAGATGGCGTTCCTGTCTCATCATAACCACAGTGAACATACAAAGTATACACACCCCGGTTCAAATGCCAAGGCTGTTGTCATACATAAAAAATGAGACCAAGATAAATGATTTCACATTTTTTTCCACCATTAATGTGACCTATCCCCTGTACAACTCAATTGAACATTTGAAAAAAAAAATAATAATCTTTTCAAGGGAAACCTAAACAAACAATGGCCTGGATGCATAAATAAGCAAACCATCAAAGCAATACTTTGTTGCCAAAATGTCAGGAAAAGCCTACTAGAACATTTGAACTTAATTTGGGGTTCATCAAAGGCACTTTAGATGGTAGCAGATGTGCGCGGGAACCCATTTACCGTCATTTGAACGATGTGTTCATTTATCTTGCTCTCATTTTTTTTCATAGCACAAACCCTGGCAATTGAACACGGGCGAGTAAACGTTTTATAGCCGTCCAAATGATGCCAATCAAAACAAGGTACTTTAAAAACAACTCAAACCAACTGCTTGACTGGCAGCAAAATGCCGTCGGCCCAAGGTGAGCGACGACAGCCGACTTCCTCTCTTGACTGTCACGGGTGCCGCCGAACATAGCAGCAGCTTAAATGAACGCGACAGAGGGGCCGCTGTGGCGATCAATGGCGTCGCTTGTAGCTGCCATGACAGTCGAGTGATTGACCTTGACACCAGCCCGCCGTGCGCTCTCGTCCGCTCGATTTCGAGCGCGATTGAAACGCGGCGGCTAACTCCGTCTTCCGGCATCCGGGGTTCTGACGGCAACAAGGCAAGAGAAGCGTTTGTTTGTCCCAGGCGAGGCGGTTAAATCAGCAACTGGTCCCGTGGTGATTCCGAACAAAATGGCCTTGTCCCCTAGCGTGCCTGCCAGGCTGGGCGAGCCGCTCTCCCTCGCGCTAACCTGAACAATTGAACCCATTAGCGTCGGGCGTTAGCCCTTGAACGCCATGGCGGGAAACAAAAGGCGAACTTCTCAACGCTTTCGCTTTCTCTCCAAGCCTACCGCTGACCCACGAGACCGCGTGAACTTTCATCTAAATACACGGGGAGGAGCCGGTTGATAACGGGGTGGACACGAGTGCAAACAAGAGGCAAACGGATGAAAACATTAGGTAAGCGCGTCGGAGAGGTTTTCATCCAACAATGTGTTCATTATGGCCTCCACCATTCTTAGAAAAGAATGTCAGAACGATGCACGGGGAAAGTATCCAATTTTTGACTGATTGATTATTTACGACAAATGATGTGTGCATCTTTGCTCATCTATGCCAGCCAGGTTTCATGACAAGCACAACAATTAATTGTACCTTCTGCCACTAGGTGGCCACTAGGTGGCAGAAGGTACAATTGACCTGTGGAGCCACCTGCTGCCATTCGCACAACTTAACGAGAGCTTCGTGTTCAACTGAAGAGGCCCAGATTTCGCAAGATTGATCATTATCTTAGCGTGTATACATTTTTGGCGACTTTTGTGTTTGGTGGTGTGCCAGCCGATTTTTCTCGTGCAAAATATGTGCCTTGCCTCAATAAAAGCCGGTAAACACTGCATTAGATTCGACTTTCACATAGCACCATCCCGCAATCAGACAATCAAATGTGACTTTTCAAACTGTCGGGAAGGGAAAGGGTGACATCGTGACTTTTACCCGGATGGCATGAACATTTTTTGTAAATCTTTTTCACCACTGTCCATCTTTCTGTGTAAATTGAATGACTTAATATTTATTTGCAGGCACTTTTTCTGCAGTCGACTAGAATGTGATGAAAGTCGCGTCGCAGTCGATTAATCAATGACGTCATCGATTTCAAGCGTGAAACGTCAATGCGGAGTAGTAAAGCCAACTAATCGGTTCAACCTAGTATGAAGTGCACCAACGCAGAACAAATGTGCAAATTTTAAATGCTATGAAAATTTGAGATTACAGAAGATTATATTGTTATATTATGATATTATATGCTTGATTAACTTTTTCCACAAAATGTATGCGTCGATGCAGTTTATCCAGAACAGCAAACCAGAAAATAAGGCAGGAAAATTTCCCGTTTTTACAATAAGGTTCGCGATTTCAAATGTCATGAAAATTGACGTAGAAGCACTTTTTTTTTTTTTTTTTTTTTCCACAATTTTTCTGTCGGTGCAGCTGAGCACAACATCAAAATGGACAAAAACAGCAGAAAATGTCAACTTTTACAGATAAAGTCTGAAATTGAAAATGTTCCAAAAATTATTGACAAACTTTATTTATTTTTATTTTTTTTTGCTTGTGCTCTTCCGTGTAAACCGCAGATATGGAAACTGCGGGGGAAAAGGTGGAAAATGATCTATAGGAAATGGATGAAGTACAATCAGGACAAAACTGAAAGCTAATTTCTGTCTTTGTTGTGAAAATTCTCTGACATCGCGATTAGCTTCTTCGCTAACAACGGCTTGGTCACGGCACACTGCGGAGGACATCGATCGTCTCCTCTTTCCCGCAGCACCGCCACCGTCGTCCTGTCGGGTCGCCGAGAAGCCGCGGTGTCAAGTTTCCGCCCGCTGACGTTTACCTCAACCTTTACGACTTTCACCTGACACCCTTCTTCTCTGCGCTGAATCAGCAGCAGCGCTAATGTTGCCCTCGCTCAGCCGCCTCGTTTCGCCGCCTCATCACTGCGTTCCCCCCCCCCCCCCCCCCCCCCGCCACGGCAGCGACAAACCTTGCCATGGCAGCGTGAAAGCGCCCGGAGAGAAAGATAATAGCAGTTAGCCATACGCCTCAGTGTATAAATAAGTTGCTTTTGGGTTAAGGGAAATGCTTTGCGGCTAATTGGCTTCCTAATGAGCTGATGAGCGTGCGACTGGTCCGAGGCGGGAAATTGTCAGGTTAATTTTGCACAAAAAATTAATTTGTAAATAAGTTTGAGTGAAGAATTTTTCAGCCTTTGCAGTTAACTAGCTTTGCGTATGTAAGGGGTTTTGTTGGCGGAGAGGACCTGCAAGGACGTCACCGGTCGAGTCAGCGTGTGCCAACTGTGGGCCCGACCCCAATGCAACAATTCGGGTGCGACGTCATCGAGGTGTTTAATTTGCAATCTGATTAATGGCTGTGGAAACGTGTACGTGCGAGCCGCGCATCGGATCTGCGACGAAAATAGTCACGTTGTACAGCGGCGACGAGCTCTGGCGAAATCCTGACCGGAGACCGACGGCTTCCTTCCTCCCGCGCCGTGACCTCCAGTCGACCTTCCTGATGGTGACGAGTGAAACGAGGGGAGGGAGGTAACAAAATGGGACACCGTTGTAGCTTTGCGCTAAAGCTATCGTCCATGGCGAATGAAGTCGACCTTGAGAGAGGCGTTCGCAAATAGAGGACGTGATCCAACATGCGGGGTCAATCATCTACTACTAAAGAAAAACAAGTTCACAGGGGGGAATTACAGATTAACTACGAGGTCCTGCATCGCTTTTGTTTTTTGTTTTTTAGGACACAAAACCATTTTTCGAACTTTGCCCTTGATCCTGCATTGGAGCAAACTCCAGGAAGCGCTCGTCTCTGGTCTGTCAAGGTCATTTGGCGGAGGAGAACGCGACGAGGGAGGGTGGAGGGAGATGAACGGGACAGCGGTGGCAACTTTGGCACTGCAACGCTGGAGTGAACCCAGACTTGTATTTGTTAGCACACAGCTAGCACTAGCAGCCCCCCTCCTTTCATTTTTAGCTTTCACTTCCTCCACATACTTCCTCACATTCTTGTGACCTTCATCCAGCGCTAGGCCTCTGAGGAAGAAGAGGAGGAGGAAGGAGGAGGAGGAGGAGGAGGAGGAGGAGGAGGAGGAGGAGGGCTCACGCTACTTGCCAAGGGCAAAGGGACGCGGCACCCGCATTGACCTTAGCGTTGCGGTCCACTACCGCCAGCGCAAATCTCCACGTCCAAAACCCTGAGATTTGGGACTCAACTTAAGAAGGGTTATTTTTAGTCTTCCTAACTGGTGTCGAAAAAATAAAAAGAAACAGTGGAAACTTTCAACAAGGGCGGGAGAACAGCAAGAGAGAGCGAGAGGGCAAGTAAGGGAAAGCGGCGCCCTCCGAAAAGATTTCATCACGAGAGATCAGATCAGCCCATTAGCCTCCTCCTCCGCCTCCCCCCCCCCCCCCCTCCTCGGCCCATCTGGAAGGCTGGCAGCAGTGTTGGGAGGGGGCGGAGGTCACTGCGACCAGCTGCACCTCCAACCCTGCAGGACCCCCGAGCTTTGCGTGTCCCTACAAGATGGATGCCGCTGCGTCACCGACTGACGCTAACGTATAGACGAGGACGGGAACGAGAGGGTCCTGATAAACCGTCATCATCAAATGCGGAAATATTACACTGTCAAATTTGAATTATTCTTACTACTGTTTGTAAGGGCGAAGATGAAACATCAGAAACATTTTTGACTTTTGTCACATCATTATTATTTTTTGTGTATTTTTTCTATTTTATTGTATTTTTTCTCATAAGTGCATCTCTTCCAATATTTCTGTATGTTTCTCCTAATATATTTTTTTAATATTATCTTTTTATATTTTGCATTTGCTTTTGTCTGTTTTAGGTGTACATTCCCAACATTTGTGCATTTCGTGTCATATTTCTTTCACACATTTAATCTAATATTTTTGTATTTTATATTTCTGTACTCATGGCTAATATTTTGGGAACTTTTCTAATGTTTTTATTTTGGATCTAAGATTTTACTGCTATTTGTGCATTTTCCATATAATATTGCGCATTGTCCTAATATTTGTGTATAATTCTTCTAATATTCTATTTTTGTATGTGTTGTATTTTTTACTTTTGCATTTGTGTGTTATGGCCGATATTTTAGGACTAGTTTCCTGATATATTTGCTTTTTTTCATGGCACGTTTTTGATTTTAAAAAGTCATGTTTTTCTATTTCATATTTTTCGAGCGTGTACTATTTTTGTACAATTTTCTTGCCATGTGTGCATTTTTTCCTCTAATATTTCTGTATTTAATATCAAATATTTTCTTACTTCATCCTAATGACTTTGGGCAAAAGGTGGACTACACCCTTGAGTGGTTGCTGTAATATTACATATTTTTGAAATAATAAAAATTCCTAATCTAGTGTGATGGGGATGACAAGACACACAACACAACAAGTGACCGGCTGCTGCTCCAACTCAAGGGCACAACTCGGGTCGGGACAGGACAGGACAGGACAGGACAGCGTCATCACAACGAGCGGTGACTCGCAAAAAGATCAGGTCGAATGTAGCCCCCTTTTTCACTCTGCAGTGTGTGTTTCCAGTGGTCGCACTCACCCCCGTGCCCTTCATGGTGGATGGTCGTCCCGTGCTGATGGAGGGACGCTGTTTGAGTCTCCTTGCAGCAAGAACTTCCTTCCAAAAAGGCACTCTCGCTCCGCCGGGGGGTGAAAAAAGGAAAAACGCTCTCCTTTAACCTTCCCCCGTTTTCATTTGAAGACCACCAACGAGAGAAAAAAAAAGGAAAAGAAAGCAGAAAGGGAGGAGGGTTCGAGAGAGCGGTCACAGTCCGACTCCAGACTCGAAGCGCTTTGCCTTTAACGCTGGCCCAGCAATCAATCTAGCCTGCTACGTGACACCCCGGCCCCGCCTCTCGGCCAATGAGAGCGCGAGGCTCCGCGTTGCCATTGGCCAGCCGAGCACGTCCGTCATCCCCCCGCAACCCCGGCCCCGCCCCCTCCCAACTTCCTGCTCTAAGTTACCTTGAGCGGCAGCATTAGGGGTCAGGGGGAAGAAAAAGAGCAAGAGAAAAGGGTGGAAAAGAGAAAAGAAAAGTGGGAGAAGGATCTGGCGCGGCGCGACGAGCTGGTGCCGACTCGCCTCCTTTGCATTGACCTCTTCAGTGCCCCCCTCGCCCCCTCCTCCTCGCCCCTTCCGCCTTCCGCGCGCCGCTCAGTCTGTGGCTGCGCTCTTATTTACAATGTCAAACTAGACGTCTTCACGTGGCCCCGCCTCTGCCGCCGCACCATTGGCCGGCGGGGGAGTGACGCGTGTGGCCGCGCTCGCCGCTCATTGGCCGGCGCGGGTGTCAGCGCGAGCCGCCGCGTGTTGCATGCGCATAATTTGCACGCGCACACACACACTTTGTCCTTGCGTTCTCATTCATCCTTGCCGCGGACACAGGTACAACATGGCTGCCATCATGATAAATGTACGCCTTTGATGAATAAAACAATGCGCACATTGTACACTGCACTCGTACTAACAAAGGCCAAGTACAACGTTTCCTCACGGATAAGCCGTGGTAACTCAAAACAATCGCAAAATATCTTTCCCCATTGAAATAAATGAAAATGCCATGAATCCATTCCAACCCCAACAAAGCATTCGGTAACGCCCCCTTTTGCAAATAATAGGCCTTGGACTCGCCATTCGAAATCCCAAATCGTGATCACAATCGAATCCTTACACGGTGTAAGGATTCGCTATTCCCAAATAAAGACATCTTATTGTCCAACAAAATAAAAATAAAAAATAAATTATCACGGGGGTTCGGTTCCAGACCACGCCCGCAATAGGAGAAATCAGGGAAGTCGCACCCACATTTTTTGCAAGCTCATATATATATATATATATATATATATGTTGTTTATTAAGTCATTTTGGGGGGAAATTCAAATAATATAATTTCTTGGCTCACATGCAGCTGATACTGTTCTAGCAGAGTAGTGTGTATTTTCCCCCTTTTTTTTTTAAATATACATTTTAAATATTTGTAAGCATTATTTCTTGGCTCTCATTAAGCGTGTATTGTACAGGTCTATCTACTGTCGCATTGGCAAATTCCTGACGTATATGATGACAATACTAATAACCGTGATCATTCTGGTCACTATAATATAATAAAGAAACGTTTCATCTCAAGCCGCACTCAACAACTGTCCCGACTCGCGACAGCCCCAAAAATGGATCCAATTAAATCTCAATTACAAGTCAATACAGCTGATGCACAAAAACACGTGAACGCTGCAGCGACAGAGGCTAATACAATCAACGACTACATATAGCTCGTGTACAAAAAGTATTATTAGACACAAGAGGGGAGAAGACAAAAAAGCAAGTTGGGGGCGCACAATGGCCCCGTTGTTGGGCACCTCAAACGCGGTGGTGACCTTTGCTTGAAGACGCATGTGTGCGTCCCACGCTGGAAATCGCACACCAGCGATCCCAAGGCTGATATGGAAAGGAGAACAAAATAATAATGATGGCGATACTATGTATAATGTCTTTTTGTCATAGTAGTAGTCTCTTATCTTCGGCGTAATATTTTTTAGATATTTTTTTTAACACCGTTATTTTGTAATATTTGGGTATTTTTCTTCCCAATATATCTGTCTAATATTTTGTAGTATTTACTAATGTTTTTCTTTAATATTTTAATATTATAATATATATAATACTCTGTCTAAAGCACGTGTATTTTTCAACTAATATATGATTGATATGTTGTCTTTATTTTGGATAACATTCCAATTATTTTGTCATATTTTTAAATTTTACTGTCAGACTCTTTTTAAAATGATTTTCTATTTTTTTTCTTAATATCAGTGCAATTTCCACACTGTATTTTGTATTATTTACTAATGTTGTTTTTCCTCCAATACGTGTGCATTTTTTTATACTACTTTCTAGATTTTTCTGTCGACTATTTTTCTATTTTGCCATATTTCTGTTTAATAAATGTGCATTTTTCATCTAAGATTTGTCTGTCTTTTTTCAATACTCTGTTTAATATATTGTGTAATTTTCTAATATTTTTGTCAAATATTTTGTATTTACTAAACATTTTTTTCATTATATTTTTGTCTTATTCTTTTTATATTTTCTAATAATTTGTCCAATAGCTTTGCATTTTCCCTCAAATATTTCGTATTATTTACCAATATTTATATATGATATTTTGTGAGTATTGAGGAATTTCACGTCTAATACAGTAAGGAAGTGTTATTTATTTAATATTTGTGTATTTTCCCCCAATATTTGTATCTAATATTTTTCTTCCAATGTTTTTTTTTCTGTCTAATATTTTGTATTATTGTGTTTTTGTGTGAAGTGTGCGCAGTTTCCTTTTAATGTGTGTGTATTTTTCCCCCAATCTTCTGTCTAGAATTGTGTGTTATTTTCAAATATTTTGATTCCGCCACCGATACGGCAAAAGGAAGAACATTTAACAGAATGCCGATAAACAGGGACGGACGGGAGAAAACGAGCTGGCGCAGGACGCAGGAGTCAAAACTCTCGAGATTTCACTTTCAATTTTTCTATTTGGGTGAGGAGCGCCGGGAAAGATCAGCGTGCCGCTTCTTCCAGTGTGTGTCCAACATGGCCGCCCCCGAAACAGGCCTGTGGAGACACCTGGCAAGGTCGCGGCGGACGCCAGACCTTCCCATGACCTGCAGCGGCGGCGTGTTTGGAGATAAACATGCCGCCGACAGATTGCACCTTTTCGTAAACACACACCATGGAGGCAAAGCTGACGGTCCCCCGTTCACTTTTAACAAATATTTGGCCCTAGCAAATGCAAACACACAAAAAAAGTATCGTAATACAACACAATAACGCAGACATTTTGTACTTTTCCATAAGTCTGCTGGCTTAATGTTAACATAGTGCCGGTGCCATTATAAACCTGTAAATAACACATTTGAACAACAGTGGTAGCAACACATATACCGCGACAAGATAACAATACTCAAGAGGCATATATTCTTTATCCTCTGAGAAAACCAACAAATATTACTGCAGCTTCCCGAGTCACTTCGTTGTGAGTCTTCTTTGTCTTATGCTTGTCTGCATTATACTGCCCCCCTGGTGGCCAGGGCTCACGTGCCAGCAGGAGCAGGACAATGTTCATTGAATTAAAGCATGAAATCATGATGCACAAACTGCTTAATTCTTTACAATCAATTTAATTATGTAAATACTACGTTTGTATAAAGTACAATACTGTAGAGGGCTAGTTTTATTGTAAAAAAATATATTTTTTTTTTTTTTGGGGGTGTTTTTTGGTGGAATGAAACAGTTTAATGGCATTTCCATTCATTTCAATGAGGAAAGATGATTTAAGATACTATTTTGAGATTTACGTATTTTGAGTTACATCTTGGTGTGGGAAGTCAAAGCACCATTTTAATTGTATATTTCTCATCTAATACATTATTTGTGTATATCTAATCTTTTTCTGTATTTTATGTTTATTCTTTGACTCACATGGTTAATAGCTAATAATCTTGTCGGGATATGTTTGTCTTTTTTTCCAAGACCAAGATTTGCACTGTTTGATAGTATTTCTATCTAATCGTTGTGTTTTTGTACAGCATCTTTATGGTGTAATATTTTGACTTATTTTCAGTTTTTTTTTGAAGTTTTCTTTATTTCACGAGATGAGTCTACTATGGCGACAGCACCTTTGATGTTAACACAACAGTAACTCGTCCTTATGACCTTGGATTCACATTGGCTCGTGTGTTAATCAATGTCAACGCCAGTATGCGTCAAACTACTGATGTTACTCCAAAAAAAGTTTATTCGAACCTTTGGTATTTTACATGGAACTACTTTTGTACCATTAAAAACATATAATACATCTTTGTCCATCATTTTGTAATATTTTTGTCATCTTGTTTTGGATCTTTTGTCTAAAATGTGCATTTAATCTTGTTTTTCCCTATAATTTATTACAATTATTAGGCATTATTTTTGTATATATTTCGTCTCATGTGTGTTTTTGTTGTGGTATTTTTCATCTTATATTTTTATTTATCATATCATTTACGAATATAGTATTGTTTGACGTCACCCTTTTTATTTGGACGACATTGCCTTTGAGCTCCTTAAAGAAACAGTCCAATATTTTCGCACCAAACGCTAGCAGAAATGTTCAGCATTGTTTTACTGTAGTTTGTGAACAAGTTATTCCTCATTTTATTGTATTTTATGAGAAGGGTCAAATATGGCGACAGCACATTTGATGTAAACACACCAGCACATCATCCTTATGACCTTGGCCAGCATACGTCAAACGGGTGACGTTGTTCAAACTACGCCGACATAACACCAAATAAAAAGAGACTTCGTTTGCTAACAGGACAAAACGGCAAAGTGTGGATTAAGTTAACCGACGTGTCGCTTCACACAGGCAGGCGTTCAAATTAAAAAGGGTTTAAACGCGGTTTGGACACGTTAGCAACGTTAGCTCAAACAGTAACGCTATTGTAGCACAGTGGAGCTAACGGGAATGGTAAAAGTTGACGTTAGTACGCCGCAGCCGCCATCATCAAGTGGGAAGTTAATATAGCTTCACTTGTGGTCCGGGCAAGAAGCAGCCGTAACCAATAAAGACAACGTTTGGATGTGTCATTCAGACCAATCAAACCTCGGACTACATTCCACCAATCAAGCTTTCTAGTGGGCCAATGTTTGCCTCGCAGAGCAACCGGCGCCATTCGGGCTCCGTGGCGTGTGGCCCGCTGACGTCGAGCGCTTACTGACGACGCGAGCCAAAATGGAGGACGACGGGCGCTAGTTTCTCAAGCGGGCCACCCAATAAGCGCCTCACACAGAGCGGGGAGGGAAATGGCGCCGATGTTCATCTCGCCTCCTAAACAACCGTCCATTGGTCAAGAACGAGCACATGAACACAGGCCAAAGTGTTGCTCCCACCCCGACTTGCACACGTCGAGGGGCCACACGCTCCGTTCACACACGTCACACAAAGCGATTCAAGACTTTGGGTACTCACTTTGTTGTATGGATGTCGATGCGAGGACCGGCTCGGCAGTATTATTTAATTTATTATGCTAACAGCAGTGAAACAAGATGGCGGCGGCCCGCACCGGAAATAGTTTGCGACGCGACGAGATGACGTAATAGACGCAGACAACCAAATGGGTTGCAATTTCTTCACATTTTCCGTCTTTTTTTTTTGTTACTTTATGAACGCAACTGTATTTAACGTCAATATCTGATGCTTACAACGAGAAACCAAAACTTTGAGATTATGTGCCCATTTCATTGTCTTTAATCTTAAATTATTTTTTGCTCTTGACCCCTGGCATGCTTCTATTTTGTAACGTTTTTTTGTTCATGTGATGTTTACCTATTTTCTTACATGTACATTACAATACTGTTATGGTTGAAATATTGTTAAATGAAGACTGGTGGGAAAATACAATACATTTACATTTAAATAGGGCAATTACAAGCTTACAATTAAATTAAAATACATATTTTGTGAAAATGTGTTTAAATAAAACTATAATGTGCAGCTTGTTTCACAGTGGCCCTATTGTTTACGTTTACTTGCAGCTGTAAAATAAAGCAAATCAGGTGATTAAACGTAAAAATGTATTTTTGTGAAGCGTTACATAAAAACTAGCAGTTTTCGCAACAACAGAAGTGAAAGCACAACAGTCGCAGTTGGCAAACGTTTTAATATTTACGTATCTAAAGAATAATCAACAAAAAACGGATGCACGTGTACAAGTGGTTAGCACGTCTGCGCCAAAGTGCTTCAAAGCAGAGTTTGCAAGTTCTCCCTGTGCTGGCGTTGGGGCTCCCACATTGTAAAAACATGCAGTTTAAGTTTAAAGACAAATTAAGTGAAACTGTATAATTTCCCGTGGCAACCTGGTTGGGAATCACTGCGTTCAAGACCACAGATGTGAATGCGAGTATGAATGCTTGTCTATCTGTCCTGTGACTGGCTGGCGATTAGTCCACGGTAAACGTTACTTCCACCCAATGTTAAGTTCCAGCTCACCAACAACCGTAATGAGGCTATCCAATAAAGAAAATGAGGGATGGATGGATACTGGATAGATAATCAACAAAGAATACATTTTATTTCAAATCTTCCACTGTTGCTACGGTACAGTAATAAATGTAGAACTAATTCCTGGACATGAACTCCAGGAGAGTGGATGTGAGTTTTTCCAGACTTTTGGAGTACTGAGGTCTCTGGTGCATCCCGACGGATCTTTCCATGTCCAAGGGCGGCGAGCGGGAATGGAAACCCCCCTGAGAGACCTGTTGCACGTCGCGCTGCTGAAAATGCTGCTGCTGCCGGCCGCCTCCTTGGAAGCGTTCGGGACGCTGCGCTCGCTCATCCGGGCGACGTGTCGGGTACATCTGTTGCTGACCAAAACCCTCTGAAGGACGGGAGAAAGGTGACAGAGTGCGTAGGTGTACCTCATGTTACGACCACTGACATGTACGCTCCATACCTTCGTAACGCTTTCTGATTGAGTCGCCGTGCTCTCTGCGCCCTTGTTGCTGGTACACCCGCTGGCTGTCATGTGTCTTGGTACGGTCTCTTCCTGCTCTGTTGCCTTCCTCACCGTAGACATCTTCGGCTCTTCTGAAGTTGGAATCTTCCTGGAATGTTCTGCCGTATGGGTGTTGAGCGGACATCTGCTGGGGCGTGGGACTGCTGAGCTGTTAGAAAACGGAACAGTTCAATAAAGGTCTTTCACGCAAAACCCAGCCATGTAGAACAGTCGGAGGACAACACTGACTTCAACACAAGATGGCTGGAACTTCACCTGGTGGTGTATCGTAACATTTGCAAGTTGTAAAATGGACATGGTGTGAGTGTTAAAAAACAAAACATTTCCCCCATTCCCTTTGACTATTTGGTACTACCTCGGAAACCAGATGACTCGCAAGTCAACTTTAAATCGTACCTTTACCACAATGTCCGTTTTTAAGGGGCTATCGTGAATGCTACCCAAAAACTGGCAACGATGGACTACCTGTGATTCTGCGAAGCGGTCGGGATGCCGCATTGTTCCACGGATCCCCTGGAGGAACGTTTCACCGGCTGAACTCGGAGCTATGAACTTGGCATCTGGCTGTCCGGCATTGAACCTGTCGCCACAAAAGTCCGGAAAGGTTAACGAATGACAACGAAAACAAAAGCGTGTCAACAAATTGCTCACTTCTTCTTGGCTACTTCCACCTCCTCGGCCGTGGCGTCCGAGAAGCGGCTCTTTCTTTTGCGTCGACTGGGCGCCTCGTCACCTGCGGCCCCGTCCATGAAGCGCCGGAAAGGCTCCGGGATGGCAGACATGCACTGGGAATTTACCCGAGGGGTCTGGAAGCTGTTGGGGCCGGCCGAAAGCGGCTCTGCTTGTTGCAGTCCGTGTCTGTAATCTCTAAAAAGATGAGCAGGTTGCTCCAAAGACGAGCGCACATCCCTCATAGGGGGTTCTGGCACACTTGACCCAAGCCTTACAACTCCATCTTTGTCAGAAGACCACCGTTGAACATCTCCTTGAGAGTCCGGACGCTGGGGCTGAGGGTCCCGACGCTGGGGTTGAGAGTCCAGCCGATGCGGCTCAGAGTCCGGACGATGGGGCTGAGAGTCCCGACGATGCGGCTGAGAGTCCCGACGATACGGCTGATAGTCCGGAGGATGGGGCTGAGAGTCCCGATGCTGGGGCTGATAGTCTGGACGATGGGTCTGATAGTCCGGACGATGGGGCTGATAGTCCCGACGCTGGGGTTGAAATTCGGGCCTTACATCCTCTGAGAAAAACTCATTTTTTGTTTCCTGCTCTCTGTAGGTTGGGTAACCCTCTGGGGATTGATCCCAGCCCCGTTGAGTCTTCTTGCTGGGATCGACAGTATCATCCAGACGATAATCCAGGTCCGAACTCTTTCCCTGGGAAGGACCCCTCTCCCAGTCGTCCGCCCTCTCCAGCTGCTGGTCCCACGGGTTTGTTGTCGGTCTACCCCCTGCCGCATACATCGGGTGAGCCTCTGCCTTGAGAAAGGGGGCTCTGCTCAGAGGATCGGGCATTAAACTACTGCGGTGCGAGTCTTGGAAGTCCTGGTTCCGTTGGTACAGGCTTGAGTCGTTCTGTGCGTGTCTGTTCTGCCTCTGCCATGGGGGAACTGCACAGCCAAAGGACTTAAACATTCAATCACAACAGAAACTACAACAAAACTACAGCACTGCTGCCTCTTGTTGCTACCTTTCATTTACACTCACAACTGCAAGTTAGTTCATTTTTGCTGGTTTCCATTGCTAATGGGCATATGTATAGTATTTATTGATCTGTGAGTAGTCACCACATACAAGACCCATTATCGCTCCGTTTTGTTCACATTCACAGCTGCAGGTGTTCTGTGTATTTATTTACCTCTTGACATTAAGTTTCCCACATTCATTTTTTTCATTGGCTGCAACACAAACAAAAGTTACGTTTTTTTTTTTTTTTTACTTTGTACATGTCGAGCCAATATGACATGATCACGCATCCTACCATGGGACGTCCGCTTCCGTCCTGCCTGGCGATGATCTCCGCTCTGGTGCGAATGATCTTTCCCACTTGGTTCATAACCGAATGCTTATCCCACGTCACCAGATCTGGACGCTTTGTCTCCTGCAATGATACACCGCTTTGAGTTACACAATTATCAAAAATAAAACAAAATCTCATTTGGATTATGTATAAAATGCCCTACGATATATTTCTGCCTGTGTTTCCGCCCAATCACGTGATGGACCATTTCTGGTGAGTACGCGGTGATATTACAAAGCGTGCATGTGTATCTTGGTCCCATACTGGGATGGTCAGCGTTCACGCTCGGCACCTCCTCCAAGAGGTTTAAACCTGGAACAGCAGAACACAACGGTTACGTCAAGTCGAAGTTAAGAAGTACACGCTGTGTTAATTACCGATGATCGGCTCGTCAAGCTTCAGGTATTCCACGTATTGCAAGATATCCTTGTACTTGGGCACAGTTTGTTCTCGGACCATGAGACCTGACGACACCAAACAAAGAAGCGTGAGGATGCGGCAGAAGTAGAATGCAATGCGAGTCATGTTTACACTGCCCTGCTCAGATTACAACGCGGAGTGAGATTCACTTGTTTTCGGCACCCTGTTCCATTTATTCTGTAATACAACTGCCAATACACATTTATGCTCAATATTTGCACCTCCCATCATCAACCTACAAGACTGCTGAATTTGAGCATGTGTAGAGAGCCAATTTGAAATTGGGACACCTTCTCAAATGATGCCCATGTAGAGAACGACGTCCAAAGAAAACCAGAAGAATTCTCAATGACAGCTCAAAGGGCCAGCCAAGTGAAACCCTACGTAGGCATCCACCTGCGACGGGGGGGGAATGTAAAAAAAAATAATAATAATCTGATGCTGTTGCAAAAGAGAGAGAATTTGGCCCGGTAAACAGTTGAATAGTAACCAGAGAATAGTAACCAATTAATGAGAGAGGTTTGTAATCGTCCTGCTTTGGTAATGTTAAAAAGAAATGTGCCAATGCCGCAGAGGTCAGAAACTGACTGCACGATTGAGAAATAATTGCTGATTTATGCAGCATACGAACACAAAAGAATCATTTGAAGGCAGCAGCTTAAATCAACTCTCAAGAATCAAGTTAAGGTACATGAGAACCAAGTGACAGGTGATCAGGGAGAGAGGAAAAAAACAACGACCTTTGAGTACTAAAGAACCAAGCTAGAGAAGTACTCATGAACCAGTCCCCACGTACTCAAGAACCAAGCTGCAGGTTAGCAAGACAAGATTCAGGTTCAAGCACTCGATCACCAAGCTACAATAGAATCAAGCTACGAGCACTCAAAACAAGAACCAAGTTCAGGTACTTGAGAACCAAACTCCAGGTATGCAAGAACCCCTTTAAAGGTATTCAAGAACCAACCTGTACAAGACAAGAATCATGTTCAAGTATTTTAGAGCAAAGGTACAGGCACTCAAGAACCAAAAAGACAAGACAAGAACCAAGTTGAGAACCAAGTGACCGCACTTCAGATACTAGAGAACAAAGTTACCTGTAATCAAGAACCAATCTACTGATACTCAATAACCAGGTACTTTAGAACCAAGGTACTGGTACTCAAGAACCATGCTAAATGCGCTCGAGAACCAAACTAGCTATAGCCAGGAGGCACAGGTACTTCAGATGTCATACAAAGTTGTAGTCTTCGTTTTCCTGCCACCTCTAGGATCAGAGGGGTAGTTCAGCTACTTTCCCTGCGTCATCAGACTGAGGAAAACATAGACAAAAAGGAGCCACAGCAACCTTGTAGTTCCTTCAAAAAAATAAATACATAAAAAATATTTAGGAACTTCAGTTCTTGTGGCAAGAAATTCCCCCTCTGTTAACGTTCCAACACAAAGCTGTGATTCCAACAGAAACGATGCATAAAAGCAGACCAATGAGATTCCTGCGTTTCCTGTGACTGGGTAGTCTTGGATTTTGTGTCGGGGCTCAATTCTCTTCAACACCACCACTTGGTGAATTCAAGAGAGCTCGGGAGAAAATCAAAGGGACCCAGAAGTTATGTCTGATGATCCGTATGAAAATATCACCAGCCAGGTGTTGCAAAATCTGGTGTTGGTACTGCGTTTCCATGATGGACATGTCATCTCTGCAAAAATCAGGCAACAGACCTTGCCTTCACATGCATACCTGTACTCAACGGCTGACAGAACAGTGAGCTAACACATGTGAGGTCATCGCGGACCCCAAATGACTAGATGGACAATGGAGTCTACTTACCCGTGGCGACGGCGGCATCCTCTTTCTGCCAGGGATGAAAGGAGAGCAATACAAATCAATCAGTGCTGAGGATACATGCGATGGTTCTACAAGGGAAACACACATCTTTAACAGTTAGGTCATTCAGTACGGTCTGTTTAGGGATACTCTGTACTTACGTAATGCTAATATGGTTGTGGGAGAAGAACAAATCCGACTAGCACTGAAGAATTTCGATAGTACTGACGTGGAAGATGAGCAAAGTGGACAAGCCCTATCGAAGTTGACTAAACTTGCCAAATCCTACATCCTTAGGAAAGTTTTTCCGGGTATAATAAAAGAAGAAGGTATTGCTTGATGCCTGCAGGTGGGTAGCAGTCAAGAGGGTTCTCATCAAAGTTTCCCAGACAAGACAAACACCCCGGTGGAAGATTCAGACAAAGAAAGCAAGGTTAATTTGTTGGGGTAAAGATTCAGTCAGATAGGACCAGAAGGCAGGGTCGAGACAAGCTGCAGACCCGTAAAAGCAGATGACCCGAGTATGGAAATTGGACCAGTTGCCGGAAAGATTGGAGACGTAGCAAAACCTAAAAGTCGGAAATTGAGTTTGAGAAGATTGAGATGATCCCTACAGGAACTTCATTTTCTTGACACTTGAGTCCCAAGACGTCCTTGAGGTACACCAAGTCGAATTCACGCTTGTCAGTAGCGGTACGTAGTGGTATTGAGATGACAAATGGTTGCGGAATGGATAACAAGCTGTTCCACCACATGCCACGTCACGGCGGAAAATGCTGAAAAGGAACGAAATCTCTCATGAACCTGCCACAAGACGGACATTCCAAGACCACACGTTTTCTTCATTGTTGGTTGACATCAGGTTGATAGTGGAGTGGTTTAGCAATGTTTGAGGTAGAATGCCTTATCTCTTGGTCCCTGGCTGTTGAACAATGTTCCCGCTGTGCCGCCTTTATTACGGCTCCGACACCACCTACAAATCTGAACACTCCATTCGCCGATGCTGTGTTGGTGACGTTCATACAGACGAGTATTTCAAGGGGGGGGGGGGGGAGGTGGTAAAATGGCAAATGTTACAGAATGACTGAAAGGGACACGCAAAAAAAAACACTTGACCTGCTTTGGTTTTTGTTGTGTACCCATAAAACCATACTGCCTCCATCGTGATCACTAAAGGACGTAAGATCCTGGATTAAGCCAAACCCGTTATGACATTATGACAAGGGATTCGTAAAAATTCCTGAAAGGCATGAATTTGTCTTCACCAAAATAATACTCTCTTTTTGTATATGGCATTGTTCATACAAAGCAACAAAGTGCTTCAGAAAACAGGTACAGTAAAAAAAAAAGACAATTCCCTCCCGCCTCTGAACACACCCCATTCCAAATAAATGGGATTTTGTATACAACTATGTCATTAATAGGGCATACCAAATCATTCTCAGAACAATATGTAGGTAATACATCGTGAATGCTTCGAAAAAAATGGCAAAGTATGTTGTTTTTGTGTCAAAACACGTGTTTCGAGGTTTCTGTTTTAGGCAAATGCATTTTTGTACAATTTTGTACAAAAAGCACGTGGCTCTCCTAATGAGTAAACTCCCTTCAATCCTTTCATTTCCCAGCAATGTAGCACATATAATATACAGTAAGTGTTTTAACGCGGACTCAGTGAATTCTGTTTCACCATTTTGAATCAAGGAATTTCAAACGGGATAAACCTTTTTGGAGCCAAATTTCACCCATGTACAACAATGACATACAAGTATTCTTGAAAAATGAAATTCTGTACCTTTAAGTGTCCCGGCATCGTCAGGTGTATCTTATACAAATTATGGCCCCTTAAGGATATTTCACAAACCTGAAAAGTACCACACACAAAAAAAAACGTGAATAAGCGTACGAAATTACGATGAAGCTAGGATGGCCAAACACTCCGTGTTAGCTCGCTTACCGAACACTCAATGAACTCCGTGGCCGAGTCATCTTCGTACGGAGTTGTCAAATCGTCCATTATTGTTTGAGCTCGTTATCGTTGGTTTAAAGTTGAATTTAACTGGTTGCGTTTACGATACCACCTGAGGCTAAGCTAACAAACATGCGGAAGCTAGCTAGCGGCGGAACTGACAGATAAGCCGTGACATAAACGCTCAAATAATTATATTTATGGTACAAATGTAAGATTAGTCTAAATATTTCAACTTCACCATACACAATGTCAGTCAGTGCTAATCGTGTTGGTTTCGAACGGCTTGCGAGTCCACAACATCCACTTCCGGTGGTTTACATAGGTAATTACCATTGGCGCCCCCTGTCGACCTGGCGCATCACTGCAAGCCAATTAAATAAAAAAAAAAGAAGCAAGGCATATTTGCACATCATATATGGAGGTGTAGCTCTGTGCCATTTGAGTTAGAATTTTTACTTACAATACTGAATTGTGTTGGCATCAAAATCAAACAATCATCAAAACAAAAACAATAAAAATTTTCACATGATTTATAAAAATATTTAAATACCTTTGAAGTAAAAAAATAAAATAAATCAATGCTTCAAAATATTCCCTTAGAAAAATTTTACATTTCCCATATTCTATTTAAAATAATTGAACGTCTAAATTGAAATAAAAATTGAATTTGATAAATTAAGCATTCTTACATTACAATACACTGAATCTTTTTTTTTTTTTTAAAACCCAAAAAACAAAAACTTTTTTCACAGTTTTGATTTAGATACTAAAAAATACATGTTAGAACTGCAAATTTAAACATATATGATAGTCGTGTTGTTTATTTGGACACCAGCAGATAGGTACAAAAAAAACAACATGAATGGAAAATTTCACATTGACATAAATTCAAATATATTTACATGCAGTTGCGTGTTATGTACACTGACTCCACACTCAACACTTCTGCAATTCCAGCTTGAATTAACAGTTACAGTTAATAGAGGAGCACGGTCAAAGCAAGTTGACGAGAAGGGTGCGATACTATGAGTATACGTGAGAAAAATAATCATATTCATGTAAAATAACAGTAAAAGGGGGGGCTGGGGGTGGATGAGGCAGGGGAATAGAATGTACACTTTAAAAAAGAGGACAAACAATTCGCTAAAACAAGAAGAAGCGAGAGATTCACGGTCGAATGTCAAGTGGAGGAGTCGCGGAGTCCGCCCGGGAGATTGTTCAAGCGGGCTCGTAGCTCTTTCCGGACCAGGCTCACTCGGGCCAGTTTGCGTTTGTATTCCTGGAAACAACAAAGCCATAGATATGTAACCTAAGTATGGTTGAAAATAAATAAATACCTTGATTTAAAAAAAAAAAAACAGCAGTGACAAGATCAGTTTCCTTTTTTGAATTACAAAGTGACAGAAACATGGATGATGTTATCGGAATCCAAATAACGCATGTTTCCGGTTATTGTCAGACAAAACAACAGATCTGGAAAGCCCTCATCACGGCCCGAACGTGTGACTCTATGTGGTTTGTCTCAAATACAACTTTGGCTTCCGGTTGCTGATTTGCTCATGATGAAATAAAATCAAATAAAATATTTTTTTTGGTCACTCTGTTATCAAATGAGGGTGAAGGGACAGAATAATTGGATATCTGGAAAGCTCTTAACAAGATCTTTAATTTGAGGTGTGAGCAAATGTGGTTTTTTTGGACACTGAGTAATGAAATTAGGGTGTATGGACAAAATAATGACAGACCTGTAAAGCCTTCAGCAAGATCTTTAATTTGACGTATGACTCAATGTGGTTTGTTGCAAGTACATTTTTGTACCTTTTATTGGCGCCCTAACGACAAAAAAAGCTTTTCCGGTGACTAGGCAAACAAACGAGGGTAGATTGGCTAAATAATTACAGACGTAGAAAGCCCTCATCCAAACCTTTTATTTGTTGTGTGACTCGATGTGGTTTGTTGCAAATTAAGTTTTCGAACAATGAGCATTTTTTATTTTTTTTTGCGGGCACCGCTCCATCTAAGGAAGGTACACCTCGACACGCACAAAAGCTCTCAAACCAAAGACCATCTGTGATGAATATCACGTGAAGAAAAGAAAACGCCGTGTCAACGCACTTCAAGTTTGTGCTCGTTGTGCACCAGACCATCGCGCTGACTCTGCAGGAAGCTAGTCAGCGTGCGCGTCAGCTGCCGCCGGTCGTCGATCTCCGCCGCCAGTCGGCCGCTGTAGTCGGCCAGCAGCATGCAGGCGTCGTCCACCTGCCGGGAGAAGCGCGCGCCCGACTCCTTATCTGACGAGGGAACACACACACACACACACACAGAAGCTTTGAATGGGAATCAAGAAGCTGAGATGTAAATCATAAATAAGAAATTCATTAACAATACAAATGAAAACTTCCTTATATAAATTAATAATGAAAATAGTTGTCAGTTTTGAATGACACAGCTAAAATATAAATTAATATTTATGTAATTAAAATGACAAGAAAATACACAATTTCATGAGATCAGTATAAGACCTGTACAAAGAAAATTCTAGAAAAGAAAACAAAAAACTGACCAATTAAAAAAATGTTAAACAAAAAAAACCAAACACTTTTTAAATGGAAATAACGTTTAAAAACTTTAAAATAAATAAGTAAATAAGAAAATAAAGGATACAAGTTAATTGACAATACTATAAAGAATAGGTTTATATTTATATAATTAAAAATGAAAACAAATTGATAATATTAAGAGCTGCACCAAAAATTTGAAAATAAAATAAATTATTACAATTTACATTTTACAAATACAAATTGTACATGAGAAAAAGAAAAAAAAAGTACATTAGAAAAATACTTGTTTGATTGAAAATGTTTATTAAAATAAAAAATAAAGTATGAAATATTATTTCAACGTAAAAAAAAAAAGAAATCAAACATACAATGTGATAACAGTAACAAATACAAATATTAAAATGTGACCATTAAAAAAAAAAATTCTAATTTTAAAAAATGCAGAAGAAAACTTTCAAATTGGAGCTGTGAAACCCTAAATGAAAATGGAAAAATAACAATAACGTGACATCATTGCCACTACCTGTTCATAACGCCTAATAACTCCCCGGCCCCCCCCTACCTGTGATCCTGTGCAGCAGCGAGGTGTCCTGCACCTCGGCAGGCAGCGACGAAATGCGCTGCCGCAGCAGCGCGTCTCCCGAGGTGGCGTTCTCAAGCTCCTGCAGCGCTCGGATCAGCTCCGACGTCTGCCGGGACGACAGCAAGACATCGCGACGCCTCAAATTAAAGTCCATTGCATTAGAGACCTTCTCGGCCAATCACAAACCAGAAGAAAGTCACTTCCGGAAAAGGCACAACAAAGGTGAATTGAGGCGGGACCAGTCCTAACAGAAGTTTTTACTTTTTTTTTTTAAACACAGAACTCAGAAAAGGCGGGATATTGCTGCAACTTTGTGTGCTTTCACACGGGGATGCGGCTTCCCACAATCAGATAATTAGATGATGTCATTGCCAGTGAAAGGGACTTTAAATGCTACTTCCAAAGATGGAAAAATGTCAGCATATATAGGCAGGGTAAAAGGGGATTTAAAATGTTTTCTTTAAATTAAATCTGTCCTAATAAAAGGAATTTTGACCAGGTCCGTGCTGGTTGGCCGCTTTAGAGCGCCTCGTTGTCGGCCGGCGAGAAAAGTGAAGTGCCCGCAGTGGGGTTTTTTAATTTATTTTTTATACTTATTCGTTTTTTTTTTTGTTTTTTTTAAGTCCGACGTGACAGCCAGTGTGTACACCGAGGGGGGGGCTTTGGGCTGGTGTAGCCGCTGTAGAGCGCCTCGTTGTCAGGGCATGGAAAAGCCCCACAATGACCCATTGGGATATACTATATTCTAGCCACTGGAGACTTTAAGTGAATATTTTTGTGTGTGTCACATTTAATTGTGTTTACTTTACAGGGACTTGAAGTTTTGAGAATTTCCCCGACACGTGAGCAAAAGATAAATGTTTTGGCGGACTAAAGTTCAACCGGCGACATTAGCATGAATTCCGCCCCCTTTCTTATAACACCGTCTGGGCCAGGACCTGCGGGGGCTCGGCTGGAGAAGTCCGGCCAGCAAAGTTGTCGTTGACCGCTTGGATGGACTCGTAGGACCTCTTGGTGGGCTTCTTCTCGCCATCTGCGCAACATGACAGGAGACAAAGACTCGTGGCTGGTTGCAATTCGTTTACGCGGCGTCTTAAAAAGCAAACGGGCGCTCACAGAGGACTCTGGAGAGCTGGTCCAGCAGCTCGTCGTCGTAGACGGCTCTCTCCTGCCAGATGGACAGCACCCGGCCCAGTTGCTTCTTACAGCCGTCCTCGCACTCCCTGAGGGACGACACGCACGGACGGTGACGGACGGCAGATTACCGGGCCGACTCACTGGCCGCAATTTGTTTGGAGGGTTACGAAGGTTTTATACACACTTCTGAAATAACAAATGTGCGCAACCGGCCTTTATTTATATGGTATGAATAATAAGATGAGATTTAAACACGTCCGCCTCGCAGTTCTGAGATTAAGCTATTGATTATTCCATCCGTTAACTGGATAAAAATGTATTTTGCATTTAAGTTTATTGACATATATTTATTTTCCAATGACTGCGTATATAACCAATTATTATTGTTTATCTGGTATTGTTTAATGATTAAGCAAAATCACATAAGCAACATCATCCAAGACCGAGTGAGCTTTTTGAAAGTAATGCGAAGGGTTAATACTGTAGTTTGATATCCACTTTTGAGGTTCGACTGCTTGTCAATCACAAATGATTCCCCCGACGGCTGCAAAGGACGATTCGTTTTGTAAGAGATTAAACTGATACTTTTCTCCCCCATAAATGAATGATCATTTCGTTACGGTTTTAGGACTTGGACAATTATTACAGGTTAAACAATGCCTCGAAATGACAAATGTATTATCAAAATGGTTGTTGATTAATTTGATAATCGATTAGTTGTCAATTGTAGGCAGGGATGTTTAGGGGTTATGGCTAGGGATTTAGGGCTCGGCCGGGGTTAGTAGTACGGCGCTAGGGTAAGGAGTCAAGGTGTTAGGGGTTAGTTATAATTCTAGAACAAGTCCACGTCTACCTGTAAACATGCTTGAACGCATCGACGATGACCGGCGCGAAATCCTCCGTGAACTCGGGTCCTTTCCTCTTGCTGTTCTGAATGACGTCATTGGCCAGGTACAGGAAGGTCAGCTTGCGTGACACCGGAACTGCGCGCACACACACACACACACACACACACACGAGCAATGTGGTGTCAATTTTACGTCGAAACAGAACAACTGGCGGCTGCTGGTGTAAACAGACGACATGAACACGTTGAGCTCACTGCAGGAGTTCAAGGTGATTGAGTTAAGGTTTAGGGGATTAGGGCCAGGGGGTAAGGTGTTCTGGTTAAACGTTCGAGATTGGACTCAGGGTTAGGGGGACAAAGGTTTTGATTCGGGTTTAGCGGCTGACCCTCACCCACAGCTAAAGGTTAAAGGTTGGGTTCAGAGTAGACTGGAAATGGTCCAATTTCAAGCCTCTCAAGTGTAAATATTCTCATTTGTGTAGTCTTCCACCAAAGCGAACTGATGATCTTTGTGATTAATCACAACAAGACATGAGAAAAACATCTCATTTCACTTTGGAAAACAACGATCAACGTTTTAGGACTAGTGGTTGTTTGGGTTATGCGGTTCAGTTATGGTTACAGGTTAGTGCGTTAGTGTTAGGGCGAGTCAAGTGGGTGATTATTATACTGTAGTGACTAGTAATCACCAATGTCGACTACAAACCCACGGAGCTCCGCGCTCCCTTCCCAACCTCCGCAGCACATGTCGACAAAAGAACCAGTTTGTAATCCCGCGCGGAGCTCGCGTTACCTTTGACGAGCTCGCTGTACCAAACTTGCACGATGTTCTTGGCGTGCTTCCTGTGGTGGATGAGCCACAGCGACAGCGTCTGGACGCTCTGCTGAGAGTTGCTTAGCTCGGACAGTTTCTTCTCGAGAGCCGCCACGGAGAACGAGGACATGTCGACCGCCGCTTTACCGACCCACACTGCGCAAGCTTAGGCCTTCCAACTTCCCTCTCTCGTTGGCGGTTGCAGTTGTTTTTTTCCCCGTTTACTTTAAATGCGTCGTACACGGCAATATAGCCATTCGCAAATAAAACACGTTAACACGCTTGTTTACGCAGCGTTGCTGCAGACAATCCTTGTTAGCTAGCTAGTTAGCCTAGCTTAACATGCTAGCCTGCAAGAGGCACTTCCGTATGCTCGTCATGATGCGTTCAATAACGCTGGAAATCGAAACGTTGTCGAGTTTCAATTTTAATAATATCTTGAACATTTTTGGGAGACATTTAGAGTGGGTTGACCAACTGCAAACAAGCCATTTTCTTTTTAAAACGTACTAAATTGGTACATATGTGGGGGAACGATGTTATATGTACCGTAATGATGCATTCCAAACTAACGGAAGCAAACAAGCCATTTTCTTTTTAAAACGTACTAAACTGGTACATATGTGGGGGAACGATGTTATATGTAACGTAATGATGCGTTCCAAACTAACGGAATTCCAAAAGTTTAAAAGCTTGATTTTGAACTTAATGTCTTCGAGATTTAAGTGATTATAGAAGAATCTACAAACTGTAAACAAGCTAATTTCTTATATTTAAATAGTAACTTCGTGTCCCTGTGGTCTCCAGGTAAAGACGTCACCGGCTGCGACACGTCAGCGCGTCCGCCATGTTGGATGTGATGTGCCATACCTGCCCATAAACTAATGCAAGTACATGTACTTAATTTAGTTCACATTTATTTAATGAACCAGGTTAAGGCAATTGAGAACATATTCTCTTTTTACGATGCCAACCTGGTTGCAGACAGCAGAGCAAAACAAGGCAAAAAAAAAAAAAAAGCAAGTACAAATGAATGTGATGTACACAAAACAAAAACATACACGAAACATAATACAATCCTAAAATCTTCCTCCACAATCAAAATAAACCGTAGCTCGCTTCACACTGGCACACCGGGAATTTGTTGTTGTTGTTGTTCTCAGACCTGCGTTGAATGACAGAGCGCATCGTGTAGCCCACGCTGGTTTACAATTCGATTTATTTGGCAATTGTTTACAATTCATGACTGGTGTATCCCAATAACGCATTCAAACATCCCGTTGTGTGAATTCCACGAGCCGAGCCAAAACGATGCTATGTTGACTAATAGCACTTTATTTAGCGATGTTTAATCTCGCTGCCACGGGTATGCATTCCCCCGCGCCAGCATCGAGGTGATGATATTCGTCAATCAAAGAGTGCAGAGACGTCAGGGCCTCTGAAAAGAAGCTCCGCTCCATGCCCTCCACTTGCAGGTAATGATGCAAGTACGCCTTCTTCCTGTAAAGAGTGGCAAAGCGTGCGCTCAGCTCCACGAAGGTGGCCTTCACGCCGGTGGTGTTGGCCAAGGCTAACAGCGATTGCGAGTGGCCCACGGGGGGCACGGAACACAGACTCGTCTTCCAGCCTTCCGGGTTCCACGAGGCGAAGCGCAACAGAGGCTTGACGCTCTCGATGTTCCTGCGCAGGTCCGACACTTGAACGTTGCCCCTGAGCACGAGGGCGCAGGCGAGGTGGAGGCCGCGCTTCGGCTCCGCTTTGATCAACTGGTGGCCTTTGGCGAAGGCGTCGGCGAAGAGCCGATCCGGTCCTCCGCTCGGGGCCGGCGCGGAGACGGTTCTGACGGGACTGACGCTCGGGACCAGGTAGTGCAATCGCGGGAAAGGAACCAGGTTGGTGGCGATTTCATTCAGATCCATGTTGAGGGAACCCTCAAAACGGGCAGGAGCGGTCATATCGAGCAACATGTCGGCAACAATGTTATTCATTGCATCGAAAGGCCTCTCCGACCCGCTCGAGCGCTTCCTCGCCGATTTCGAGTTCGGTCCGCCGTGGGATTTTGCTCCCGTGTTCAAAATGTCCAGCAGGGCCCGGTTTCCGACGAGCGCCGCGCAGTCGGCGTTCTCGGTGAGCTCCCTCACGGCCAGCAAACTGTTGTAAGGCGACACGACGACATCGTCCTCCGGTGACGGAAAGACGGGGACGGCGATGCGACACGCCTCCGGGAACTCATCCTTGAGAAGGCCCAGGACTTTGGTCCCGAGCCCGGAACCCGTACCCCCTCCCATGGAGTGGATAAGAAAAAACGACTGCAGGCTGTCACACTCTTCTGCCGCCTTCCTCACTTGATCGACTATCTTGTCCCTGTAGGTGGCGCCATAGGTCAGGTGTCCAACGGCCCAATTGTTGCCTGCGCCCGACACTCCTGCGACGAGCCGAGTACTGTCAAACAGTCCTCTTAGAGGGCCTTGCAGGATCTCACCGATCACACCCTCCTCCGTGTCCAGCAGCACCGCTCGAGCTTTAAGCTGTCGGAATCGCCCATCCTCGACGCTCCTCGAGTCCGCCGCGTGGAAAAAGGCGCCGGTGGCGTCGTCGTACAGGCCGCTTTTCTTGTAATGGGCGTACTCGCGCAAAGCAAGATCCCAAAAACGACAACCGATCTGGTTTCCGCACTGTCCGACTTGAACAACGACACACTGCGTCATTGCAAATGACAATAAATACTCTTCTTCATTTTAAAGCGCCTCCTTACTTGTGTGTTCATTCACTTCCTCATCTTCTTCTTCGTTGTCGTCTTCTTCTTTTCGTGGGAAGATTGTTGGCACACTGCTGGTCCTCTTTGAAAAGTACAACAGCGCCTCCGCGTGGCCGCAAAGGCTCGTTGCAACAGGAAACACATGCCCGATTTCTTTCTTTCTTTTTAATTAACGAAAAAATTAAGTACAGAACAGAACAGTATACTGCATGTATGAAACAAACAAACATATCAAAAACATTCAGTATATAAACAGTAGACGGCACGTACAAAAACAAAAATGCCAGCGGTTTCAAGCGCATTCAAATAATTGAAAAGTTTTACAAATATTTCTAGTTTTGAGAGCTTTTTAGGTACTACTTCGAAGTTTGATATAGTGACCAATAGCATTGTGAACGCGTGTCAAAGTAGGTTTATGATTTACGTTTGTGAATCTAACATTTTGCCCTTATTGTTTTTGTACACCACGTGGTATCGATCAACATTTTTATTGCGTGCTGGTGACATCACAATTACATCATTGAGGAGGCGGGGCACGGGCGTGATTGGTCCAGCTCCATCTTTTAATATGATCCAACCTCTTAAAATTATTCCTCTGAGCTAATTTTACAATCTCTCACATTTTGAAAGGCCTGGTACACAAGTAAGGATTTTTCAAATCTTAATATATATATTTTTTTAATATATATCTGTTAAACAACCCACACGTGAAGCTTAAAAAAATAAATACATTTAAAAAATCTGACATTTGACAGTTTTGGGCATACTGTGACAAATTTCTAAAATTGTCCATGGTTTTTCCAACGTGTAAAATTTGTAGGCGGCGCCTCCGCTTAATTTAATATTAATAATTATTAATATAATAATGATTTGACTTTTTTTGTTCCGAGCTGAAGCCAACAACATTAGCATTCAGCTCATAATTGATAACGCTATCTTTAATATGTGAGTAGTTTTACATGACCTTCGTCTTATTTTATGTTGGGGTTTTTTTCTCGATCTTAGACGGAAGCAATACATTTCATCCAATGCAAGTAGTTTTCCTTTTTTTTTTTTTTTTTTTTTTTTTTTTACAGCGTTTAGCATTTTTTTACACTTTTACGGATGCTGTTGTCACTATATCACACAAGTGAAAATCCATCAGTGACTTGTTTTGCATGCAGTCACAATGTGGCCGTTTAGACACGGGATTCCCTTGGGGTAAAAAGGCCTAAAGAGTGAGGCATTATGGGTAAAAAAAAAAAAAAAAAAAAATCTAATAAATAACAGAAACACTTTCCCATAATACACAACACATGCGTTTAATGTGCGCTGCGTGACGTAACACATTCTTTCGAAAGTGCCCATTTTTCTGCGGTGGCACATTTTTAACATACGAGACGCGACGACTCCCTGTGGTCTCTGTGGTCAGAATTCTTGACCGGGCGAATCCGGGTCACGTCGCCTTTTGGGCGCTGATAACGCTCAGGAGGCAACATGTGAGTCCGGTCGTCAAGGCAACCGCAGGGAAGGAGGTTTTGTGTGTTTTGTGTGTGTGTGTGGACAGATTACTGCAGCGACCCAGATTGAGATTGAGAACCAGACTGACATTTATTTTTTTTTGGTCACAGTGTCTGACAGAGTAGTGGATGATTTAAAATATTTTTTTTTATTTAATTGGAAAGAACCAAAACATTTAGCAAATTATACTCAAAGCATTAATTGTGTATTATGGATAATATAGATATATATATATATTTAATTTCGAATTTAAAAACTATAATATGCATTCAAAATACATAAAATGATACTATACTATATATTTTGCATTAAAAATCTAACATAACAGGAAAAACAAATACAAATCTATCTATCCATCCAGCTTTCTATTCACATTCATAACCACACTAAAATCTACAAAAATAAATACACCCGAGTCTGAAGTGACAATCCCAGTTCATTTATTTGTTTACGTGTGTGCGTGTGTGTGTTTTGTGGGGATTAACCCCCCCACCCCCCACCCCCACCCCACCCCGCCCCCCATCTCGATTGATCGCGCAAACTGGCCCAAACCGCCATAATCCGTCAGAGCGATGCATTGTGGGAAGGATGCTCTATGTTGTTGTTGTGATTTCAACAACAACTTGACACTGTGAAGTGAATCAATCTGAATGGATATTTCTTTTGAATGACATTTAACCACTGTACAATAAAAGTCATATAAAGTTACGAGAGGTCGCTTGGTCGATTTTTTAAAATGTCTTTTATTTATTTTATTTTTTTTGCTCCGTGAATTGAAAAACAAAATGAGGTCACGGGCGCCGATGAACTTTCAGCGGTTTATTAAACGAGGCAAACAATAAAACACACTAATACAACACTGGCAAGGAGCCGCTTTAGGCCACAGCTCACGCCGGGACGCTCACACGCAGACGAACGAGAACGGATTCATGGCATTTCAGTTTCCACCGGGAATTTGCGTTTGTGCAGATTGAGTTTCAAGCTTGGTCATGGAAATAAATAAAATCAGAAGTCAAGCTACCATTTTTCATCACGGAAAGTCGCTACGCTACGCAATAGTGCATTTGGTACCGTTTGCCCCCCCCCCCCCAAAAAAAGCTAATATAAGCTAACCAATTGGGTTATTTTTCTACCCTTCACAACTTTTCATAATGGAACGTTGCTATGCTATCTAACAGTTATTTTTGGTACCATTAGTGATGTGACGTAACAGTTTACTTGGCTGGGTTAGCGACTTTTGACAACCATCGTACGACTGCTAACATAAGGGAGCTAATCGTGGTTATTTTGTTACCCTTCACAACTTTTCATAATGGGACGTTGCTATGCTATCTAACAGTTATTTTTGGTACCATTAGCGATGTGACGTAACAGTTTACTTGGCTGGTTTAGTGACTTGACAATCATCGTACGACTGCTAACATAAGGGAGCTAATCGTGGTTATTTTGTTACCCTTCACAACTTTTCATAATGGAACGTTGCTATGCTATCTAACAGTTATTTTTGGTACCATTAGCGATGTGACGTAACAGTTTACTTGGCTGGGTTAGCGACTTTTGACAATCAGCTGCTAACATAAGGGAGCTAATCGTGGTTATTTTGTTACCCTTCACAACTTTTCATAATGGGACGTTGCTATGCTATCTAACAGTTATTTTTGGTACCATTAGCGATGTGACGTAACAGTTTACTTGGCTGGGTTAGTGACTTGACAATCATCGTACGACTGCTAACATAAGGGAGCTAATCGTGGTTATTTTGTTACCCTTCACAACTTTTCATTACGGAGAAGTGCGATGCTACGCAACAGTTCATTTGGTACCGTTTACCGTGTTTGACAACAGAAATGGAAAAAAAATAAATAAATACAAATCAATAAAACTTCACGAACATTAAGGAATACATTTGCCACACTACGTCTCTTTGAAAGGTAATTTAATGTTCCCAACCTGTCCACGCGAGGGCGCTGCCGGTACTATCGAGACTGGTCACGTCTCCCTCGTCGCCCACGTACGCAGCCACGCCCACTACCGCCGTTGGGGGCCCAAAAAGAGAGACAACACCCTGCACAGTCAACACCACGGGAGAAATTCATAACAACAATCAGTCACGAGTTCATTTCAATTAGAATGGAGATACATAATACCATAAGCACGCAACAAAAAATAGGTGAACATTTTCAATTTAATCTCACTGTAATATAATTCTAATACTGTAAATCAAGTGAGATATGGAATATCAAAAGCCATCAAAAATAAAAACGTTAATAAAATAAATTAATCAATACAAAAATTAAATGCAGACTAGAGATACAGAATATTTAAAAAAAAAAAAAAAGTACACAAATGTAATTGTAATATTAATATGGTACTACAGTTATCATGGCGGTATGTAATACAATAAGCATGTCAAAAAATACATAAATAAATAAATCAAGACAGAGCTCTTAGTTTCCACCAAATGTAATTACAGTATAATGTAAATATAATACAGTAATTAAACTGGAGCTATATATTTTAATGAGCATGCAAAAAATAAACAAAAATTAAGTGAGTGAAATACATTTATAAATATATATAGAGATACAGAATATAAAAATAATGCAAACAAGTGCACACATTTAATTGTAACATAAATAAAATACTGTAATTATAGTGGAGGTGTATGGTATATTAAGCATAATAAAATAAAATAGATCATTTAACAATCAATTTGAGGTCTAGTAGTATAAAATGCGATGGATGTCCGAGCAACATTAAACAAACAAACAAACAAACAAAAAAACCTCTTTTTGGTTTTGAATCACATCTGACAAGAAAATGGCCGAGTCGGCGCATTTACGTCCGGTCAAGACGAATAATAACATTTTACAAACTCTCCGTTGTTCTTCAACGTCCTTTCCTTGATAAGCCACGCGATACCGATTCGCCAACCTTTGATTTATAACACGAGCTGCTTTGTGTTAATTGTTCACCGCCGTGATACAAGGTTAATAGAGAGAAAGCGTGACCGTTGTCCTGTTGACACTTAACTTTCGTGTTTCCAAAACAACCCCGACAATGATTAGCGTCTTGTTGTTAATCAACTCTCAGAGTGAATGTTGGACTGCGACCTCGTCAAATGTCTTCTGTTGTTGTTTCTCCCCCCCCCCCCCCCCCAAAACATCCCATCCCCAAAAATAATTTGGATTGAAAGCCCTTGTTGCGCAACGCATCACATCGCATCACATTTCTTACCACGCCGTCTCCCCCGGCTGCGTGTCACAGGACCTGAAAGAAATCTAGGAAGAGGCCCACCATCGTTATCGCAATTTAGCGCTGCTTCTATACGGAAAAGTACATCAAAACGCCGACATAATAGGAATACTGTCTCTCGGTGAACGTCTGCGAGACTTTTCTAAAGCTTCCTGTTTCTCTCAACTGCACAAACAACAACAAAAATGAGCAGAAGTCGTGACAAAAACAATATCTTACAACAATTGGAATCCCGCCGTTGTCGTCAGGCAGAATTCGTGGGGCATGGCAGAGAAAGGACAGGGAGAGACGGACGGACATTACTCCGACTGGACGTCTTCATTTCATAATTTGATCACTACTGGGTGTTGCATGCTCACATTAGGTAGCTATAAAAAAATAGCCACATGCTAACATCCATAATGGGCATTTGTACAATACGTGCATTACTTTTGACATTTTATACTGATTCCAATCTTGCGGATGCCTCGCCCTCCATTCAAACTGATCTAGCGTGCAGTGTGAGCAATGCACGCTAAATGCTACGGCGGCACACGTAGCATGTCACGGCATGTCATGTGTCTGGCGTGGGTGCCCCGTTTCTCGGAAGACGCTAAAAGGACATCAGCTGAGCGCTGTGACCGCTTTGGGTGCTCAGCAAATTGTCAGGAGAAAGCAGTTGGACGGGTTTGAGAGCTGCCATTTAAAAAAAAAAGAAAGCTAACAGTGTTCTTAGCTTAACCTTTGCCCCCAGGGAGCAAACAGTGCTATTAAACCTTCAATCCGTCGACCGTCTGGCAAGTCACTGAGTAACCGTGTTATCGGCACCCAGACGGATAGGAGGGCAGTCTTATCGCGGCTTGAGCGAGACGATCGATATCCAGGTCAGGCGTTGTAAAATATTGTTGCCATACGCCGGTGGTGCGGAAGAATGAGATGCACGTTCGACACGGTGGCGACGGCGGCGGTCCTAAAAAAAATGCAAGAAATGATGTAACTCGATGTACCAAGGGAGTGACAAATGGTTGTTTTAGTAGTCTTCCCAAAAAAATGGATCAGAAGTCGACTATTTGGTAGAAACATCGACCTTTCAATTGCAGAAAAAAAACTGCTAATTGAGCAGAACTCCTCCCCCCCTGCTGATGGCGCTGTTTTATTTGGATTCTTTATGCTTATATGTAATTCAGAGTGGAGATACATTTGGAAAATTAATGAGTAAAAATAATTTATTCTTTTTAATTATTTTGTATTTTTTGTAAATATATTAATATATTTTGATGTTGGTATCATTTCTTCTTTTTTTTTAGAAATTATTTCCAGTGTGCATGACTAGATAACGAATAAATGGCCTCCGGGGTAGCGATTATCCATGAATTCTGCCTAGCAACAAGTATGAAGAACAATCTGAGCAATTTTGTTGAGCTGGTGTAGTTTTACTGGTACGTTGCCATTTTAATATGATTGAAAAATTTTTTATAATGCATGTAAAAGAAACATTTGGCGCTTTCGGCACACACGCGAAACGTAATCTTGCGGGTGAAGGTTCGCCGCTGCCCTCGTCAACTATTGAGCAATCCAGTTAATGCACTGTAGTTTTTGTTAGCTGAGATGATGTAAAACCGCATTCGAAAGGCACGTAGGGTGCGTTCGAGGACAGTTCGGTTTCGTGCACTCGTCCAGACTCTTCCCACAAACAAAAGTGTAATCTCACGGGCAAAAGTCCACCACTTTTATCGCCTATTGAGCCACTGGGTGACCCACATTGGCTGCTTTATGTACGCTGCAAATTACATAAGATAGTGTCTCAAAAAAAAAAAAAAAAAAAAATCAAAAATTGCCGTTGTTGTGTTTGTTGGCCTCCTCCAACGCGGCCATTGTGTTCCCACTGAGGACTTCGCATTACGAGGCAACAGTGCTGCTATTGTGCCTCAAGCGAGACGCACACACGCACACACCCGGCGCAACAGTCAGTCACTCGTTGGCAGGTGTGGAAAATTCCACGAGGAGGCGTGAAAGCGAGATGCGTCGCCGCGGCACACTTAGGAAACTCGATGCCGAGCAAAAAGGAGAGCAAGCGTTCGACGGCGGCGACCCGTCGCGGAGCTAATCAAGCAACGAGGAGGATGAG
Organism: Phyllopteryx taeniolatus; assembly: GCF_024500385.1. Classification (NCBI taxonomy): domain Eukaryota; kingdom Metazoa; phylum Chordata; class Actinopteri; order Syngnathiformes; family Syngnathidae; genus Phyllopteryx; species Phyllopteryx taeniolatus. The sequence continues at coordinate 2,041,400 of NC_084522.1, read as the reverse complement.
GAGGAGGCCGAAGGAGGGGCCCCGCCGGGGCCCTTTGTCGCCACGTTATCGCCTCGGCGGCCAAGCAGCATTCCGCCCCGTGGCCTCGTCTTGCAATCCAAACATCCCAGGCGACGCCCCGAAATCATCTCCGTTTGCTCTTTCGAATGAGAACGACTCCTGTCGATTTCGAGCGACTTCCGAAATTTTCAGGAAATTCCCCCCCCCCCCCCCCCCCGATGTAAGGAAGAATGCGCTTGCCAAGTGCACTTGGATAATTGAAATTCTCACCGAGAGCATCTCAACAAAAGCAACAAAAATACATCTCTCGTTTCGCATGACAACGTCGTGAAATTAGGCGATAACTGCTTTTCATTGGACAGCCATAAACGTGATGTAGTGCCCGTAATTCCACTTTTTTTTTCTTGTGTGACATTCTCGAACTGCTAACCAATGAAAAACAATTATCTCTGTAAAAATAACAAAATATATATATATTTTTAGGTGTTTCAGATAAAAAAATATACAGCAACATATGGAAAATGTAACAAAATTTGGACATGACGTCATTGCTGTTGTGCCCATTAAGGTTGAAATTAAAAAAATAAATAAATGAATAAATAAATACAACAACAAAGCAAAAAAATCTAAAATCAAAAGAACTTTTGGAGATAACATTTTTCCTTGCACAATACCAAAGGTGCTGCCATATTCTATCATCTTCCGGAAAAGCCACTTGACCCCACTGCTCGAGCCCATAATCTCGCCTCTAAACTGCAGCAATGCCCTGACTTCAAAACTTCAAATTCAGTGAGAGATCCAGTGAAAAACAAGTCTGGCCCCCAAAACACTAAAGAAATGCTTGCATCTTCCAGAAAAGACGTATGACCTCACTGCTCGTGCCCATAATCTCGCCTTTAAACTGCAGCAAAGGGATTTTCTACCTTTGCGCTTTCATCTTTTTTTTTTTTTTTTTTTTTTTTTTTTTAATGTCAATCAACAGGCCCAAACTCAAGAGTTCAAATATTACAAAATGTTTAGCCTCGCATTTTGTTGTTGGTTGGTTTTAATTTAAAATATTGTTCTTTTCTGGCTATTTTGTTACAAAAGCACAATAATAATAAAAAAAAAAAAAATCACAAATAAATCAGAAGAAAGTTGATAAAGATCAACTGAGTTCAACAAGGCGAAACTGACGCCCAGTCAAGCGGGTGGTGCGTTTTTACCACCCTCCGAGCGGGTCAGTGAACGTCACGCCGTCCACCTCGCCAGCATTGCTGCTGAGCCGTTTGCGGGCGTCGCGAACATCTGCAAACGTGCTTCTTTTGGACGGTACCGACCCAATTTGGTCCCTGTGCATTACAGCTGCACTTATGCACTTTTGTTTTCGGTTTTGTTTTTTTTAATGTATTTGTGTTGACGGCTTTCCAACGGCGCGACTGCAAAGCTGTGAAAAAAGTTGCACTCGGTTGCACGATCACTGCCCACGGCAGATGTTGCCCAATCCGAGAAAAGTGGGCCGAGTTTGCGCCCCCCCCCCCCCTTGTAACCTCATCTCCTCCCTCCTCAGGCTTTATAAAATTCCCTCATACATCCGCCTGAACATTGTAAACAAAACCGCTGCTGTCACTGAACGCAACACCTTTCAATTCTTTTGAAATCTACTTTTTTTTTTCTGTGTGGACTCCCCCCCCCCCCTCTTCGGGACATTTTGAAATCTGCAGGTAAGCCGAACGTTTAAACACTTCAAGATTGTATTTGCTTTTTTTCCAAGAACTCACATGTGCACGTGAGGAGGGGGAGGAGGAGGAGGAGGAGGAGGAGGAGATGCGCATGTACGTGCGGCGAATTTACCGGTCACGACGTGTCCGGACGTGTTTTTTTGTTGTTGTTGTTGTTGGGTGAGGGCTGCACAAGTGACGCTTTTTTTTGTGTGTGCAATCTGCAAGAAAAAGAAAAAAAAAAGAAAAGCAAAACACACGAAGAAACCATTCCATGCCCTGCTTTTTCTCTCTCCTGTTTTAAAGACAAATATTTGAACACTGTGTTCAGTTTTTGTCGCCGCACGATGAGTGAAAAGCAAAGGAAAGCTGCATTCTTGTATTTTTATCTGGTAATTGTATATATTTATGGTTTAAAGAATGGGGGAAAAAATCAGTGTTTAGTTCTTCGATCACGAGCATGTACGTGTATTTTTTTTTATTTTTTGTGCCCTTTTACCTGTATTGTTTAAACACACAAATTGGGAAAATCTGTTTAATTGCGAGTCACAAACGTGCTCGCCTATTTTTGTTGTTGTAGTTTTTACTTACTTTGACTTTTACTCACTCTTATCAGTAATCAAAATTGCTGGAGAGACCACGTGACTGAGTGACGGCACCCTGGTCACATGATTCGATGATCAAGTTGCGTAACGAGAATTTTTATTTTGCATTCTTGGCGGAGAGGAAAAGTTTTTTTTGTGTGTGTGGCTTGTTTACTCGCGTGTCCTCTTTTGGCCCTGGTAACTCTTCCTCGCTGTGGCACGTTCAGGGTGCCTTGTTTTCCCCCCTCCCTTTTTAGCCAATAAAGCCATTCATTTCTGTGTTACGTTCAGGTACCCTCGGGGTCTTTTGTTCTTGCCTGGTATCTCATCCTTTCGGTGCGGTGTGCATGTTCTCTGTTTTTTGTTTGTTTGTTTGTTTGTTTTGGTCTGGTAACTTTTCGCGGCTGTGTTCCGGGTCCCTTAATTTTTTTTATTTTTATTTTTATTTTTTTTTGTGGACATTTGATAAAATCTGGTTCTCGAACGCATCCTCGCCCACTTTAGCAACCTGGCCATGCACCACCCAGAAACCCCTCCCTGGTCACTCGGTACAAATGTAGGTCTGCGGCGGCTTAGCTTATTTTAGTTTAGCTCGGTCGGCTCTTGATATTTGACAAGCAAGGGATTTGACAGATTAAGCGAGTTTGTCAGAAAAGATTACGGAAGCAATCATTGTTGCTGCAGATGGACGTGGAACATGGATTTAAAAGAGTGGTGGCCTTGTGGAGAGAAAAGGTTGCTAATGTTGTTGACACAACAAATAGCTAACATAGTCTACACGACAAATCGCTAACACCGCTTGTACAATAAGTAGCTAACATCGTTGATATAACAAGTAGCTTACATCCCCGGGGCGACTCGTAGTCAACGTCGACACAACAAGCAGCAAACATTGTCGATACAAGTCGCTAACATTGTGAATACAACAAATCGCTAACATCATCAGCTAAAATTGTGACTACAAGTCGCTAAAGTTGTGAATATGACAAGTCGTTAACATCTTCAGCTAACATTGTGAACACAACAAGCTAACATCTTCAGCTAAAAGTGAATACAGCACGTCAATCGTACCGTCTACTAGCATTGTGACTATGACAAGTCGCTGACATTCTCAGCTAACTTGAATGGGCTCACAACGAGTCGCTAACATCTTCAGCTAACATTGTGAACACAACAAGTTAACATCTTCAGCTAACAGTGAATACAGCAAGTCGCAAATCACGTACTACAAGTTGCTAACTTGGTCTAGCTGCCTTTTTACTGCTGCTATAAAGTACCATCGGAATTTATTGTGGCGTGATACATCTTCTTTTTATGCGAGGCAGGAGATTTTTGGGACCATCCTCACACCCCAAGCCCCTCTTTTCTCCCCTCCTTCATTTCCTCTCCCAATTGCATAACAAGCCCGACCCGTGCCAGCACTTCTTTCCCCGAAAAACAGAACAGAGCAGTCAGGACACGCACAGATCCGACAGACTGGTTTGACGTGAGCCGGTTGCTACAGACACCAAAAGTGCAACAACCAGCGCCGCTGACCTTCCCCCTGCCCTCGGCCCCTTAACACCTCCCTCCTAGTAACAGAAGAAAAAACCCTTGTGAGGGGGAATAAAGATGTCAAAATCCACACGGGCGTGTTTGATCTGACGGAACACGTCCTGGTCATACAGCGATGAGTTTTGCGCCGTGAAGATTATCCATTTTGTCCATGTTACCAATTTAGCATGTGAAACATCCCCTTAACACCACGCTCCTAGTAACATAAGAAGACCTTTGTGCGGGGAAAATATGTCCAAATTCACACTTGAGTGTTTTGATGCGACGGCACATGTGCTGGTCATGTCGAGAAGACGACAACAGGAAGTTGTGAGGATCAAAGCCATTTTGGGCCTTTTAAGTGCTCATTCCATTAGATTGTTTCATAGAAAATTCCACAAAAGGTGGCGGCCACTTGTCACTTTGCTACTAACATACTCCATACATGTAGCTAACATCGATTTAGAAAAAAAAAAAAAAAAAAAAAAAAAAGCTAAAATCTCGACAAGTACATATTTATCTATCGAACACATTTTCTAACGTCGTGTAGACGCGAAGTAGCTAACATCATCCACATGAGAAGTAGCGAACGTCCTCTAAAGAACGAGTTGCTAACATCATGTCAGCATTTTAGCACGTGAAGCGAGTTGGGCCGCCGCCGTGACTGCCCCACCTTCTCACTTCCTCTTTCTTCTTCTTCTTCTTCTTCATCATCTTCATCTCCTCCTCCTCCTCCTCCTCTTTCAACAAAGGCCCCGCAGTCCAGCCACCAAAAAAATGGGCGTGTTGTTTGATGCTCCTCGTTGCCATTGTGCGATCCGGATCGCTCCGGTCTCTTGGCCTTCGCTCTGTGTGTGTTTGCATGCGAGAGCGTATTTCACACTTCCTGTGCAAGACGTCCAGCTGTGTCAGCTTGACAAGTCATTAACTGTGGACACACACACACGCACACAAGTAGCACATTCATGCGCTAATGTAGCATTTGCGTACAAAGGTGCGAACATCGTCTGCATGTGTGGTTCTCGCCGAGTCGTGACCCGCTTTTGTGGAAGTCAAGAACGACAGAACGCGCATTGGGCAAAAATAGCCTTTGAAAACATACAGAATACTATTTCTAAACGTAGCTAGACGTGTTGAAAGTCAGAAAACCTCATTCGGAAACTAAGGACGGACCGCATGTCGCGAGCCTAATAGCGTCGTTGCCCAAGTCCCGTTTGAGCGTTTTCGGAAAATTGGGAAAAAAAACGACCAGTCGAGTTGCACGATCCTACCTTTGTGGATTACCCTGAACACAATTTTTAGCAAGCCTTCTGGTACATTTTTATCGAAGGACGAAATCTGCTTTTCGTCGTCTTTTGTTTTTTCATCTTATAACCTGTTTTGTGTTGAATTGTTTTGTATACGTTCAATAAAGAAGTTAAAAAACAAGATACAAATGTCAGTGTTGTACCTCCACGAATTTACAGCGTTCTTCCGCGCCGCGTAGACATCATCGCACTTTCATTCCTGTCAGCGGGAAACATCGCCTCGATTTGCGAACGTTTGGGTTCGCGAACGGAACAAATTCAATTCATCAACAGAGGTTCCGCTGTATTCGTAGTTTTTTTTTTTTCCCATTTGTTATCATTTGCAAAATAGGCATTTTTTTGTTAGGTGACCGTTATAGCCTTTTATTTCTGTGTTTCCGCGCAAGTACACCGTGCGAGTACACCTGCCATTACTGCATGTCTGTTTACAACAGGTAGCAAATAAGGCGGATCAAAGCGAGTGTCAAAGAAGCACGCGAGCACGGCAGGCCTGATAGGACAAGTTGAGTGGATGACAGTCAAAGGAAGATTACCCACAATGCTTAGCGGCACATTCTAGCATCAGGCGGCGTCGGGCGGGGGCGTCGAGTTTCATTTCATGTGTGCAAAAGAAAAAGAAGAAGGCACGCAGAGAGCAAAAAAGTCATCTGTTTTCTTTACTCTGCTGCCAACAAGTCTTGCTTTTTCCCTACACTGCGAAAGGCTCGCGAATGCGGCACACGCCAGTCGAACCAGTCGGCGGCTGACAAACCCGTTGAAGTCGCACACCGTGCATTTCATTCCAATTGTAATTATAATTTCGTTGCGAATTGTCTTGTTGCCCGACAGGCTACGCAGCCCGTTGACATGGACGACATCCAGGTTGTTGAATCCAAACCTCTGCTGGTCGACAGGGAACTGCCCGTACGTATTCATTATCATCATTAGTATCATTACTTTTCGGATTATGACGATGATAGGATTACGATGGGTTCGTTAGTGCTAGTTTTAGTGGCAAAATGATTACAAATAATTCACACGTGCACAAAAACTACTGAGAAAACCGATGAATCATTTGAGTGATACTGTATCAAAACAATATGGGGGGAAATTTAAATAACAGGAAAAGTTATAAAATATGTATATTTAGGAAAAAATATATAAAAAAAAAACATTACAGTAAAATAGAAAAAAAAATCTAAAGAATATAGGAAAAATATAATATAGGAACATTTGAAAATGTGTTTAAAAATTATATATATAATCTAAAGCTACAGTATGTAAAAGCAAAATGGAATAAAAAACTATACATAATATAGAAAAAAAGTGGCTTGCTATAATATGCTGCGATGCTTTAACCGAAATAGCTGTCAAAATGGCCGACATGGGTGTTGTCGGACACGACATCCCATAATTGGAGGGGACGCTCCCTCAGGAAATTAGATTAGTCGTACGCTAATTGTGTTGTTGTGATTAATAATGTTTTTTCTTGTGTGTGTGTCGCAGGGCCTGAGGGAGGCGGTGCAGCAGCTCGCTATCAAGGTACGCTCGCACACACGCTGGACATTTATTAGCTCGCTATCAAGCTACCCTCGCACACACGCTGGGCATTTATGAGCTCGCTATCAAGCTACGCTCGCACACACGCTGGACATTTATTAGTTCGCTATCAAGCTACGCTCGCACACACGCTGGACATTTATTAGCTCGCTATCAAGCTCCGCTAGCACTTATTAGCCCACCCGCTAGTAAAGCTTATGTGAGCCAGCGACCTTTGTCACATGACCCACTTTGCCTCATCTGGGATAGCGCCATCTAGTGGCCCAAAGAGTCAGTGACGCTAATCTTCTCATCTTTATCTCCGCATGCGGTAATTTCGTTAGGTGGGAAATCGAATCTGGGCTCGGCTAATTCGGTTTGCCTGCTCCTGCACGCCCGATGTGTTTCCTTACTCGATTAGGGTCTCTTGTTAGCTTTGTGTCGCTAAGTCTCACCGCTAGCAAATGCAGACGATAATCTAAATTTAGTTCTGGTGTCATTTATCAGGGTCGAAAGAAGACCCTGCTGCATTATTACAGTTATTTTTGTCCCCTACTTTTGAATGTTAGTTATAATGTATTTTTTCATTTTTATTGTATATTCATTTATCTCATTAAGTAACAAATTACTGGTTGATTGGTTTATTGTAATAAATTAATGTATTTGATGTGATGAAACACTCGGTTAAAATAACAATGTTGAATATACATATACATTTTATTTATTATATGAAATAATTGGGTCGTCAAAAATCATGTATTAATTTATTGTTTTTTGTATTTATCACAATAAATGATAGTTTTATTGTAACTTCAATAAAAAAAAGTTCAGTACTAAAATCAATTGTACATATATTTTCTATTAGATTAAAAAAACTGGTTGTGATGTTCATTAAAAATTTTAATATTCAAAAATGTAATATATTTTAACGTTTGATTTATTTTATTGGATATTTATTTCATTTGTATTACTATTTCTTTATCTTATTAAATTAGTTCATTGATTTATTGTAAATAGTAAAATCATAAAATAATATCAAATTTTTTTACATATACTTTCTTTTTTAAATACATTTTAACAATGTATTTTACTAAAATTATTTAATTGCAATGAAATTAATTGTGAATATTATAATTAAATATTCATAATAATTTTATTTATTAAAATAAGTAAAATAAATAAGTACAATGATATTTTGTAATGTAAGTATTGATATAATTTATTAATTAAAACAATGAATTAAAAAAAAATATATATATTTTTTTTAACCAACTCTATGAATGACCTTGCCCATGTGTCCATTTTAAAAATCAAACATGTTCCTTGAGCGCAACCTAAACGGTAATGAACGGTATCCGGCACCAGAAGTGAAGAAGCGCTCTGAGTGACTACTGACGAAAGTTGTTTGTGTCACACATTCCCACGCGGCGGGCGGGATTACGACGGGCGCGGCGGCCTACGTGCTCGTGTGCGAGTGTCATCTGGGCGGGGTTGTTGGATGGATGACGACCGGTGTGTTTACGTCGAGTAAAAGGGTCACCCTCTTCTTCCTCGGACGAGGAGGAGGATGTACAAAAAAAGAAAACAAAAGTAGAAAAAGTCAAAACATCATCCAAAAAAAAAAAAAAAAAAAGTACAAGGGTGCAGTTTTGTGTCCCCTCAATTATTAAACACGAGCCAAAAAGACCAAATATCATCTCAAGCATTCAGAAATCAGAATTACACACACATTTCCATCCATTTTTTTAAATTAAAGATAGAAGCTTTGTTTCAAAAAATGTTTACTTTCTCATCATATTGAATTATTGATTCCTTTAAATGAGATGCAGTGGATTTTTTAAATTATTTTTGTCTATTCAAGTCTATTTTTATACTATATATATATATATATATATATATAAAATATTCGGATCATTTGATCATCCGAAAATCTGTGACATAAAAACAAATCAGAGAGATAAAAGGCGAATAAGCAGCGAATCTGGTCAAAAAAAAAAAAAAAAAGTGAATTAGGGGAAATTGGTATGAAAAAAAAAACAGGGTGTTCCGGGAATAATGGGGGATAGGTTCCAAAAGAAAACCTGCGCATAGGTAAATTTGCAAACATCATTAACAAATTACATTATTTTCAAATAAAAACACATTTATATTGTATTTGTAAAATTAGGTGTTTTAAATATATTCCATTATATTTAAAAAGTGCAATCTAAGTGTAGTTTTAATTATATTTTATGCAATTTCTTAAAATAAGATTTTTAGTGTTGTTTATTGAAATAACATTGTAGTGTATTTGAATTGATGTGGTTGGAGACCAGACCCCTGTGGTACCCCTCATGTCATTTTACATGCTTCTGAACTTATATTAGTTTAGTGTACAATTCAATTTCCACTTTTGTGTCTTTAACATGATAAAAAAAAATAAAAATAAAATAAAATCATAAAATATGTTACACCAGTGGAATATATTCAGAATCTCACAGCTACACAAACAAAGAGCATTTTATAAAGAATTCCTTCAGTGTGTCACTGAATAGCCGCATTCCCCCCGCCTGGTGAACCCGTCGCCTGGTCCCGACAATCCAATTTAGGGATCTTTCCATCTGGAATTAGCTTGTTTTGACCGTGTTGCAAGGCACCACGGGAAGTCAGGGGGCTTACGGCTTAGCGCTATAAAGGCGTTGAGCCGACCTCGACTTCCCCGCTGGCGCTTCGGACCTTCACCCGGATTTCAGGTTTCCTGCGCGTACGTTTCCTGCAAAAATGGTTCTGGACGATTCCGACGTGGAGATGATTGTGACTGACGAAGTTGCTGTAAGTTTTTGTCAGCTTTTTCGGGGCGTATTTGCCAGGATGAACGTTGAGGCGGTTTGTCGGTGTTTGTGGCAGAAATGTGAAGCGGTTAGAAGGAACTGGTTTGGAAAAATGAGGAAGTTTAATATGGCGACAGTTGGGGTGATGATAATAACGATTGATAATTGTTGCTTGTTTATTTGGAACGTGCATCTGCTATTGTTACTGTAAAACAAGTATGCCCACTTTAGTCCAATCTATAATCTGTATATTGTTTGTTTACAACAAAATCACAACATTTGGATTTTCATTGAGTATTTATTTGCTTATGCTCTACATTATTTAATTACATTTGTAATAAAAAATGTAATGTCTACTTTAGTCCAATTTATGTTATTATTTACAGAGAAAAAAAAATCAAACTGTTGACTTTTATTTAATATTGATTTGTTTTTGCTCTACCTTTTTTCATTGTTTTTTTAAATTTCATTGGACTTTAAGTTAAATCAAATGCATTTCACACTTTTATTTTTAATAAATTCATTCTATTGTTTAGAATTTTTTTTTAAAATAAATAGTAAAAAACCTAGGAAACAGTTGTCAGTCCTTATGCCTTTTTTTTTTTTTTTTAATTATGACAATTTTTACTCAAAAATAATTTTTCATGAAAAATGGAGGAAAAAATCAATGAATTCCCGTACCGCTTCTCCTCACGCGGGTCGGCCACTGAATAATTGAATAACGATTTTATTGATACCAAATCAAATCCTTTTTGTATGTTTCCACATGACCTCGAGTGCCTCGACCTGTGCTTCAAAATGTTTTATTTTGAGCTTGGGCCGTAAACGCCGCGACCGCCGGACGTGTGTTTGTTTTGCTGTATTCGACACATCATGTTGTTTTTGAAGGAGCACGATGTGGAGACCCCCTACGGAAGACTCCACTGCACCATGCGGGGGGTCCCCAAAGGGGAGCGGCCCGTCATCCTCACCTTCCACGACATCGGACTCAACCGTAAGTACCCTCTCGGCGAGCTAACTCTTCCTCCTCCTCCTCCTCATGGCGGTCATCTCCGTCCCGCAGACAAAACGTGCTGGGATTCGCTGTTCACCCACGAGGACATGGCGGAGATCCTGAACCACTTCGCCGTGTGTCACGTGGACGCCCTCGGCCAGCACGAGGCCGCTAACACCTTTTCCACTGGGTGAGCCACACACACACACACACACACACACACAAATAAACGCGCGCACATCGGTAAACTTTGACATATTGGGTTGATCAGTGCAAGATGTTCTTAAGGTGGCCTGATTTGCAGAGTATTTTTTTTGGCCCAAGCGGGAGCGCCACCTCTTTTCTTTTGTCATTTTATTTGATTTTATTTATTTTTACAAATTTCAAATGATTATTTCTGTTTTAATTCAATTTTTATTTTTTCGTGTGATTTGTATTATATTTATTGCCTGTTTCTAGCTTGTGGATTTGCTTTTAATATATTTGATGCTATTTTTAAAAGGTAGATTTTGATTACCATTATTTTTCTTTAAAACTTAGATATTATTTTCTTATTTTACATTTTAAAATTGTATTTGTATTGTATTGTTTATGGTGAATTGTATTTCATCACATTATTTGTGACATTTATATTTTATTTTTCTAAAATGGTATTTTATTTAATTAGATTTTTAATATATGATCTTTCTCATAATACTTTTAGAGTACACTAGTATTATATTCTTTGATTATTTTTTCATGACATTTAAATTAAATTTGTACTATATTTTACATATTGTGTAGCATGTTTTGATTGGTCCCCATCCCATTTTATTACATTTTGAATGGCTTCATTATATTTTACTAACATTTTCAAATGTCTTCATACATTTAAAATTCCATTTGTTTTATTTTGTATTGTTTTACTACTGTTTATTTTTCCGATTGCATCCCCCCCCCCCCCCCCAGCTACGAGTATCCGACCATGGACGAACTCTCCGAGACGCTCCCGCTGGTGCTGAAGCATTTCGGGTACGTGGTGGAGTGCCAGATTGTTGTTGTGACTTGTTCTAACAGCTTGTCTGTGTGTCTTTGTGTGTTTGTGTGTGTGCACACGCGCTCCAGGTTGAAGTCTGTTATTGGATTAGGGATGGGAGCCGGAGCCTACATGCTGACCAAATTCGCCGTAAGCCACACACCCACCTCCTCCTCCTCCTCCTCCTCTTCCTCCTCTTCCTCACTCATCTCCCTATCAGTCAGGCTTAATAATTGACTGAAAAACAATCATCATCCTACTTTTTTGCAGCCGAGCTCCCTTTTCCCAATGACCCTGAACGCCTCTGGAAAGTTTAACAAACGTGTACAAAGCGTGTTATTTTGAAATGCTTAATTTTTGACCCCCCCCCCCCCCCCCCCCCCCCCCAAAAAAAAAAAAACTAATGTTAAAGCAAAACTAATGTCTATGTTCGTGTACAAATGCGATTTGCATTGTCTATTGCAATGTCTACTGCTTGGCACAATTTGTGGGGGCGTGGCTTAAAAAATCAAATCAAATCCTGGACCCGGTAGGGTAGTGCACGACTTGCCCCGAATCCTCGCTCAAATTTGTGGGGCATGATAAATAAATATATATATATTTATATATCCTGGATCTGGCGGGGCAACTCAACACTTGCCCCAAATACAAAATCTCAACTACTCGGCAGAATTTTTGAGGCATGATTTTGTTTTTTTTTTGATTCGTGAATGCAAAAGTCCCCACCACCAAGCAGAATTTGTGGCAAATAATTTTTAAAAATGCTTGCGATATGATATATTAAATGCAATGTACTCCTACAAATTCTAATCATGAGAACAGATGCTAGGTAAAGGACAATTGTATGATTAGGCTAAACTTTATGAAATCTACTCGAGTCTAATCGAATGTAATCTATGTTGTGTGTGTTAGCTTGATTACCCGAAAATGGTGGAAGGTCTGGTGCTCATCAACATCAACCCGTGTGCCGAGGGCTGGATGGACTGGGCTGCGCACAAGGTAACAAACGCCCAAATACCTCAACATAAATATCCAAAATATAGATCTCGATATAAAAGAGTCATTCTGATGCCAGATCACCGGCTGGACCCACGCCTTGCCCGATCTGATCATCAGCCATCTCTTCGGCAAGGTTAGCGCTATGCTAGTTTTGAATGTTTTTGGCCGTCAGCGCTAACCGCGGCTAACGGATGCTAACTGCGCGCCCGCAGGAGGAGATCCACAACAACCAGGAACTGGTGGCCACGTACCGCCACCACATCTTGAAGGACATGAACCAGTTCAACCTGCAGCTCTTCATCAAGGCCTACGAAAGGTGGAGGCGTGTTGCCTTTGGAGGCGGCTGGGAATTTACAGTTCTTGTTGTTGCTCGTGACTGGATTTGTAATGTTTTCTTCTGTTTGTTTTTTTTTCCCCCCAAGTCGGAGGGACCTGGAGATCGAGAGGCCGGTCCCAGGAAGCAACGTCAGAACCCTCAAGTGAGTCAACGCTGTTCGCTATTGGTTGTTTTGTTTTTATTTTCACGCGTTACTCATGTGCGACCTTTGACCCCAGGTGTCCGTCCCTTCTGGTGGTTGGGGACAGCTCGCCTGCTGTGGACGCTGTGGTAAGAAATGTTAATTGACACCAGTTGACCTCAACCTGGTTTGAAACCCTAATTTGAAACCATAACCTTGTATAAAAACCCTAATCTGTTTTGAAACCATTATTTGGACCCCAAACTCAGGCACGAAACCCTAAGTTGAAACCCTGATTGAAGACCCTATCCCCAATTTGAAACACTTGATTGAAATTCCTGTCCTGAACTTGAAGCACGAACCTTGGCATGAAATCTTAATTTAAAACCCTAACCGTATCTTGAACCCTAATTTTGGGGTGTTCTTGTTGGTGCAGGTGGAGTGCAACACCAAACTGGACCCCACAAAAGCGACCCTGCTTAAGGTGAGACCCTCAGGCTACTTGTTATCGTCACGGAAACAGCACCGCGCGCGCGCGTGTGTGTGTTCACCTGGTGACACATTAACCGGCGCCTGTGCTCAATCTGCCGCGCGTGACCTACTTGCGACGAACTCTCGCATCGCCCGACAGGCCGCCGGCCAAAATGTTCGACGGCCGCTCGAGCGTGCGTGGCGGCCAAAGCGCATGTGGCGTTTAATGGCACTGTGGAGAATTCAGCGTCATCTCTTTAATGGCCTTTTTTGTTGCTGTTTTGCGTCTTTTCGCCTGCTTTGTTTAGCATGAATCAAGTGCAATTTGTATATTGCACCTAATATCGAATTTATTTCTCTACAGATGGCCGACTGTGGGGGCATGCCCCAGGTTGACCAGGTGCGTATGACATCATGCGTAGATTCACAGATAGACTTGTGTTTGTTGCTTGTACTGATCAGGAGATTCTTGTAAAAGTTAATATATATATTTTTTAAATATTAGTAATAAACATGTAGCCATAAATCGTGTTATGCTATATAAAAAAAAAAGCTGAGTCTCCCTATACATTATTACTCTTTATTACTCTTCAGACTTTTACAAAAATCTTGAAATAATTTGATTTATCATTGTTTTATAAATACATATAAGTAATCATATATAATGTGAATAATTGCTGCAATTATTCTCTTGTATAGCCCGGCAAGCTGACAGAGGCGTTCAAGTACTTCATTCAGGGCATGGGATACAGTGAGTGACCTTTTAATCTGTTTTCTAATACTCTACTGCCCCCTTGTGGCCAAATATGTCTTGGCACTTGCCACATATGCAAACTCTCGAGTGTGAGGCAGACTCTGTCGTAAGACTTTTTTTTCAGTCCATAGGGCCATCTGCTGGACCTGATGGGGCAGTGCAACAGCTGCCCCACATGCAAAATCTCAACTGCTAGGCAGAATTTGAGGGGCAGGATCAAAATCTGCACTGCCTGGAAATATTTGGGGACATTTAAAAAAAAATTCTAATGATCTGCAAAATCTACAGGATCCAGTGGGGCAGTGCAATAATTGCCCCCACAGCAAAATCTCTACCATTAGGCAACATATTTTGTACACAGCGGACAGCCCATGAAGACCAATACGAGAACTGTATGAAAATGTCAATCAAACGGGTCGAATTTTCACCTCCTTCTTCTTGTTTCTCCTCGCAGTGCCGTCCGCCAGCATGACCCGCCTGCTGCGCTCTCGCACGGCGTCGGGTTCCAGCGTGACGTCCGCCGAGGGCTCGCGTTCGCGCTCGCACACCCACGAGGGCAACCGCTCGCGCTCGCACACCAACGAGGGCCCGCGCTCGCGGTCCCACACGGCCGACCACCAGCGGGGCCACGCCCCCGCGGCCGACGCCGCCCCCGCCGTGGACCAGGCCATGCTCAAGGCCCCCGAAGTGTCTTGTTAAATCGGCAACAACAAAAAAAAAACATCTTGTTTAACCCTTCTTTGTTTGCTGCACCACTGTCAACATGTTTTTAAAAAAATCTGGATTAGGAGGGTTGGACCTGTGCTTTTGGGTCTGGTGATGGTGTAGTGTGTAGATGTATCGCTAGGGGGTGACAGAGAGCTCGTGCGTCATTTTATGTCTCTTCACCCTGTTTTTTTTTTTTTGTATCAAACGGACACATATGTTGACTTCAACGCATTTTCACTCGCTGTTGGGGCAGTGTAACACTTGCCCCATATGAAAAATCTCCACTGCTGGGCAAAATTTGTGGGGAATGATTTAAAAAATAAAAAAATCTGGATCTGATGGGGCAATGCAACATTTGCCCCATATGCGAACTGCTCAGCAAAATTTGTGAGGCATGATTACAAACCCGAATATTTTTCTACGACAGCGCCATCTTCTGGGTCTAGCGGGGCGCTGCCCCCGTGGACCACACCATGACAAAGGCAGTGTGTGTTTTTTTTTTTTTTTTGTGCGTGTCCATTTCAAATTAGGGTTAGGAGGATTCATTGAACCGGTGCTGTTGAGCCTGGTGATGATGTAGTGTGTCGGGGCATCGTTAGGGGGCGACAGAGAGCGCGGAGGAAGCTTGTTGTGTTTCATTATTTGTCTCTTGCTGTTTGTTTTTTTGGTTTTTATTTACCATACTGACTGCTTACTCATTATTGCAAATTTTCGCATTTATTTTACTTTCCTTCCGCTTGGAAACAAACATTAAGAAGGAAAAACATACAACATTAAGGGACATACTTGTTTTTTTAATCAAAACCACTCTAAATCGAAAAGCTTTATTAATAATGCCGGCAGGAAAAAAAACAATTAACGTTTTTTTTATACACTTTTTTTTCTATACAATCAAGCACAACGGAACGAAGCGGCGCCATGCCGTTGTTCACTTTGTGTGTGTATGTGTGAGACATAAAATTATTGTTTTTGTTGTTAATAATAATAACAACGGCATAGAGCTTAGCTGCCGCTCTGTCTCTCTCCTCTCTTGGCTTGCACTACGTTGGCCAACATTTGCTTTTGTTGGAGCTTTTTGACGGCTTTGTAAAGAGGCGGCATAACAGTTTGTATTTATTAAGAAAAAAAATTACATTAAAAAAAAATGCTAACTTGTAACTCATCTGATCTCAGTGTGTTTGTTTGTTTGTTTTTGTTTTTCGGTTCCATTTGTCCTACATAGTTAAAATAATTAGACATGCAAAAATACTTGTTAATTTGTTTTGCATTTCCAAGTCATATAAAATGATTTTAAAAATTATGAAAAATAATAGATGAATTTCTTTCTACATTAAATAATTGAATTTTGCACTAATATAAAATGATCATATTTAAAAAAAAAAAAAAGTACTAGTTTTTTTTATTCATTTCCAAGTCCTATAAATAATTGAATTAGATTAAAATAAAATACACATTACAATAAATACAAATTTCATCCTGGCATATCATTCACGGGTTTCTAATTATCAAATATTTTTAAAAATACAATATATTCTTGTATTCCTAAGAGTTGAATAGCTTTTTGTTGCATTTACAAGCCATGTAAATGGTTAAAAAATGAAAATGACCAAATGAAAAGCATTTACACTAAAATATCATGAATATCATATATTGATTGTTTTTGTTTCCATGTCCTACGAAAAAAAGTCCTGACACTCACATTGACGTTTTCTTTTCAACTGCTTCACGAGTCCCTTGTGGAAACACCGCACGTCATTATTGACACATTTTTCCAATAGGAAATATCAAATATCAAATGAATTGGAAGGAAGCGTTCGGGGCCGGGTTAGTTCATGACCTCGGGGTAGCCGTAGTAATTCTCCAGCTCGGCGAAGATGTCGTTGGGGTTCTTGCAGCTGAGGTTGCAGAAGCAGGCCTGCACCCACATCATCTTCCAGGAGAACGCGGAGCCGTCGGGGCACGCGAACTCCACGGCCACCGTCTTGGACTTGTGCGGGATGCAGCAGCGCTCGTCCGTGCACACGCCGCAGAACTTGGGCCGGTACCGCCTGGTGCTGGTGCAGCCCGAGATGCTCATGTTGGATGCGCGCTCCTCGCGGTACACGTTCACGCACTTCTTGCCCGCCTGACCGCGACAGGCAAACCGATATCAGTACGGCGTATTATTGGGATATCGGGCAAAAAACAGAGTCGCCGGAGGAGGCGTACGCACACTTTCCCACTTGCTTGAGGGTTAGGGAGGGAGGGAGGGAGGGAGGGAGCGATGATGGAAGGGAGGAAAGAAGCAAGGAAGGAAGGGAAGACATTGGAAAGGAGAAAGGAAAAATGGAAGGAAGGAATGTAGAAAAAGGAAGGGTGGAAGAAAGGAAGAAGGATGAAGGGAGGAAGAATTAAGGAAAGACCAAAGGGAGTCAGCAAGGATGGAAGGAAGGAAACGAGGATCCATGAAAACAAAGACGGAAGGGAAGAAGGACAAAGGAAGGAAGGAAACGAGGCTGATGGGAGGATGACATGAGGAAGCAAGGAGGATTGAAAAGGAATGAAGAAAGTCGGCAAGGATGGAAGGAAGATGGCATCAAAAGAAGGAAGGAAGGAAGTGGTACAAAAAATAGGAGGTAAGGAAGGAAAGTAGGAATGAAGCCCCCCCCCCCCCCCCCCCCCCCCTCCCACACAGACAACACACACACAGACACACGCGCGCGTGAGTTATGGCGTTGCATATGTGTCCGCATTGGCACCTTGATGGTCTTGGCGATGTCCACGTCGCACGGCCTCAGGTTGCACAGGCGCGACTCCTTGACCGGCTCACAGCGCCGGTTGGCGTTGGAGACGCGCAGCGACAGGCCGCGCCCGCACGTCTTGGAGCAGGGACTCCACGACGTGGTCCGGCTCACGCAGTTCTTGTGCCAGCCGCTCAGCTCGGCGGGGGGCGCTGACACACGCGGAGAGGACGAGCGTCGCGCTTACTCACACGAGTAAAGAGCAACGTTGAGCTCGATTATCTACAACTACAGCCGTGCGGTGAAAAACATCACCGCGACCAAGTCCGGCTCCCCGCAACGCTTTTCGCCGACGACATCGGCGGGATCGTCAGCGCGAGGAACGGTACAAATGTATCACATATCGGCATTCGATTACACATACGAAACGTAAACATTGACATCATTTAATAAATCATAAGATAAATAAAAAGGATCATTGCTGTATACTGTAGTGATGCATTTTCCTGGCTTTTGAGCGGTCTTACCCTCCGCGACGTGTCTGGGCGCCGTCTTGCGCCCCCTCTTGGGCTCGTCGCAGATCCACTCGTCGCAGCACCGCCCTCGCACTTTGACGCGGCGCGGGTTCTGGCACCAGACGCGCGGCGGCCTGGACTCGGTGCAGAGCGGCACGCAGCCGACGGCGCCGTTGACGCACACGCACTGGTACTTGCAGCTGGGCTGGAAACTCTGGCCGTTGCGGTAGATGACGCCGTCGTGCTCGCAGCCCGTGCCGACCGTGTCTAGCGGGAGAGCGGGTACGGCGGACGCACGTGAGGCGACGTGACTTCTTGCACATTCTCGGTCATCCGGGTCACGGCTATCGGCCAAAGTTCAACGGAGGCTCTTCTCGGTCGTGGACGTTAAGAGCGCTGGCGTAAATGCTCCTCCCCTTTTTAGAGGACGCCTCTCTGTCCAGAATGCCCGAATTCTCCACCTCTGCTTTGAAAGACGCCACGAAGGAGCCGATTCGCCGGCTCCGTTCAACTTTAGCGAACTCCCGTGACCCGGATGACCGGAGAGGTCAACAGACACTTGGCGGAGGTCCGGGACCAGCTCGCGCGAGCGACACTTACATGCACACGAGCCCTTTTCGTACCTCGGCTTGTCCGAGCTGTAGTCGCAGTACAGCCCCTTGTGGCGGTCGCAGGTGTCCGCCTCGTTGCACTCCTCGCCCACCTGCCGGGCGCACGCCTTGCAGCAGTCGCAGCCGTCCGTCAGGAGGCTCACGCCCGGCGGGCAGGCGGGGGGCCGGGCGGGACACTCGCAAGGCCACCGGCAGTACTGCGTGCGGTTGTAGGGCCACGTGACCGCCGGCGGCGTGGCAGTGGAATTCTGGGAGGAGGCCTGCCGGACAGGAAGTCGGAAAAACGTAAGACTTCGGACTGGTTGAGCCATCGCAGCATTTTATAGCGGGCGACATCGGGATTACGGTTTCTCTTAGAAGTCCGTTACGACTGTATGTCATATTATTTATTACATATCGTCACTGTCGGGCAAAATATGTTCAATTGTGTGTTATCGCTCGCGTCACTCATGACTCTTCGACCTTTTAAAAAAAAAAAGTTTGGGAAGCTGATGGAACCAAAGTTGTGTTTGTTTCAACACGGAACAAATGTTTTCCACGAATGTTGGCGCCAAACCCAACGGCAAGACTTCAGCGTAAGTATTTTGCTACACGTCGCCTAAAGGTGACACAATTTAAAATGAGATCTTTTGGTTTTTTTTGCAGCTAATTAAAAAAAAAAAAAAAAAGCGCCTCGGCACGTTGGCTCGCCGCTTCCTGTCGCCTTAGGGTCACGTCCGTGACGGACGGAACAAAAAAAGTGTCCTCGGGTGATCTTTAAATGGGGATTCTCGACCCCCCCCCCAACGAGACCGGTCGAGTGCCGCTCAAGCTCGGCGTTGTGTCGAGACGTACGCAGATCCTGAAAAGGACCTGCTTCCTCATTCCAAAATGCAAGAAACGTGTCGAGGAAGTGGATCGTCGTCGTATAGACGCCATTTCTGACCTTCAGGGTTTCCCTAGCAACTCGTTTCTATTTAGTTCAGTTTAAAATAAAAAATAAATAAAAATGAGTGACGCAGTGTCCCGGACGGCCACACAGTGTCGCCAAAGAAGACCGAATGGAGAAAATCTGCCAAATGCACGTTGAAAGTCGATTCCGAACGTGCTTTTGATTATGGGCGCGCACAGTTGCATTTGAATCTATGCGTTGAGCTCGCAAAATGGTGTACCTGCTGAATCCCGACTGCACTGAGAATCCACAAAAGCAGGCGACTCATCCCTGGCGAGGAGCGTCACGCGCGCATCCACTGCAAAAGCGCCGTTCCAGCTCCTACGCGCGGCGCCAGTCGCGCATTCTGCACCCGAGCGACATTCAACGCTCCCGGTTTTCTCCCGCTGCTGCCCTTTCACTGCTCGGCTCCTCCTCCACCCCCAAACTCTCCTCCTCCCCAAACTCGGACAGCGCTGCCTTTTCTCCTCCTCTCTCCCACGCTGCTCCTCCTTCTCCTCTCAGTCCCGATCCTCCTCTTGCCTTCTCCTCGATCTGGTTGGGCTTCTCCTCGACTTCTTTTAGCCATCCCCTGCTCCTGCTCCTGGTCTGTGGCGCTCTCCCCAACCGTCGTCCTCCTCCTCCCAAGTGTGGTTCTTCTCCTTCTCGTTCCGGTCGACCCCCCCCCCCCCACCCCCAATACTTCCGGTTCTCCTCGTCTCGCCGTTCGTCCTTATCTCCTTCTCATCACTCGTCTGGTTGCTCGCCCCCGTCTCTCGTTGTCCTTTCCCTCTGGCCTCCTTCACCTCTTGTCCTACTCCTCCATCCTCCTCCTGTTCCACTTGAAGGTCCACTGGTTAGGGTTCGTGGGTAGACCTCAAGAAGCTCTCTTTTCAAAGTCCTTCACCAGGGCCACATGTTCTCCTCTTTGATATCTGCCACAGAGAGGAGGAGGTTGACCGAACACGATTGACTTGATTTAAACATCTCCCCCAAAATAACGTACGTTGCATCCTCTTTAATTAAGCAAGCGTGAAATTGTGCTCGTGGCTTCTTTTGGCTTGTCACAAGGCCGAATGTGAGAGTGCAACTCGGAGGTGGTCGTCATCCTGATCCAGCAGGGCACTTCCTCATCATCCTCTGTGATGAAGAAGAAGAAGAAGAAGAAGAAGACACGAACCAATGCTGCGTTCCAGCTGTCGACTGCACACATGGGCGACATCAATCCGTGATGTCATCCAGATCCGAGGCGAAAAATCTTTTCCCGCCTATTCCCGGCCGTCTCGTTTTAGTTTTGCTTGGATTGGTGTCGCATCCGGCACCGTCTGGATGAAATTAGCACCGGAGAAGCAGCGAAGTCTGTCGGACACGAGACTCCAGGCGACGCGGAGTCTGACGCTAACCATCGGAGCTAGCCTCGGCGTGCTTTGTGTGTCTTTGCAGTCAAACATGCGAGCGATGCGAGCCACCGCTAAATGCTAAGCGCCATCGAGTGTCAACAGATGCACACCGTCTCGGGCTGGAAAGTGAAAAACCCCTCGCTCGCGCCCGAATTCACGGAGATGCCCTGCAATCAAGGTGCCTTTTGGGACAATTAGCGCTTCGAAGTCAACTGGCGTCGGAAATCCACATAAAAGCAGGTCACGTGTAAAAAGACAGACGTTAAGAGCGTGCCTGATAACAGGAAAAGGTTAAAAATGGTAACTAATAAATACAGAGAACTTAGTCAATTGTGAAGCGAATGTTTGGCGAGATTTCAAGCGAGGTTACGAGCTCACGCGAGGGGCCTCTGGGCCTCTGGGCCTCGGCTGCCTTGTTTATTTGAACGTATGTACAGACCGCTCGGGTAATTATAGCCGCTTTATATAGCCGCGGTCTCCAGCTCAGGGACGGACAAAAAAAAAAAAAAAAAAAAATCTGCAGCTCTCCGGCAGGAATGCGGCAGCCTGGCGTGAACTCGCATCGCACGCAGCGGGGTCAACAATGGGTCGGAAGCATCGGAGTACGATGGAGCAAAGCGTTAGCCTCGTGTCATACTGAAATTGCTAAAGTCATTTTGAACTTACTGTTGCAATATCAATACAAAATACCAAAGTGCCCGCTATAAATGTTGATTTTTATTTTTTTTTTTCCCCCCCAAAAACATTCAAATATGACATAGGCAGCTACGCTATTAGGCTAACGGAAAGAATAAGACAAACACACAAGATGAGTGAAAAGGACGAGCCAGGGTGGCTGACTAAATGTGGGCGGGGCATCACCAAAGCAGGCAAGTAGCTGATTGGCTGTCACCAACAGGTGGAACACCGAAGAAAGCAAGCATGTTCTGAAAATGTTCATTCAAACAACAACGCACGCGGAGGTCATTTGTATCCCAAAAAAGATTCAAATCTGGAGAGTCACGTGACGCTAAAAGTACGCGCCGGCGAGACCACGCGCGAAGACGACGGCAAAACATTTCGGGTGCGACATTCGAGGGGAACGTTTGCTGGGTTTTTTGCCATTGCGGAAGAAGAAGGGATTTGGACGCGGCGTCGAAAACAAACAAAAGTGTTTCTGCGGGTCGATCTGGCTCATAAACGGACGTCGAGCGTTTCTTGATAGTTTTCTTGTCTCGGGAGTGTCGCCGCCGGCCTCTGGGTTCGCGGCGGCTCAAGAAAAAGCAAAACGACGCCCCCCCCCCCCCAGTGAAACTGAGAACAAAAACCTTGCTCGTAAGAAATTGGAAATGTTCTCAGAGGACTCGAAAAAAGCTGGAGGACAAGGTCAGCGTTTGAAGGTCGCCCGTGAGAGCGACGCGCGGATGACGTCCCAGCGATCGTTTATATGCCGAAGTGCTCTTCCCGATAAATGAATCCCATTGTTCGGGCTGAGTAAACGAATGGCACGCACATCCTGGAACATTTGTTCCGCGCGGCGTTCTCATGCCTCGGGAACGGTGCTGCAGTCGACCGCGGTGAAATGGAGCGCAGACGACTCTTTGGCCCGCGATCTCGTCCGATGTGAGTCAGCGGACACGCGTTTGAGCTGAGAAAAGTCGGAGCGCCGACGTCCTGAAAAACAAGCGGTGCTGCGTTTCAACGTGACAAATTTAGGCGCAGCAGTAGCTCGCTCGAGTAGAAGACAAATTCTTTTTTTTTTCCCCCCGACGTGCACTAGCATCCGTGCGAATCTACGCCTCTCTACATTTTTGGAACGGTTAATCACGCAGATCGGTGTTATCGTTTCGCGCGGCGGGCCCGCTTGCTTGATGTCCTCCATCTGTTGAAAAATTCCAAAGGTTTGAGGGAATTTGGAGTCACTGTGAAATCGTAAACTGGATTTAGAACAGAACACAAGAGCTTGGCATGGCTAAAAGTGAAAAAAATAAATTTAAAAAAAAAGCACTTGACAACATCACAGTGGTTTACACAATGACAACTGACAGAAAAGCGAGCGAGGGAGCGAGCGAGCGCGGTCGAGGGATGACAGAAAAACCTGTAAGCAATTATTCCGTTTGCCTTTTTCCGGATCTGCCGGTTCAAACGTCAGCGAAGTGTGAACACAAACCAGTCGACACCGGAACAGTAGCACCACTGATGCGGCAACGCCGGCTCATCCTTCCGGGAAGCGAGCAGGGAAAATCGGTCCGTCGTTATCGTCGGCAAGATATCGCCATATCGATTTGTTCCAATTTTGAAACGGCATGAAAAAATGTCAAGAACGGAGCTGATTGGCATAACTTTGTGTTAACAGCTCACCTATTTGAACATGTTTTCCGTTTGTATTGCAGATTCCCAATCGTTGATATTATCGTTGGAAACTGATCGCATCGTGATGGACTCGGAGCAGTTTTAGCAGAATCTGTCGCGCAATTCGATCGCAGCAGCACAGTTGCGGTTACGTAAAAAAAGGATCGGTTTTTTTTCGCCTCGCTTGGCTTTGGCGACTCTGAAATGACGACAGTGGAGAAATCCTGGCGATCGCCGTCATGTTTTGGAACGCTTCTCGGAGTAAGGAAAAAAAAAAAAAAAAAAGTCAAAAGATCCTTCTGGAAGTGCCAGTGGGGGAGAGCGCAGCGATCGGAAAAGAAGGCCTTCATCGCGCAATAGCTGCTCGGCTCGAAGTAGGTTCATCTTCGGTAACCTCGCTGCAAAAGCAACTTGGGTGTTTTCTCCCCCCCCCCCCCCCCCCCCAGCGGGCAAATCAATGCTTGAATATTCGAAAGGCGTTATCAGATGTGACTGCGAGGCGGGCGGACACGGTTTGCACGGGTGCGCGGTGAAAGCGCACGCGGCGAAAATAGCTCCCCGCCACGTAACGACGGGGTAACAGACGATGACGCGGCGATGAATGCTCAACTCGCCATCTGGACGGCTGCAGGGAGCGCACGCTCATTATGGGCTCGCCAGAGACGACTGGCAAGGTAACCCGTAGTTACCCTGGCGTTATCCCTCCCTTGAGGTGGTGTCGGCGGGGTCGGAGGTGATAAAGCGCACAGGTGGGCCCTCGCGGAAGCACGCAAAGCACCTGACGGGATTCCCTTTCCGTTCCGAACCATTCTCCAATGCCCGCACCGTGTCTCGAAATCCAGATCTAGTTATTCTTTTGGATTCAGCATCGCACCAAAGGCCGACTTTAGCGCTCCGCGGCGGCCAAAACAGCAACGAGGTTAACAAGTGCAGTGACAACAAACACGTAGAGGGACATAACATCTGCGCCCAAGGAAAAGCACGGCCCGCGTCACGCCGCTCAGTCTTGCGGTTTCCCCGACGCAGTGAAGTCAGACTTGCTTCTGCTTTTAGACGCTATTCGCAGCCACGGAGGCGCTAACTACCAGTGGCGCAGCATGCGGAATGTCTATCATTTAGGGTGAAACAAACCCTGGAAAAAAAAAAAGGAACCCTGACGAGCATCTGGGGATTTGGGCTTGTCAGAAAAACAAATAAATGATGGCAAATCCTTCCAGTGGGTAATTTTGTCATTTTTGATGGAGGCTGTGGAAATGTCCTTTGCAGCATTCAAACGCGTCCAGACATCCGTCTGTGGCCCAAGTCAGCCACAGACGGAAAGCATGTGCCTTTACAAATCCGTTGCCCAGAAAACTGCTTGCGCATCAATTGAGCGACTAACAAATTGCTGCTCGGCGTGCGCCAGAAATCAAACAAAAAACAAGCAAGAGGCCGGTTTCGAGGAAAGTCCCGGACAGACATTATTATTGGCTTCGTGGGACCCGTAAACACCTGCTGTTGGGATCGCAGAGGATCTAGATGTTCATCTGTTTGGTTCGCCCACCCACCGGGTGGACTCCAAACCTCAAATTTAGAACGAAAGAAGCTTTTAGGATGAAAGGCGAATCCACCGGGAAAAGTCCCAGTGATCGCATTTGCGCATTAACCCGATCTGTACGACCGAGAACCGACACAGGCACCGAGACCTCCTGTGCCAGCCGAGATCTCAATACAGCAATCATCACAAATGTATTATTCAAACACCAAAGGAAGGTCCTCTTCCTCATTTGGTGGCAGGAAGTGGCCTGCCGAGCCGTCGGTCGGAGTCACGCTCGAGTCATCGCTCTCCTAGACTCAGCGAGTCACCGCCGAAATGATCCTTCACGTCTCTGACAATGTAAATGTCACTCAGCTTCCCCTTTGCGCGAGTGTGTTAAGATCGTGACAAGCGCGGAGGACGCGAACGAGGCAGGCGCAGCTCTCCGACTTCAGGATGGGTAACGTGATGCGAGGCGTGCGCACCTGTAACAACCTCGACAGCGGCCATTGTGGCAGTCCTGCGGAAGGTGAGATCTTGAAAGCACGAGTAACTCCAGTCGAACGTATGACATTGTCGGGACGAGCCCCTCTCACACTGTCAAAGACGGCCGATTTACGGCTTTTCTGAACACGCCAGTGTGAAGGGTTATGTAGAGAGAAGAGGGGGTTTCAGTTGAGCCGGGAAATTCCCAGCTTCTAAGCTCAAATCAGAGGCGTAACAAAGGCCAGACAGCGACTGTGTTCAAGGAAAAAGCAGAAAGTCGGAAGAGGGGTGTGAAGTCTCAGCGTCCGAGGCCCAGGCGAAGAATGCCACATATTCCCCAGAAACTGATCCTAAAGAAGCTTGAACGACTGATTGGGGGTTTCAGAGGCCATCGTTTGACGTGTCTTTTGTTGTTGTTGTTGTTATTTTTGGATAACGATCTGATCTCCAGACTCCGAGGAAGACACGGCGGTTGTGCTCGGCGACTACCCGCCTCCTGACGTCAGCGAACCCATCTTTCGGATGGGGGAGAAGCTCGGCATTGTCGCACAGTATGCACGTCGCTTTGCATTTTGTACAAACAAGACTTGAGGGCACTTCTGACTCCTTGTTGCCCTTGCCTTTCTCCGGTGTGCAGGGAGGGCTACTGGAGGAAAGCCCGTTCGCTCCAGACGGGAAAGGAGAACTTCATCCCCGGGATCCATGTGGCCAGAGTGTATCATGGGTAAGTACAGCTCCAAAAATACAAAGTGCGGAATAAGGCTTCCAGAACATTGTGTTGTTTCTTCCTTCAGGTGGCTTTTCGAGGGGGTGACGAGGCAGAAGGCTGAGGAACTTCTACTTCTACCTGGAAACAGGGTGGGCTCCTTCCTGGTGCGGGAGAGCTCCGCAGAGCGAGGTGAGGACGCTCACGTCTGCTAGCTCATAAGCGCTTCCGATATTCACCGTACGAAGCGTTACAAGCTTTCGGTATTTGTTCAAACGTGAGCCTTTTCCCCTCACGACAAACACTTTTTTGTCTGCAGCCCTCCCCGACTCATGCAAATGTCGACGGTGACTAAGCGTGTGAAATAAATTAGCCGCGTTACTGCACAGGACTTCAACTTCTGCTTTTTTTTACACCGCTGCAACTTCCTGCACTCTGACCTTACGACTACAACGGAAAACTCCCGACAATCTCGAAAGGCGTGTCGCGTCTGTTTGTAGGCATGTACGTTCTGTCGGTCAAGCACGGCATCATACGGCACTACCGTATCTCCCGACTGGACAACAGCTGGTACTACATCTCCCCTGGCCTCACCTTCCAGTGCCTGGAAGACCTGGTCAACTACTACTCGGGTGAGTGCGTGTACAAAAAAAACCCGACGCGGGCCTGAAACCCGCGTTAACAACACTTGACGGCGGTTCCGTTCTTCATTGAAAGACTTTGCGGGCGGTTTGTGCTGCGCGTTGACGTCGCCGTGTCAGTCCAGCCGAACGGCGCCGCCGACAGACGATCCGCCGGTTGTCGCGAGACGCCGTTTGGACTGGAAGGAGCGAGACGGGTAAAGCCGAACCAAGCTCGCCACCGCGTGGAAACCCCTCATTGACTGTATTGTCTCAACTTGTTCCGAACCAGGACGCGGCCGCCCGGCGACGGCGTGCTAAGCTACGGCATCAGGAACAGCGTGTCCGCATACCTGTCCTTCTCCGAGTGTGAAGAAGCCCGAAGCAGGAGGGCGCAAAGCAGACGGGAGAAGGGCAAATCTCTTTACGGGCTCCCTGAAAAGAGCCCGGCGAACATCGACTACGGCGCCCTTTAACTTTAACATTTCGCAAAGGGGGCGGCATCGCTCAACGACAACACAAAACTGTTGGACTGGACTGGAAAACTTCCTGTTGGTTTCCACCGTCAAGTTTATGTGCTGTCTTTTTCCGCCACGACGCAGACGTTGTGAAAGTTTCTCATTTGAAATTTCCCCGCAAACATCCGGCCTGGCTTTTGCTTATTTGCCGAATTCCCCCAGCGTCATTCATATTACTCATCGGCTGTGTGGTGTTCGAGTCCCGCGACTGCTATTCCCGATTTTGTCCGCAGAATGTAAATATTGAGCAAGTGTAACAATAGCAAACACAACTTTGCACTTTATAAGCACAAACAAAGTGTGTAAATAAAATCGGCGCCTTCGGCCTGCTGAAGTCTGAGAATGTAAACAGTCAGTGGGAGAAAGTTGAGCTGTTCGAACATCTTCACAGTTTAACAAAAAAAAAACGAGAAAAAAACATTGTCAGTTTCAGTTTCGCTTGCGGATGTGCTTAACCCCCCGCCCCAAGTCGCAGTTCCGCGTGAAAGGTACTGACGCAGAATACAGCGGACAAGCGTATTTCCCGGCTCGTGAGGTCGCATCAGGGACAAGAGGGGAGTTGCGTGAAAGGGAATGGTTAGCGGAAATTTGCCGTAAAAGAGGCTCGGGATTCCCGCATGATCCTGTACTACAGAACACGCCGAGAGGAAATCCTGCATCTGCGTCTTTGCCCGCATCGGCTATAAACGTTAACGGCTTCTTCCTCGTGGCCTTTACGATTTGACAAACGTGCAAAAATGTTCCTTACGGAGCGAGAGCGGACGAGTCAGCGTTTCGTTGGTGCAAAAAGCGCAGGATCAAATAATGTCTGCTCTCGTAAAAATCAATGGCGCGTGACTCGTCGGCGGAAAGCCTCGTCACCTCCTGTGGGCGCTCGTGTAACGTCATCGTTGCCGCCGGCAGTTGTCGGCCATTTCGTTATGACCGTTACTGCCACCTACAGGACAGGACCGGACATGTCTGATTGCTCGGCCTTGGCGGAGGTCCGTGCGCTTAAAACCCGGCCCACCCATCTGTGACGTGATCAAACAATTGTGTTTATTGCAGAATCAATGCGAATGTGTTCATTGAATTGATTTCGAATTGATTTCTAATCCGTTCATGCATTTGCATTTGACCTATGTCAACGAACTGGCCCCCCCTTGTCCATTTTAGAGATGACCTTTGGCCCACAAACGTTGGGCCAGCTCTGCATTAGGTGGCGGAGGTGTCCCTAATGTTGTGACCGGCGAGTTTCAGCCTCTCTCGATCCAAAAAAAAAAAAAAAAAGGGTGATTTAAAGGCGGGATGAGAGGAGGAAATGAAGCAAGCGAGCGATGGTGTCACGGCCTCGGTCGTCTAATCTCCACATCCTCCCGAGCAGCTGTCCAAACGTCTGACTTCACCTCCAGGATGGAAGGATGCAACACGCGCACTCCTGCCTGCGCGTTGCACTTTCTCGCTGGCCAATTCGCTTTTGCTTTGTCATATTTTGCATGAGATGGTTACGGCACAATTACTACAATGCCATCAACCGACCCCGTGACCTGTGATGTCACTAACAGAGGAGCCATTTAGCCCTTTATTAAGCTATCCTTCCTAGCATGGTCAGGCGTTCACGTGGGCTAATTAGAACCATAACGTCATTGATTATGGCATACAGTAATTGCCGCGTAATTACCGATATTATGGCTTGAGCAGTCAGGCTGAGAAGCGTTGCGCACTTTTGCGTTACTTTCTTGTATTTCTTCGCCCCGACCGACGTCGTTTGAGAAGAGCCATTCGGCAGCGCATCAGCGCGTCGTCCCTTGCAAGGTGAGACGCGCAACGTGGGCCAAGTAGCGGGGAGACTGGTGGCGGTTGGGGGAAACGGGAGGCCATATTTAGAAAGAAAACAAAAGCGTTTGCACGTGGAAGGTCTCAGTGCAGCCCACGAGGAGGGACGGGCAGCTCAAGCTTTTCTGGGAAGACGTCGGGGGGAGAGTATTTGGATCGAATTTCAAGACGGAACATCCGCGAAATAGTTTCGCATTCGTCCTCCTTCTTCTTCTTCTTCTGGCATGGTGCGTCGCCAAGCGTTAACGAGGCTGGCTGCTGACTACGCGTTTATTCACGTCAGCCTTGTAAAAAGACAGTCATTAAATGTTATTACCTGCCTTATGAGAAACGTGGCAAAGTGGAAACGGTTGCAGCAATTAAGGCAAAATGAAGGCTCGGGTCTGGTTTAAACACGCCAACTGAAACCTTTGAAATACCTCGGGGGGGGGGAATAGTCAGACACACTCACTCTGCATCCTCGCTGGCTGAGGGTTCGTTCTTTCCACTGCCGCGAGCTTCTGGCTGAAGCTTCTCTGAGAAACGACACACGGCCGGGGACCAGTCTGACAATGAAGATGAACAAGGTGGATGAAATAACGGCAGGAAGTAGTCCCGTGATTGATGGCCACGCATCTGCTAGTGTTGAAATGTGCCACTTTTCCGAGAGAAAAAACATGAAAAATGTCTTCTCAGACGCTTAACGTCCTTGCTAAGAACAGGAAAAATGTTCAGTGTCCTATTAATTATAACCAGACGCAACTGTTAGCTGCTAGGCGCTCTCAATCACGCTCACGAGTCGGACTGACGCTAATAAAAAGCTTCACGTCAATGCTAACCCGGAGAATCCACGAGCCAACAAGTGATGTTCATGCTAATAAACAAAATGTCAACGCTAGTAGGCAAGGTCCACGCTACAAAGGGCTGCCACTCGCGAATCTCTTTAGAATCGGTTATCCTATTGATTCTTCCATCGATTGATCGCCCCCAATAATTCCAATGATGAAATAAAACGCTTTCATGCCAACAAGATATGCCAATGCTAACAAGCAGCGTTCATGCTAACAAAAATGTCAACGCTAACAGGCAGTATTGACGCATCGTCCATGTTGACTAGCGATATCCAATCTAACAAGAAATGTCAACTGACAAGGGATATCCATGCTAACAAGCGACTACAATGTTAGCATCTCGTTAAAGTTAGTAAGTAAAGCACCAGGCGACTAGAATGTCCTCATTTTAGTCTCGGCAAGCCATTAGTCAGATTTTTTTAACGCAACTTTTCAGTATGTCTAAATCGCTAAAACCCCGAGGGGGCAGCGCTTGATGGGAATAGTTCAAGGAGTCGAGAAATGTCTCATCATAAAGACGATTTATAGCGACGTCTTCGCAAAGCCACGGCAGCGATTGACTTGAGCGAGGCCTCAGAACACAACAACTTCCAAATGATTGATTTCGTGCAGAGAACGCGAAAAATACGCCACAAGAAGCTAAAACACGTTTGCTATGTGAACTCTTTAAAAAGGTCAACAATGTGATGGATGAGCTTCTCGTTGCCACGGCAGCCACGCAGAAAAACACAAAAGCACTTTTGGCAACTCGCGACACGTAGGCGTGACGCTAAAAAAAACACTCCATTTTTATTATTTTAGCAATGAACTACACCACAAGCTTGATATGAAAGATAAACACATCCATATTTTCGCTAATTTTGCCGATTTTCCAGGATCCAATGATCACGTTTAGGCGCTTCAGCGCCGCTGTCGTTTTTTGCCATGCACTTTACGAAGGACTTTCCTGAACTATGAAGAACTAAAGTCAAATACTATCTTCATACACAAGCTTGCCATTGTTGCAATTTTCCAGGAGATGAATTTCTTCCGGCTTCTGATTGGCTACAGCAGCCTGACAATTCGGACTTGAATGGTTTATGACGAGCGAAGACGCATCCTGGCCTTGGCCCGTCTCCTTCTGCGTTTCCTTATCTGGCTCTCCGAGCTGCTGGACCGGCTCCATGTGCAAGGAGGCGGGGGGACGTGCGGGGGTGCCAAAGAAGAAGCCGAGTGTGGCGCTGGTAGCCGACGTGGAGCTACGTGCGCGCGCCTCGTGCGTGACGCTGCTGCGGACGCTCCAGCGACGACGACGGCCCGTCGGTGAACCTCTCGGGGAGGAGCGTTCCAACGATAAGTCGTGAAATGCGGGGAATGTACGCAGACTGACAGATGCAAAGATACAAATAGATAGCAGAGCACCGCTCGAGGCTTACGATTGCCCAAACCGCAATAACAGGAGCGCCGAGGAGCCCGCTGGCGATCCTCAAGGAATGGTCGACACTTATGTCGGGATCATTATTGGAACTTTTACAAGTCCAAAATGGTAACATTAGCCCCCCCCACCCCCGCATCAGTAGCAGCACAGTGACAAGCTGCATGTACCTTTAAAGGTACATACAGTCATTTGGCTCTACGGGCACGCGGGGCAGTGACCCACCAGCACCGACAAATGTGAAAGACGTCTCTCAAACTTATTTATTTATTAAAGCGTAGTCTTTAAGTTTGACATTTGTCTCATAATCACTGCAGTGCTGTTTTTGTGTGTGTGTGTGTGCAACTTCCTCTTTATGCCGACTCTCCCTGTCCTTTCTCTGCTAGGGTGGGAAGCCACCGTCAATTTACTATAGAAACAGCATAATATATATGAGTAGCAGGGACCAATGTTTTTCGGGGCTCAAATGATTGTGCCCCACAAAGTCTGCCTAGCAACAAGTAGTGTGGGACCATGGGGTAAAATATTCAAACAAATTCTTTAGGTTCCTGCGCTTCTTATCTTGCTAAGATTTTACTCTGGTTGTCATGTTTTATTATTTAGTTATTTTACTAATTATAACCCCTCAAGGTTAAATTCAACTGACACTCTACACTGTCTCTAGTCTGCCTAGCAACAAGTAGGGTGGTGGGGGACGACTAACAAATTCTATTTATTGCTGCGCTTTCTAGCTAGCTAAAATGCAATTGAACTTGTCAACATTTACGAGTAATAATCTTGATAATAGATATACACTGTCTTCGAATTTTAAACTGAAACAATTCAGAGAGCAACAGTAATGTTCCCAGTAGCGTGACCAAGTGGTTGGTGTGCCCCCATTTTGCGTCCATCTCAAAACACGAAGGATGACACCGAACGCTTTTTTTTTTTTTTTTTTTTTTTAACATTCTCAGGCTGACGCAACATTCTCCCGTTAGGTCGAATATTTCCACCCGACCGTTGAGGCTTCCGTGTCGCGTGAGACTCATGGAAAAAGGCAACAAGGCGGCCCCGCAACAGCAAAACTTTCCGTCTCGGCAGCGGCTCAATGCACACAGTAAGATTCACGGAAAACTCATTTGGTCCTCAAAACGCCTCACGCACACACACTCGTTCTCTCTTTTGGCGAGCAAAGATGATGTCATCATTACTCAACCTCTTTCGCGTCTAATCCCACACCTGACACTTATGACTGCGCTGTATGCAATTGATATTATATTTCCATATCGGGGGTGGCAAAAGTGCTCACACTCCGTACTTAAAGACACTCGTGCAAAAATATATTTGTAAAATAGAGGTACTGGTCCAACTCATTAAGTGAAAGTAACAATGAAACAGATTATGGGAAAAAAGTCAAATTAATTTTTACTGTCAAAGAGTTTTTGTTTTTGTCCCCCCTCCAATCCACATTTTTAGATTATCAGTGGCCTGACAACACTGATGTTGGTTACGCTAGTGTAACAAAAATGCCTTATAATTGCCATTATTTGTCATTTTGCCCGAGAAAAAAAAAAATGCACCAACTACGATCCCAAAAACACTGTAATATCATTTCAAACTCATGGCTTACAAATTATTTGAGTTGGGAAAGTTGCAGCAGAAGTACAAGTGTGAATGCACATGCGGCCAAGACTCTCTGTCCCCTCCACTAACAACCCAGGCTAAACTTCGCTGCTCCCAGACATACAAAGCTGTTCATTTCTCAGTGCACATGTATCACCTCAACAGACATAGTTCCATGACACCAATGCGGTTCTTATCAGCCAGTGCTTTGCCGCCCTCTTGTGGCATTTCACAGTGTTACAGAAAGAGCACCGAAAATAAAGAAATTAAATAAACGAAAATAAGCGGGGGTTAAACGTATTATGGAAAACTGTATGTTTAATATTTGTATACAAATAGTTGGACAGTATCCTGCAGTGCCTTCAAGTGTGGAATTAAACAGCCAAGCAAATATTTAGTTGTTTGTTTTTTATTTTTTGTTTTGTCTAGTTGTTGTAGGAAATGTGTCTGCCAGGGAGGCGGAAGTATTTCTGTGGCTCGGTGAACAAATGTCACAAACCAGTTAACACTGCAACGGAATCTCAATGGGTGCGCCGTTGGCTTCTGCTGAAGAATGTCACCGACGTGATTGTTTGGTGAAGTTGTTGCCCCCAAACACGAGCGGGACGGAAATTCGGCCCACTTGTGTTCAATTTAACAAGAAATATCGACAAACGCTGACTTACCTGATAACTTAGTTTCATTTAACATATCTTTTACATATAAAAGTTACATGATAGGCTCCAGCGCGCACGCGAGCCGAGTGAGGAGAAGCAGCTCAGAAAAGGGATGTTACGCTTTGCGTCGTCTTTGCGTTCACGCGGAACAAGACAAACCGGAAACATTGTCCGGACGTTTTTGTTTTTACAGACGGACCATCTTCTTGTGTTACACCGATTCCTGTCCGACGCGAAACAAACAGTTTCGATTTGAAATAATCGCTGGTGGCGGTCACATTTTTTTCCAAACATTTCATGGACGACGAGGAGCACAAAGATGCCGAAACCGCCGCGCCTTCGGTGATCGACCGTTACTACACACGATGGTACAGAGCCGGTAAATACAAACGAAACGGTGCTCGTGTAAGCAACCTGTTAGCCTAGCCTAGCGTGTCGCTGTCGTCACCTTTTGCATAACATTAACGAGTCATTGGCTCCAAAATGTCAGAATTACCTCCTTTTAATTGCATGCTGATGACACTACCATGAATAATGGCTTGAAAATAAAGTTTAAAATGACCATATCGTTGCCATTAATTAACAACTCTGTGTATTTTATTCATAATGATAATAATAATAATGTATGTAATAGATATGAAGGGAAACCCGTATGAGGACCATTGCATCCTTCAGCATTCCAACAGGTAACTATTTGTGCTTTAGTATTTATTTCATAAAGAATAACTATCCATTACAAAAAAAAAAAAAAAAATATATATATATATATACACACACACACACACACACGTGTGTATATGTGCGGTTGTTTTGTGTCTTCAGGATATGCGTCATCACCTTGGCCGAGACTCACCCGCTGCTGGAGAAAGGGCGAACCATCGCAAAGATCGACTACCAGATCAGCAACGGCTGCAGCCGCTTAAACAACAAAGTGTCCGGAAAGTCCAAGCGGGTAACGCCGTGCACCCTGAATGTGTATTTTTGCTTTTGAGCCCGTCTTTTTACCCCTTTTTATTGCTGCGCGTCCGCCAGGGAGGTCAGTTCCTTACCGAATTTGCTCCTCTGTGTCGGATAACGTGCACGGATGAAAGAGAGTTCACCGTCTACAGGTGAGCCCTCCATTTTGGATCCCAAATTCTCATGTGGAGGATTTTAATTGATCCCAATCTGTCTATTGTGGCAGCTGCATCAGGGGACGTCTTCTGGAGGTCAACGAGAACATTCTGGAAACGCCGGCCCTCTTACAGGAGAAGGTAAACATGAGTTTTTAAAGTTTCTTTTTCTCATCATAATGTCAAATACCGTGAGATTCGTGGTGCTCCGTCTGCGCAGCCATCCACGGACGGTTACATCGCCGTCATCCTGCCCAAGTTTGAGGAGAGCAAAAGCATCACAGAGAACCTTCTGAGTCGGGACGACTTTGAAAAGCTCGTCGCCGGACGAGACGCCGCGCAGGCGACGGCGGTAACGCAACCGTCCTGACGAAGCCTCGTGTGAAAAAACAAAAAATGAAATGTGGAAGAAGTGTTGCTCTGTGCCTTCACGCCAGCCACGTCTTTGGGTACACTGTGCCGGAGAATATTCAGCATAGGTTGGAGTGTTGACTTATTAGACATTTGCATTTGATTGGGCGAGTCCACTTTTGGGGGACTAATGGAAACAGGCAAAACGACCCAAAACTTCTGGGCGTGGATTCTAGAGACTTATTATTATTTATTTTTTTTGTGGGTCTAATCATGACATGACGGCAACAGCAATTTAAGCTGTTAGTTGAGTTTCTTCAAAGTTCGCTGCCGCGCACGTGGTGGAAAAACCAAAAATGCTTCCCGATGAAGTGTACAACATTTCGAGGAAATGCGGCAGACTTCCTGAGACACGGCTTCCTTCCGAGTTTTGCTCATGACAGACACGTTGCTCCGGGGGGCAACTTATTAAATGTTCTCGTTTTATGGCGAGTCATCCAACTGCGTCACCGCGCTACGCCCGCAGGCTATGACAAAAAGTCAAAATGTCTTGCAATTTTTGGGAGCAGCCCTCCGTTTAGTGTACGTGCTTCCGATTTTGCAGCAGTTGCGAGAAAACAAATTCTCGGAGCTGTGGGAATGGTCAAAAATGACTCCTGGATGGCCACCTTAGTGTCTTTTCCATTCTCGCCTACAAAATGTCACGTTGCTTAGTTCAACTCTCTTGTATTGGTTGTAATACCTAATGGCGGTTGTATAGAGTGAAAACATTTGAGTTTGAAGCCTTATTTATGGTTTACTTAAGTTTTGGGTCAATGGCAAATCATGTTTAGTTTTGTATAGATGTCACTACAAAACAACCAACAGTGACGTAATAAAAAATAGTTTATTATTTAGCCATCGTGTCATTTTTTTCTTCTCCTTATATCCAAAACTAAAGCTATGATTTCTTCACGTCTGAACTTTCCCAGCATCCTTCGCTGCTCTCAGTCTGAGACGAACAACAAAAAAGCAGCTCAACACAAATTGATGCGCGTGCACTTCCATTTGAACACTCGTCAGTATGCATGGCACGTAATGCTTACAAATCACTCGTATGATCATATTTGGCAATTACATGATTATTATTATTATTTTTTTTTTAGTAGTTATATGGCACATAGTGTGTAACAGTAGCGGAAAATGGACACATCACGACAAGACGACAATCACGTAGCTGGTGTGCAACATCACAGTGGATATCAAAAGTCTACACACCCCTGTTCAAACATTCGGTTTCTGTGATATAAAAACAAAATATATATGCTACTGAGCGAGTTCATTACTTACTGATGGTTAGCTGGTTACAAACTGGGATGTGGCTGTGTTCAGAATAAACCAATCACATTCAAACTCATGTTAAATGAGAGCCAGGATTTAAAGTACCTCTGATGAACCCGAAATAAAGTTCAGGTGTTCCAGTAGGCTTTCTGACATTTTAGTTTTCCATCACACAGTTTCCCACATGCGTTTGGGAGATTTCAAGTGTGTTTTTGCAAAATGTATAAACCAGGGTTGAACTTTTCTTCCGCTGAAACTGGGGCCTTAGTCAAGGCGGAGGGAATTATGAACAGTTCCAAATAGCAGGCAGTGCTAGTCAGTCATGAGTCTGAATGTGATTGGTTCATTCTGAAGAAAGCCACGTCCCCACTTGTAAGAGGGTGCGTGCATGCAATCTCAGTTATTATTGAAGACATTTTTTTTTTTTTTTTTGTATGTTGATCTCATTTGTTTACAGCACAAAAAGCGTGCATTTGAACAGGGGTGTGTAGACTTTTTATATCCACTATATTTGTACAAGACAAAACAAACATGGTCGATGTCACCGGGGGCAGGGTTAGTTCTTGATTCCACTCGGGCGGCTTCGTCGGGGTAATAACGCCCTTCCCGGCCCGGCGCGTCCGTTAGTTGCTCTCCAGCAGGTTGAGGCCGGACAGGTGCTGCTCGAAGGGCTCGACGGCAAAGTCGTCGCCATCTCGGACGGGCGTGGGGGCGTCCGGTCGCCAATCCTGCGGCGAGCCCAGGCCGCTCCGCTCGGACTTGGACTGCGAAATGAGGACGTCTGTCATAATATCTGTCTATCAAATAAACACAACAGCCGCTTTTCATATTAATGCTATTTCAGCATTTATTTGACATACAGTCGTGCCCGTTTATCACGCGGGTTACGCTCCACAACCTCCCGTGACAGACCAAAATCTGCGACCATATATTCATTTTACAATTTCTAGATTTCTATTAAAACTTTATGCATAATACCTATACAATATATGCATGTGAGGTGCAGGTATTATTTTTGTCCACTTGTGGGCGCCGTCATCACGTGCTACACGGTAATGTCTGTTCTCTCTTTCCTCCCGGCGCGCGGTTGTTGCTACGCGAGTGTGCAGTAACGGTCTGTGTGGATAAGTGATAAAATTACATATTAATTATTTTAAAAAAAAATCGGCAACACAGTACGCAAGGTACAACTGTACTTGATATCCATCTTAGGGTCCATGGACTAGTACGTCTTTGTCGTCGCTAGTAAGACAATTCAGTGCACTAGTACGAGTAGTCGGCAAAACCGTGCACTAGTTGACAACGGTATTTTCCCAATACCACCAGTGACACTCTAGAATTCTACTTGTTAACATCTAGTACTTCCACAAGTAGTACAAATAGCACGCAGATGTCAACTAGTGCACACAGTAGTTGTCGTACTAGTAATCGGCCAGCCGAATTCAAAGTCAATTATTATTTTTTGTTGTTTTTGTGTGTGTGTGTTTGTGCGTTACCTTTGTGTTGCGCTTGTTACACGCCGGAAGGAGCTTGAGGATGAGGGTCAGCACGGCCCTGGTGGTCTGAACGGACGAGTCCACCTTCACAAACGCAACACAGGAGCCCTCAGCAGCAACTCGGTGCTCTTTTTGTTCTTGCTCTCACGTTCCGTCAGCTCAACAACAACAACATTACAAATCCAAGACTTTTTCGACGTACGCAAAAGGCTTTTTTCGCTCAGATATTTACAAATCTGTTGGTGAGCACTTCTCCTTTGCCGCCTCACCGGCGTGGCATCTGAAGTAAAAATAGGCCTTTTGTGTACATCGATGAAAAATTGGGGCAAAACAAAATGTTTCTCTTTTTGTTCAGCACATGTCAAGCGTGTGCAGCGCAAGTGCAATGGCGTAGTTGCGCAGTACCTTCTGGAAGGTGGCGCTCTTGCCCTGCACGGGGGTCCGGGCCCCCGCTTGCAGTTGTTGACACAACGCCGCCAGCGTCTCCACCTCGGACGTCAGCGCCGACTTCTCCTCACTGAGCGGCTGGAAAGTCAAGATTTAGGAAAAGAGGGGAAATAAAAATAGACCACTAGGGTTGTTGTATTGGCATGTTTGGCATGTCCAAGTTTGAAAGCAGTCGGTCCCCCAAAAGTCCCCACTTTGTATTGCGCGGCCATGCAGCAGGGGGCGCTGTTTGGCCGGTAAATACCTGCGTGCACAAAACGTGCAGCGACGAGCACAGCTGGAGTCCTTCTTCAGACAGAACCTGGAGACCGCCGCAACATCCGAGACAAACAAAAGAAAGAAAAAGTGATTGCAGGAAGCCGAGGTCAAGCGCGCCTCATCCTCTCCGGAATCAATCCCACGACAAATGACATCATTTTAAAGACGGGAGGAGGTCCAGGACAAGAACAGATGCGCAATAAATGCCCTTCATGTATCCCACAATGCTTTGCGATCACGACAGTTCAATGGCCATTGTGCTGCTCCTTCTGATGTGCGCAACTTGCCCACCAGAGGGCGGTATGAAACAAACACGGGTATACAGTGGACCCGAGCGATTTGAGGGGGCCGGGGACTGAGCCAGACAACTGAATAGTGAGAATGCGCAAATAATTGACGTGCCCTTATA
The DNA here is from genome assembly GCF_024500385.1 of Phyllopteryx taeniolatus. Lineage (NCBI taxonomy): Eukaryota > Metazoa > Chordata > Actinopteri > Syngnathiformes > Syngnathidae > Phyllopteryx > Phyllopteryx taeniolatus. The sequence goes on along the minus strand of NC_084522.1, from coordinate 2,002,506 downwards.
ATAATAATAAAAAAACAAAGTGTCTGATAAAAATATACGACTAAGCGGGGTATTGGGTGAAAATCTACATGTGTCGCAATACCGTTTATGTTCAAATATCTGTTGCTTACAGAGCTATAACAACCGCAACATTTATGCTAGTGTCGCTAGTCCGTCAATGGCATTTTGCGTTGTGCGTTAGCATCAAGCTCGTGGACTTCCGTAAGACAGTTTCGCTGCCACCATCGCAAACTCGTCCAGTAAGTCGCAATACCTCTGTTTGAGCGAGTCAGCACCGAGTGAATGATTATGAACACAGCCGAGAAAAACAAGAAAAAAAAAAAAAAAAAGAGAAGAACCACCTCAGCTTGATGGAACAGATCGAGTGTGGTCTTCAGCAGCCCCTCGCCTCTGGGAAAACGAACGGAAGCAAGAACAGAAAAGAATCCTTAACACGTATGAAGAAGACGAAGCTACGAATGGCGAGCGCTGTGCGTTGCCGCGTGCCCACCTGGTGAAGAGGTACATGTTGTAGGCCATGCTGGCGACGCTCTGGCTGTGGCGGACCGCCCGCTGCTCTTGCTCCTCCCACTTTTCCAGCTCGGCGTCCACGTCGGACGACAGCAGCCGCAGCTCCAGACCCGCTTTGGCCACGCCGCTCTGCTCCTGGCAAAAGAGGAAAACGCGCACCAAAGCGCAATTGGAACCTCGTGGCGATGGCGGTCGCTTACATTTTCTGACGTATGACCAAAAGTTAGCTTTTGTTCAAATTGGAGCAGATAACCTTTTATAACAAATGAAAGTGCGTACAGAAGATGACACAAAAAAAAAACAAAAAACAAAAAACCTCAATTCAATAAATTTTTTTTTTTTTTTTTTAAACAAACGTATGCATAGCATTACTAAAATATTCCTCAAAATAATTAAATGAAACATTTCTATATTGATAAATGAATCCAAATAATTAAATGCATTCAATAACGAATAAAGGTTTTATTTAGCTGATCTAAATAAAACAAATTAAAAAATACATACATTAACTCGATAATAATAATAATAGATTAAATAAAAACATTCAATGAAAAAGCTATGAAAGATAAATGCATTAAATGGCAAAAAAGGTATGAATGCTTTAAATATTGAATAAAAAAAAGACCATAAAAATAAATACAAATAATTATATAATACAATTTATAAATACAAATGCATTCATTAAATGCTAAAGTAAATCAAATGAATGTTAAATAATAATTATACAAATACAAATAAATGAAAAATAAAGAAAAATATAAGTTTAATGAAAAATACAGCTATTAATGAAAAAGCATGGAATGAATAAAATTACCATGACATTCGCTGTATTTGATATAAATTTGCACAGTATTTGTATGATTGCTTTAGGGGGCCTCACCTCAGCGTCCAACTTGACAGGCTTGGCGCTCTTTAGGTTAGCGGAATGCTTCTGCAAGTTAAAAAAAAAAAAAAAAAGTGTCGTCATGCGATGACAAAGGAGGCGTGTCATCAGCGTATCGATGGGCGCCGCGCTACTCACTCCGGATCTGGGAAGTGACAAATATGCTCGTTTGTCTCCTGCGAACACAAAAAGCATATTTAATCCATACGTTTAATCTGCACCGTGGCTGTTCCCGTGTGCGTGCGAGCGCCACGGCGCCGCGCACCTCGCTTTCCCTCGACGACGTCGTTGATCTCGCGCAGCAGCAGCGCCACGTCGCCCAGCTGAGACTCCCAAGCCTCGCAGAACACCTCCAGGTTCTCCTTGGCGATCTTGCTGGACGGGTGCAGTGCCAGGGTCTGCGCCGCCGAAATGATCTGGGGGGTGGGGGGGGGGGACGGTGCAGTGGGTATCAAAAGTCTACACACCCTTGTTCTAATGCCAGGTTTCTATGAGGTGAAAATGAGACGGAGAAATAATTTCTCAACTTTTCCACCGTTAATGTGACCTGAAGAACGCAATAGAGGAGCCAAATATTGTTACATAATACTAAATAATATATTCAGAACTTAGTATTATGATTATATTCTCCTATTACTATTGTTGTTGTAAAAAATAAACTGTCAGTGACAGCCTGCATGAGAATTAAAGGTAACAAAAAGTAATAATAATCAAAGTTGAAGGCGGCGTTAATTTGTCCCACAGGAAATGAGGTCATCCCCTGCGGTGTTCTGATTAATAGCCAATTAGCCCGTTGGGCCGCCAGTGTACCGCCACATTATCGACAGCCTGACTTTTCACCTCGTCGGCCGTGTAGTCATTACGGCGCGCATCCCGCCCGGAGGACTGTACCGGATAATTACCGCACCGCAAACACGATTAGATGAGGGTGATGCGGACACTCTGTTCTCAGACATGTCGGACGTCGTTTGTCTGCTTGGAGCCAAACGCGACACAGACAGCGAGGGCTCGATTTCTATCGGGCAACGTGGCGCTTACCTGCGGCCCAATGACGTGAAAGGTCTCCTCGGCGTGTACGCAGGTGATCTCCAGCGGCTCGGTCCCGGACACGTGACACAGCAGCCGACAGTTCTGCGGGACCGCGCGGGAAACAGGAAGTGCTTCAGCGACACCATTTCCCGCAAAGACCACCCGCGCTCCGTCTCTTGTACCTCCACCAGCTGCTCCTTCTGCTCGGTCAGCGTTCGGGAATACTGCGCCACCGCCTCCAGGTTGCCCTCGGCGCCGGCGGCCTTGAGCGCGCGCAGCGGCGAGTGCTCGGCGTGGACCCTCAGCAGCTCGGAGGCGCGGCCCACCGCCGCCTTGTGCAGCTGACAGGGGGCAAAGTCAAAGTAGTTACAGAGAGAATGACACTTAGTCTGTTAAGCTAAATGCTAACAAACAATGCAAAACAGCATAAATGGGCTAACAAATAATTAGAACCCTTTAAGCAAAAGATGTTCAAACACAAAAGGTGCAGCAACACGTAGACATACACTATAACAATACTCACAGGCATTACCCGATAGCATGAAATAAGGACGGTATCGGCCCGATACCGATACCTGGTATCGGTACTCCCCCATCCCTAATTTGAATAACATTACATTTTTCTCCCCCCCAAAAATATGAACGAGTTATTGTAACATTATGACTTTCTCTCAAATATAAGAATGTTTTATCATAACATTGTGAAATTGTTTTGTCAAATATAGGCAACTTTTCAATTATTATGGCATTTCGGGGTACACAAGGTAATTAGGGTTACGAGGGGTCCTTGGACAGCTTTCTCCCCTGCAAGGGCCTGAACAGTTTGAGAATCCCTGCTCTAAAAGATCTCCCCCTCGCCCAAAAATGTGCTCGGCCGTCCTGGAGGGCCGCTCACCTCGCGTGTGAGCTCGTTGACGCTCTGGCACGACTTGGCGATGGCCACCTCCAACTCCTCTGTGGTCTCCTTGGCCTGGACCGACTGCTGCTGGGGCAAGAGCAAAACAAAACAGGAGATGTTTCACGCACAGTTTCCGTAAAACGTCAACCTCATGGCTTGTTGTGATGTGGGAATGGAAGTACAGTGGTACCTTGACTTAAGGGTGCCCCAACTTGACATCTTTACTCACCATCTCGACACACACTTTCTACTACCTACTGCAACACGCACTTTTTTCATACCATAAATATATATATTCTTTGTCCGGCATCTCTCTGCCTCATAGTCGACGTGACAAGCTGAGATAGATTCAGGTCTAATCTTTATCTTCTACTCAAAAGCTGTGCTGATGTCAAATCCAAAGCGATGCAATGCCGCCATCTGCAGGCATTTCTTAGTCATTACAGTGGTTTACAAACCTGAATTTCACAGACAAGCTGGGCGAGACCCTCTTCCGCGCCTGCCCGTTGAAAAACGTACTTGACAAAAATATACGCCGGTGGCAGTAAACGGTGAGATTTCAGTTGACGAATATAAACGTCCATGGCAGTGAATTAGCTAAAAACGCGTAACAAAAAATATTTTGATAGTTATTGGAGGCTGGAACGAATTAAACCGCTAAGTCGGGGTAGCACAGTATTGAAGGTCCGTACGGCCTGGGTCCAGGCGTGCAGCAGCTGGCGGGCGTCCTGGCGGGCCAGCTGGCACATGCCCAGGATGGCCTGGCGCTGTTCGTGTCCCGTGTACGGCGAGTCGGTGAAGTCCTCCGTGCGCTCCACCAGCGCCTCCAGCTGGCGGCCCACGCTGTCCGGCAGCGAGGCGTACAGGTCGTCGCGCAGGCACTCCACGCTCGTCTGCAGGAAGGGAACGCCAACATTTCATTCACTTTCAACGTTATCAACATTTAGGCTAATTTTTTCGGTGTATTATTTGGGCGGCGTGTAGAAGAGAAAAGCAGCATTTGGATGATGAGATTAAATATTTTGCCTTGAACTTCCCCCAGGATGAATGTTGTAGCTACATTGTATAGATTGTGTTTCTTGACTTCAATTTGAATGGCTAAATTACATTTCAATTTGTCATTTGGGTGGAAACATTTCCAAAACTTCACATTTTTCATTTGTGTATAGATACATTTAAAGAATACTTTTCATTGAATTTTCATCATGATTAATAAAGTAGCAGTAAATTTATATAGTTGTATTTTATGTGTAGATGACAAAAATTTAAAAAATGTTTCTTCAATTATTTTGTTGCTTTACTTTTTAATAGGTTGGGAAAAAGGTTCAAAACTTTTGTATTTATATTTATTGACTTTTTAATCTACATTTACATAATCATATTAATATTCATGAACATTCGCATTCATAATGAGTTTGTTTTAATATATGTATACATCATTTGATATTGAATTAAAACATTTATCTACTATGTGTGTTTATTTTATTAATCCTTTATTTTAAACGTTATTGACTTTATTTTATGTTTGTCTTGAAAGACCCTCAGTATGTATTTATTATATATCATTTCCCCCCCTTTATTATTATTGAAGCGGAAGAAAAAGATATTTTGCGCTGATACTATTGATGTGAAGGTGGTTTGTGTTGAGCAAATGAACAAGTGAATTCATTCGTGATCGTGTACGTGCTCCAAGCGCAGTGTTGATGCTTTGTGATCTTCCCTGTTCTAAGCGCTTTGCTGCCATCTTTTGGCATCTTAACGCAATTACAAAAACCTTTTGCGCTGGTGTCAATTATTTGTGTAATTAATACTGTCGATGAGCTACTCGCGAAAGTGTGTTTGTGTGTGCGTGTGTGTTGAACAATTGAATGAGTCGCACCTTGTAGTCCTTGACGGCGTTGTAGACGCTGGCGGGGAGGATGTTGCCCGTGCAGCCGTGAGCCTCCGTCACGATGTCCACGACCTGCTCCAGGGCGCAGCGCATCCGCTGGAAGACGGCGTCCTTGTTGATGCGCGCAGACTCGCAGTCCGGGTGCCTCAGGCAAGTCTGTGAGCACCAAAATTCTAAATTCTAAATAAAAAAACGTCAACATAAATCTGGATTTGTTTTCCAACGCCACCGCAAGCTATTTCACCTTGGAGGCCGTCAGGAGCATCATGGTGCATTTCTCCAGCACGGCCCGAGCCGCGGCCATACGCGCTTTTTTCTTCTCGTCTTTCAAGTCCTGTAACATAAACGCGCAACACACACACACACACACACACACACACGTGACCAACCGCAGATACACACACAAACAGGCATTGCGAACACACGCACGCATGCAAACAGATGCAAAAGTTGAACAAACAAACACGCAACCGAGCCACACAAAAACAATCAAACATATACACATTCACACAAACAGACACACACACACACGAGACTAACAGAAGTGACACACGTACACACACACACACATGAAAACATCCCAACACACACAGCAGATGGTAAAAAGTGGCTTGATTCCATCCAGCTCCTTCCAACTATCTTTCATGCAACCATGAAAGGACCCCCCCCCAAAAAAAAATAAAAAAAGAAATAATCTACAAAAAAGGATGTCATAAAAATAGAACGGGCGGGATTTAAAGTGCACCTCCAAAAACGGGAAGTGGGCATGAGGAAGATTGCGAAACGGACAAAAGAGTCAAAGCGCTCTCTCTGCAATTTAGCACAAAGACGACGTAATTATCCGTCATTATTTCGCCCTCTCGGCGCTCGTCGCTGAGCTGCAACGCATAAAAGGTGCAAGCTGCTCCAAAAGCCAAAGTCGGCACGCGCATGCACTTCTGCAAATACGCACGATGTACACAAATGCCAGGAAAAGCCTACTAGAAGATCTCAACTGCAACGGTGGTTCATCAAGGCACTTTAAATGATGGCAGGTGTGTGCTGGCTGCCATTTCACATGAGCTTGAATGCGATTGGTCCATTCCGCACACAGCCACATCCCCAGTTATGAGAGGGTGCGCGCACTTGTGCAACCACATTATCTCAGTTGTTTATTTTTAATTCCCCTATGGAAAATATATTTTTTAATTACGTTGTACAGGTTATATTAACATTTAATGTTGTAAAAGGTTTTAAAACCTGGCATTTGAACAGGGGTGTGTAGACTTTTTATACCCACTGTCCCTGTGCTATACGTGTGGGTCTGAGGGGGAATGAGTGAATGAATGGATACATTAAGATACCATCATGTATAATTTTACTGACTACTTATTTGTATTTTTTGACATTTTGTATTATTTCCACGAATTAAAATTCCATGCATACATAGGCCAGGGTGGATAATTAAAAAAAAAAAAAGCAAAAAAATAATTAGCATTTTTGTTTTTCCACTTTTTTTAAACAGTATTTTATCAGTCTATATATATATATTTTTTTTTTTACATTTTAATTCATTTCATTCTTGTTTAATTATAGTTTGAATGTTTTTTTTTTTTTTTTTTTTTTTTTTTTTTTTAATATTTGTGCCTGTGACTGCATCTAGTTTTCCCCCCCAATGTAAACCATAAAACTTCCATCACGCCACATCACCACAATCACACTTGCGTTTGTTCTGCGGGAAGCATCCCCCTCGGCCCCCCCCCCCCCCACCACCCCCCCCCCCCCCCCAAAAAAAAAAAAAGAAAAAAGAAGAAGATGATTCATGCCACATTTGGCACGCAACTCACGTTCTGTCTGTCTCCGGTGAGGTGGGCGAAATCGACCATCTCGTTGCCAAACTGGCTGAAGATCTGCACAAACTCCTGGAAGGTGCTTACGTGTTCCAGATGGTCCAGAGTCACCAGGACCTGACACGAGAGAGGCGTTTAATTACCTTCGGAAAAAAAAAGAGAAACCAAATTTGCCAGCCTTGATGTGACCTACACAATATCGACAGGAACAAATACGAGTAAAGCGCAAAGTTTAGCTTGATTTTCTACAACTGCAGCACTGTAATTAAGAAAATAATCATAATAATGCATTTTTTGCCGACTCCATTGCCAGGACTGTCAGTGTGAGGAACAGTGCGAATGGTTAACCCAGGAAATCGGCCGTTCACACCGTGTCCGCATGGACTGTCGCTCGCGTCATTTAAGCAGGGCACGCCTAACGGACATTTACTCGGATGGCGACCTCAAGTGGGCAAATAAAATGCCTGCACCTCTCTCCAAAGAGATCCAAAGTGCACTTTGACAAATTGGCATGAAAATACATGTATTAAATCAAACAATGTTCCCCATTTTTACACAATTTTTGTCTTTAATTTGTTCCGTGAGCAATCTCGTAACTCAAAACACCAGTATCTCAAGTCATCGTTCCCCTTTGAGATAAACAGAAATGCTGTTCATCCGTTCCAGCACCACATTGTGCCCTTCTGGTGTTTATGCCTGGGCCACCAGAGGGCAGTATTATGCAGCTATACAGACACACAAAGAAGAGTTTCACAACCAATAAGATGCAGTAATACTAGCTGTTCTTGGCAGAGGATAAAGAATATATGCTTGTGAGTATTATATTGTCTGTCAATATGCATTCAAATAACCCGTCTATGGCGTTTTGTTTTACCTTGTTGCGCGACGCCACGATCTGCTTGATGACGATGCGGTCGGCCAGCACCAGGACTTTGGTGACGGACGACAGCAGCAGGCGGGCGGCCTTCACCATGCCGGTGCGGTCGCTGAACACCGTCGCCGAGGGCGAGGGGGGCGCGCGGGCCGGGCCCACGTCGGTCAGCTGGGAAATGGCGTCCCCTGCAGGACGGAGGAGGTATTAAGTCACAGAGCGCCAAGGACGACGCGATTTTTGGAGCGTCATCGTGCGTCCCAATACTTTTTGTCCACCGACTCCACGTCAGCAAACTCACCGGCACGGCGCGCCTCGAAGCAGGCGTGCCCCATCTCGTCCTTGAGTTCGTGGTTCTCCAGGGCGATGGCCTCCCCGACGGCGACGAAGCGGCCCACCGCCACGCTGACCGCCTGGCCCACGCGCTGGATGGCCGCCGAGGTGCGCTCAGACTTCTTGGGCCGATCTTTGTGGTTGATCAGCGTCGTGATCTGACGTTGGAAAGTCAAGTTAGGACTTCCTTGGCGGAGGTAAAAATAGAAACATTAAGGAAAGCCCACCCGAGGGTGCCTCTCAGTCGTCCTACTGAGCGTATCTATTATGCATGCCTCCTGCCAATTATTCATCAATTAACTATTAATTGCTCCCACCCATCTGCATACAAAAGGACTGATGCTGTGGACAATATAATAAAGGAAACAAGTTATAAAATGCCTAAACGGTTAATAAGAGTGTAATAAATTGTTTATCAACAGTTCATAGTAGTGTTATGATATTAAAGAGAACATATGTGGCAACATGTGCAGTTACCATAATCGGAGAGAACTGTGTTGTTATTTGAATCGTCGATGAATCTGTCCATTGCTTTTCCATTTTTCGATGAATCGGACAAGAACAAAAGCTTTTCAAATGTCAATCCTTTTATTGAACAACAAGACATGATTTTCAATTGACAGCACAGAAAATGCGCAAACGCAAATTGATGATGATTCAGTAACTGATTTGCTCCGTCACATCCGTCAGAAAATCGGCAAAAATGACGATCGTTATCAAAAGATGGCACGTCGGCAGCGTGGCGAGCACCGGGAACTCCCGAAGAACGCCGGCCGCGCTGGCGTAAATAAATCAGCCAGGGAACAAAAGCCGGGAACATCAGCGGCCCGGGGATACGGACGGGCCTCGGACTGGAATGCCAGGAGAAAGTTTGACGGCGGAGGTCGGTTGCGTCGTCTCGACGTGTCAGCGCAGCGAGGAGTCACGAGCGAGGGAACGAGACTTTTTATTGGCAGCGTCGCCACCGGCTGGGAATGCGCCACGAAGACGCCTTCAGGACCATAAAGTAGCAAACTTTACAGGCAAGTGGAAATGAGCCACGCCTCCTGATCACACGGATTAATATAAAGAAGCGTTTGTCCTACAATAGCCCAAAATTCTGAGACAGACAAAATTGGGGACAAAAAATGTATGTTCAAAAATATTTGGGGAAAAAAATTTTTGGGACAAAGTTTGTGAACAAATGTTTGGAACCCCAAAAATTGGTGGACAAAATGTTGCAACCAAATGTTTGCGTCCAAAAAGTTTGAGTCCGAATATTTGCTCATCATTGGACCAACAGGAGAGGAAGAAAGAAGACGAGGACAAATGAGGATCGAGGGAAGGAGCGTCGTGGCGTGAGCGCAGGCTGAGAATGCCCTCGCGGGACGCGCCAAAGGCCACAAAGCGTTTTGTCGCATTTTTCGCCCGCCCGTCTCGCGTCTATAGCTACGTCGCGCTACTCATCCGTGCCGGAGACTCCCGCTATTGTCCGCTCGGACGCCATCAAGAGCCAAGGTGGCATTTTACACCATAATGACCGCTAAGAAACGCAGCTCTAAAGACCTCACAGATAAAACAACTAGTGTGGAGACACTAGTACAGTGTACTACTTTGCGGTGCATTTTTTAAGCGCTCGCTATAGCTCAGACTCCTCTCTCAGCTCAACAGTACAACACGAATATTAGAGGAGGATGACGAGTACAGTGGAGCCCGCCACACGCACAACAAAAACACAAACACAACAACAACAACAAATACTAATCGGACACAGATTGGAAAAATAATCCGCGAAGAGGTCAATTTGTGGGTGCCGAACCGCGCTGACGAGGGGGCAGTATATGATTGTGACGGCTTGTATCTCAAAAACTAGATTTCCCCCCCCCCCCCCCGATTTTTTGTGGCGCCATATGGAGGCCATTAGCATTTGCCTATATTGCCTAATGGGCGAATTTGGTTGATTCTGTTTGTGTATTTTGACCCAAGAATGTCAGAACGGTTTTAAATTGCGTAAAGTATTCTCTAATGTTTTTGCGAGCGAGTGTTTTCGGCCTTTGGGTATCGGCACGAAGGAGGGAGGCCGCCGATGCGTTTCCCGGCAGCGCCGCCGTCCTGCTGCCAGCTCTCCCGGCCGGCGACTTCCTGAACGCCCCAACGTGCCCCCTCCCCCCCTCGGCTGCAATTATTTCTCAGCGGTCTGCAGGTTTCCCGTTGCGTCGTTTGAGAGCGTCTGTGTACAAGCCTCCTTTGGGCCAACTCGGCACACTCACGAACCCTAGCCCTGCTTTCTTGAAACCGTACTTTAAAACCCTGAACACAGGCTTGAAGAGCATAACCTGAAACACTTCATTTGAAAGTGTAACCCTGATTTTGGAACCCAACTCTGAAATCATAGCCCTCATTTGACACCCAAAAGCAGGCTTGAAACCCAATTTACAATGTAAGCAGGTATTGACCCCGCAGTAGAGGAGGGGGGGGGCTGCCATTTTGCAATATAGCACGTGACGAATATCAGGTCCGCTGGCACACACAGTCGGCCTTGAGCAGGACGCCTCGGCTTGAAACCCTAACCCTTGTTTAAACTCATAAGGCTGGCCTTAAATCCCAACTTGAAACCCTAACCCTGGCTTGAAACCATAATGTGCAACCCTAAACCTGTCTTTAAAACCTTAACACATTCGAAACGTTAACTCCACCTTGAAACCCTAATTTGAAACCTTAACCCAGGCACACAAAAAATGAACCCAGTCTTGAAACCCTAATACTGTCCTGAAATCCCAATTTGAAACCTTCAACCTTGTTTGAAACCCTACCCCTTTTTTTTGAAACTCTCATTCTAAACTCTAAACCCTGGCTTGAACCCAAAATGTGACTTAGCAAGATTTATCGGACTTCTTTTGTCGATGTGCTTAAGAGTAACATATCCTCTCTCTTGAAACAAAAAAAACAAGGACTAGGAACTTTTTCCCGCAGGGTTGATATAAAGTCCGTGAAACCGGAGAAGAGGAGCCGTCTGCTGCTGATAAAGAACGAGCGATAAAGCAGCCGAGGGAGGGAAGAGCAGATGGACGCCCGCGATGGGCCCGATAGCGGCGGCGGCGGCGAAAGGAACGAGAGCAAAAGCGCCAGCGACGGAATCAAATTCCGTGTCCGTCCTGACAAACACGAAGCGGCATCCGCTCGATTTGCCGCGTCGACTACAATCGGGGGTGAAGCGAGACGGCGAAGGCGAGCCGGGGAATCGATCTCCTTGCCGGAACAGGAACCGTGACGCCAAACCACTGTCACCGTTCAACACCTGTTGTTAGCCTCGTTAGCTTAGCACATATTGTGACTCAGACTCACGTTAGCAGATAATACAAGAACTTTGCTTCGCCCTGCCTCAAAGGTCGCGAGTCTTGATGTTTGAGGGATTCCAAAGATTATGTGGACCAGCGTATGGAATTTTGGCCTCAAGTTAGTAGCATAACGTTAGCATTTTGTCAAACGACAACATCTTTATTTAGTAGTTATTTTGTGGCTAATACATGTACACGCTTGTCAATTTCTGAGGGATACAAATGACAATACAGTAGCATAGCTTTTGGGCCTTTCGCTAGTAACGTAACGTTAGCATTTTGCCTAACAACAGCGTATCATTGTTTTGTAGACAATATAAGTTAATGCCTGTTGAGTTTGAAAGGATTTAGTTCAGTATGCGGACGTCCATGTAGCTTGCTAGCTAATGTTAGCAACTTCAGCTAAACACAGCATAACATTATTTTGCAAATAAAGTACATTGCTTATCTTCAGACAGTCGATTTTTGTGAGGGATTCAAATGACAAATGCGAAGATCTGATGGCTTTCAGGCCTTGCGTTCTATGCATAATGTTAGCATTTTGAGCTAAAACAGCATCGCGTTATTTTATAGAGCTGCTTTGCTTGGAGCAGACAAAGGTGTCCCTGTTATTTTTGACAACTGAATATACGGGCGACTGCAGAACCTTTTCAAATCCTTGAGTAGGGCTGCAACGATTAATAGAATAAATCGAATAATTTGATGAGAAGGTCAAAGAAACATCTCTGCCTTCAAGCTTCGCTGTTCTAGTTTTTCCATACTGACAAATGTTGCATGCTCCAATCTGAAATAATTTGGTGCTCATTCGCTGACACCCACGTCAGTCACCAGGCCATGCCCAACCTTTAGAAGCCATACACGCTCAAAGTCACAGATACTGCGGTGTAGAACGTGAGGATAGCGACCCCAAATGGACAAAAATAATAGTTGCACCTCACACACACACACACACACACACACATTACTGTGTTAAGAACGCAGAATCCCTTTTTATCCGATTACTCGATTAATCAACGGGATAATCGGTACAATACGCCATTCGCAAAAATATTAGCTAAGTGCAGCCCTAGCCTTAATGAATTCGGATTAGATGTGAGTTTTTGGACTTTGAACTGAACATCCAATCAAAAACAAAAACAAACAAGCTGGGCACAAAGCCCGAGTTTGAACAAACAAGCCAGTCACAAGTCGGCTCTTGTGTCGTCTGCCTAGCGAGCGGAGTTTAATGACCGGGTAATTAAATAAAGTCCCCGGCAGGATCAACCCGACTGCTTGCCAACTCGGCCTTGGAGAACATTCCATCAGTCATCAGGATGGGTAATTACACGTAATGGACAAATAATAGCGTGCGGCGAACAGCGTGGCGGCTTCCCACAGCTGTAGAAGGATGTGCTAAAGAAAAAGTAGCACGAAGAGGGAACGTCCTGACCGAAACACAAAAGCCGATCGGCCTGCCGCTCCACGACTTATTTTTGCGGGATAAAAGACTCCGCCTGAAGGAAACGGTCTCACCCCACTTTTGCTTTTGATGGGAACATAAGTCGGCAGGTGTGGGATGGGAAAACACACAGACAAAAGTGAATGACTTCATCAGTTCATCAAGATTAACATCGAAACCAGCAGTTGAGCCTTAAAGGGCGAAGATGACTCAAGGCCTTCGGGCCAAGAAAGCATTCAAGAGACTTTTGAGCCTTGACAGAATGCACCGGCTGGAAACATGAGCGCTGAGAAGGAATGCCGCCCCCACCCCATCCAGTCGCCGACATCTTTCAACGACATAATGGCCCGTGTTGTGACACCCGCCGGCTTACGTCACGGTTCGCCGTTGCACATTCACGGAGTCACAGAGTCGGGCCGCAAGTGCCAAACAAGACCCAAGACAATGATTGCAGTTTGTGGCGAAACAGCCAATCAAGGCCCGAGCCTGCTTGCGATTGTGCCACTTTGAGCAAGTTCCCTAGTCGAAGTCCACCAAAGACACAATGACAGCTTTGGTGTCCAACGGTCAATTTGTTTCTGACATTCCAAAGATATAGTGGTGAAAAGGTCCCTCCTTGAACAACTGGATTGCTATTTATAGGAAGCGGCTGACTCGTTTATCGATAGCGCGTCCGAGGGTTTCTTGGCCGAACCCCCCAACTCCCCTCCCCTTGTCGTCATGCCCAGAAATAGTGGCGAAATGGGAACGTCGCACCGTTCCCCCGATAAGAGCTTGCATGCCGTTTCGGTGACACGCCAAGGTTGGATGATGTCCACGTACAGAAACGCTGGATTATCACCAAGGAGATAAAACTCTATCTCTTCCCGGCAGGTTCGAGACCGAAGATGTGTGAGAATCATAGCAAAAGACCGCAGGACTGCTATTACTCCTTAAACACTCCCAGCACGGAGATATCCGTTTCAAGCGACGGCCTCTCTGCTTTGTGCGCTACCTGCAGCCTTTGGCTCGGGTTTCGCCCGGCCGCATAGCTAATGAGTTGATCCGGGGACAGCAGACTCTCTGGAGAGATTTAGATTCAAAAGTGAGAGGCCGGCAAGGCGGGGGCTTGCGATAGGAAACAAAACGAGGAAACCCGGGCAGCGCAGAAGAGGAAGGACGGAAAGCATTTGAAAATTAGGTGTCGCACATTCGATGAGAAGCCTGCACACAGCCGCACGCAGTCGATGTCATCTGTAGGAATGGTACAGATGCGGAAGGGGGTGTTGAAATATTCCAGGGTAGCGTCAGAGGGAGGGCGAAGACTGTGTGGAAAACTGGGACCGGGGTTATGAAGTTTCACACCGAAAGAAACGATGCTACCGAAACAGAACATAGCCGTGTCCGTAGGGCGAATCTTCTGACTTCCGAAACAGCTTCAGCGGCGTGACAAAGGCGAGATCTCGGCAGAGAGTCGAAAGCCGGCATCGGGCTATGAGGTTTAACATCCGATACTGGCACGGCAAAGTCCCGCGTCGGTGAGTTCCGTCCGAAAGACCACCAGCGAAGAAATGCTCACATTTTGTGGGAAATTAGCACCTTTCGCACCGCCTCGCTGGCAAAGTGCCACATCAGTCGGATAACGTCAGCGACAACTGCTTTGGACAGAAAACCTAGGCAAGAACTCGTGCTTGGTCTCGGCCTTTCGACCGGGGAGCGCCATCCTTTAAGGACGCCGGACTTTGTTTGATGAGCGTCGCCTCGCAAACAGAACAAAATGAATCATGTGACATTCAGTACAACTTTGGGAAAACTTTACCGGTGGTGAAAAAGATAAGAACATTGGCCGTTGCCTTTCTACGTCCTTCACGTTGGCTTTGTTCTGTCATGTTAAAGCTCATCTGTCTCAAAAGAAGTCATTATCTGGAAGGGGGAGTGAAAAGCAATTAACGCTTACGAGGCAGACCGAAGGCCTCCTCCGTCGCCGTTCTGTCGGGAGCGGAAGAAGAAGAAACCTTTGGGATGCCGGCTCGCTTCGTCCGCCGCGCTTTTTCTCCCGTCGCTCCTCAATCACGAGGAAGAGGCGAAGCTCGAGCGAGACGCCCCGACCCGAAGGCCTTTAGCCCAGTTAGCGGAAAACGCCAACAGAGGAGCTTTGAGGGCGGCCGCGTGACCGCGAGACTGCGCTCATGTGACTCCTGCAGCATTAGCGCATTAGCGTCACCGCCGCCTGCTTTTTGGCTTTTGAAGCGTTGCGCACCGACGGCACGAGGCCACAAAGAAGATCAATCACACTTCGGTAAGGTAACAATAGGGAAAGGCACAACGGAACAAATGCTAAGTGTGAAATTGGATATGTAAAATTCAAATCCAAGTTCCGCCGAGATCACAAATGCTCTTTTGTGGAATGAATTTTAGTCAACATTCCCACGGACACGATGGGCGGCGGCCATCAAAGAGCGCTATCGCTCGCGTAGCTCGCGGGAAACGATAAAAGATGGCTGTCTGAGAGGCCGCGGCACGCCCGCCCGAGAGTCGCATTTCTAGTCCTGACCGGGCGCGAAAGCCGCCATCCCTCCGCCACCGCCTCGCTCGGCTTGGTTTGAGTCACGTCCAGGAGTGCGTGTGGGGGTGGGGTCGGGGGGCAAAGGGACACCACGTCACGCTACATTAGCCGCCACATCCCCGCTGATAGAGATCGCTTCCTGTCTATCTGATTGGCCTTTGGTCTGCGCGCAGTCCGCCGTGACGCCACGACGTCCCGAGATCATCGTCATCGGATTAAGCGCATCTTTCTCTTGGTGTAGCAGCATGAGGTTCACCGCCCAAGATTATTCCCATATGCCTCATTCAGTACAGTAATGCAGAATGTGCATATTATTTTTACATTTAATAAAATTTGCGTACACATCAAATGTAGATTTAACAATTACATAAAAAAATTAATGAATATAAAGTACTTAAATTCAATAAATCTAAAAAAAAAAAATGCAATTTTACTTTTTTTTTTTTTTTACACTTTCAAAGTAAACCGAGCAAGTAAAAATTAAATCTAATACATTTGACACGTACATTTGAAAATGAAGTTTCACCATTAAATCAAATTAATAAATACAAAATAAATGCATTTTAAAAGGAAATGTGACAATGATAAAATATCACATTTTAAAACATTTAAATAAATAAGTCTAAAATTAATACATTAATAATAATGTAATTCAAATACATTAAAAGATCTCCAATAAATAAATACATTTTAAATCAAAGTAAATCAATTCATCTAAAATAACGGGAATACAATTAAAATAGATTAAAACAGCTCAAATAAATGATCGTTAAGGAGATTTTTCTTTAATTAAAATTAACTAGGAAATCTAAAATAACATTTTAAATATTTAATTTTAACTTTAAGAACTAAAGTTAAAAACAGGAACTACAATATAAACTAATTTAAAAATAAAATGTGTATTTCCTGGCCCAGTGGGTATCAAATTTAAAAATCAAAACAAACAATAATCATGAAATAATCTGGTTAATATTTTTACAAAATATAACAATATATAGAATATGTACCAGCACCAACACGACCGCAAAGTCGACGGAATGATGATGTACGAGTTCATCACTCCAGTAAGACGCTTTTTGCACGCTCATAATGACGCTGCACTAAGCAATCATCTCTCAGCCAGTCAGCAGACTTGAAAGACATTTCCCCTTGTTAAGTAGCCCCCCACCCCCCCCCCCCCCAAAAAAAACAAAAAACAACACCTTCTTTATTTGGTCCAACATTTGCTACTTCCAAGCGGCCACTTGGTTCCTGACAAGGATCCTCGACTATTATTGGCCTGCACTGGCTTTTAGGCTCCATTCACACATGCAGGGTTTCAACAAGGACAGAGAAAAATGTGCAATATTACTTTCATTCAACCTTGTAGCTAAACTACAATCATTGGTCGTAAGTTGTTGGCCCGGCAACCGACACGATGGTGCGCCTCGGCAACGGTCGAGATGAGTTGTTGTTCCTTTCCCTACCCTCGAGTCTTATTCAGCGGTCCCGTAGAAAAACACACTTTTCATGCGGAAGAGCGTCAGCTGCGGAGGAGTCGACGGAGCCTTTTATCAGCACTTAACGAGAGCGAAAAGAATCAATGGTGACTCCCCGGGATGATCGCGGCGTGGACAGACAAACAAAGCTGTTTACCAGCATTGAGAGGCCGTTAGCGGAGGATGGAGAAAGAGCACCTGCTCGCTAATAGCACGGCGCTTACGTCATCGCCCAACAAGCCAATCAGAGGGAAGCCACTGCGCGGTCGGGAATTGAGGGTTCGCTCTCCGATCCCTTGTGTGCTTTGACTTTGAGATACGAGCGCGAGATGGTGGAAAACTCAAACGAGAAGCCGCTAGTCCAATGTTAACACGCGATGCAAAACGCCATAGACGAGCTAACGAAACTAGCGTCAACGGTGGAGTTAGAATGTCTTTATTTCGGAAAAGTACAAGGAATAATGATTCGCGTGTGATTCACTAGTCATCTGTTACTAGCTCATTCGCTGAGCCACACGTCACTCACCAGGCCTTTTAAAGCTACACACATTCAAAGTCACAGATACTACAGTGTATAACGAGAGACGGATTGACCCCAAGCGGACAAAAATAATACCTGCCCCACACATGCATATTTTGTATTAGTATTGTTGCTTAAAAATAAGAAAAACAATGTGGAAAAAAAATAAAATCAAAAAAATCCTCATGACAAATAAACGCAAATTAATTGATAAAATGGACTAATCGCACCGATATAGTTGGTGTAAACGTGGTTCACGATGGTGGCGACACCAGGCCTGCGCGCCCGCACCGCAGGTTGATCGCTTTGGTTTCTGTTGACTCAAAGCAAACAAACGCACATTCCAAAGCACGCACACACACACACACACACACACACACACACACACAGACAGATACATAAACCCGACTTGCGCAGTCGCAGCACAGTACACACAAAAGACAATTATCTGAGGAAATATGACAGCAGCCTTGAAGGAAAGTGCGAGAAAATACAAGATAAGATGTTACAAGACGGTTTGGCTTTCGACGGCGTCGGCGGGGGAACAAAAAAAGCTCCTGCGCAAATTAAGAGACAAAAAAAATATGTTAATGCGCCGCGCAAAATCGCATCCCGGAGCTTTTGTTGGGGTTTAAAAATATGCAATCCAATTTGAGCAACAAACAAAAATAAGCCTTAGAATTGCATCATGAGCACAAATACAACTTATTTCTATTTTGCAAAGTGCAACTGTAAATCACTGGCGACAGGAAGCAATCGAAATGAATAATAATAATAATAATATGCTCAATTTGCCATTTTTTCACCAATCAATACGATTGGTCAGTCCTCACGTTGTCTGTTATTTTTACGCATCATCTTGCACACTTGAGCGGTCTGAGAAGTGTCGTCAAACGTTTTCGTCACTTTGCGGGCGCTGTGTGGCATTATTATAAGATCATTAGACACATTTGAATCAACTCGTTTGGCTAAAAATGAATTTCTGTTATGTATTGTGCAGAAGGAAGCGGTCAGCCACGAAGGTACATTTACGTGCAGTCCTTTCCACCGAGTCAGCTCATCGTTTTATTTACTGTATCGCTCCTGGCTCGAGACAAACTTGTTCGGACAGCTCCATTGGCCGAACAATTATTCCAGAAAAACGCAAAATCCCCGTCACGGCCCATCAAACCCCGAACGCCTCGCGAGGGCCGAAGACCGGCCTGCCCGCGGCGCCGACAAAGTCCTCCAGATTAGCGCCGATCGCCCCGAAGCGTCGCGGGTACTTTTACTCGCTCGCCAATTACATCACAGCTGGGGCCCCGCCATTAGTATGGAGATGCCGACACACGCGCGCACACCAAAACCAAAAACTGACTGACTTCCTACAGACTGAAGCTAAAAAAACAAAACAAAACAAAAAAAGAGAGGCCTCCTCAGTGTTGCAAATGAGAAGAAGTGACAAGTCATCATGCGGTGAAAGCCGGGGCGGGGGAGGCAGGAAGCGCGGAAAGCGGAAATGGAAGCACAAAGCATCAATAAAAGTGGAGAAGGCGCAAGCGTGAATAGAGCAGAGCTGGGCGGGAACGTTTGTGTGCGCGCGGGAAAAAAAAAAACATGGAGTCTCCCGGGGCTTGTAATTACACGGCGGCGGGAGCGCGGCTGGGTAAGAGGACTCGGGAAGATCGGGAGAGCGCATCGGACAACACTGACGATTTTTCTCATTTCCTGACCCGTGGGAATCTAATGACACACACCACCACAACAACAACAACAACAACAACAACAACAACAACAAGGCTACCTTCAGCCAGCCACGTTTAAGGTGGCACTACTACTCTGCTTTGATGTTTTGACAACGAACCAATCGTAAATATATTCTTCTCGCATTCAAGTGTGTTCGAAATTGACTGGAACTTCTTACGGTATCTCGCAACGGCAACTTGTCAGCTCACTTTTGCTTGCGACGTAAACTTGAAACGCTAACATCAAACAGTAACTTTCAAACAGTAACTTTTTGCTTGCAAGTTGCAAGTGGCCAATCAGCAGCAGCCCTATTGTTGCCATCGCGCCTTTTCCAGGAAGCAGCTTTCTCGGTGCTTCTGATTGGCTACGTCTAATCAGGCTTTGGAACACACTCACTTCCGATTGGCTAACACAGGACTTCAAATTCCTCCTGCCCACGAGCCATGTGATCTGGAACGAAGCCGGCCGTGATTGGATGATCCCCTCCCGGCCCCGCCCCCTCCCTTTCTACTGAATGACATCATTGGGGGAAAAAAAACAGCCTTTGGAAAAATCCTTATCAGTATTGCAGAGGTCTGTTTCTACGGAAACGTGTTGATTGGAAAGAGCAAGGTAAGACTGACATAAATATTATCTTTGAAGCACAATAAAATAATAGCATAAATGCTACATTCAAGTCGATTCAAATAAGTCTTTGACAACTCAGCGGCCAGGCGTGCAACGGCAGCGCAAATTACGATTCGAGAAATAAAATCAATTGGTTTACGGTCGGCGTCGCAGCGAAAACTTCACCTGCGTAACTCACGCTTTTCACGCCAACCTTTTCCAGCAATTTCTGCTCACCTTGTCGTACGGCGACACGTTCGCGCGAATGCCGGGAGTCGAGCGATTCCGTCCGAAATATCGTGCGAACGCTGAGACTGGAAGTCAATTGGCGCATCGGCGTTCGTGCGCGGAACGCGGCCGCCCATATCGCCCGTACCAGAAACCGCCAACGCTTTTTTGTGAACGTAGAAAATACAGACGTCACGTCCGAAATATCGCGAGAGCGCGGAGACTTGAACACTAACAGTCCTGCAAAAACTCAAGCGCGGACGTTGAGGCTTTTCGCTGCGAGAGTCCAGCGTTCCGTTCACACTTGACGCGAGCGAAAATGCCGACACACGGGCAACGTCTTCCCGTCCACCGTCGCGTGCATGTTGGCTTGCGAACTTTCGGCGAACTTTCTCGGGAAGTGCACGCAACAAAGGGAGGTACATTTGTTTGCGTGCGTGTAGTTTGTTGGTCAAAACGCATACGGTGTGTGTTTGTGTTATGTAATCTTGCAGGTTCTGCCCAACAACAGTCCAACGTGAGCAAAAACTTGCACCGGGGGGGGGTAATAAAATAAAATACAATAAAAGGCAAAGTGTCATGTGCTCCACTCGCGCTCCCTGCGGAACAACACGACAACAAAAGTGTGTGTGTGTGTGTGCGCGCGCGCGTGTGTGTGTGCAACAATACAAGACAAAAAGAGCACAAAAGAGGCCAAACTCGCCGTGGGTTCGACATTCGGACAGACCTGAGACACCAGCGGGATCAGCGTCTGCTCCACCGAGCGAGTTTTGATCTCCAGGCCGGAGTCCGAGTAGCCGCACGGAGGCGAAGCCATGCCCGCCGAGCAGCGCCTCCCGGCCGGCCGCGGAGCTCCGGAGTCCGGTCGCGGCGGTTCTCCGTTTATGGCGACTGCGCCGTCGATCCGATATGTGGTGCGTGCGCGTCGACGACTGGCGGGTGAGAGCGCGGACCGCCGCGCACCAACCGAACACCGCCACCGCTGTGTGGAGGCGCGTGCACGCGCGGACGTGTGCAGCCATGTGCAGCGTGACTACAATGGGAATGTGTCCACACCACTAGTTGCATATTTACACCTCATTTCCGTCTTCGGCAAAAACTAAAAAGAAGTTACAAACTTTATTATTTATTTTTTTTAAATTATTGATTATTCGTCGCGATGCTGCTTATTATTTGTGAAAGCTTTGAGTCAGTTTGAAATTAGAAAAAGCTCGAATTTTCTTTGTATCTTTTTTCTGTGCGTGGTACGCAGGCTCCCTCTCGTGGTACACGAAAGAATCGCTGCCTAATGTCCGTTCCGTTGTATTTCACTTTTAAATGCATTTGACATTTGTTGGAAAGATCTATTGAGGTCCAATTGTTTTGTGACTTTTATGTGCAATAAAATTTTCACTGAATTGTCATTTGATGACAGATTTTGTTTTTCTTTTTTTCATTTAAGAACAGTGTAATGTTCAAAGTGTGCATGTGGACCATAAAGATTTTTCTCTCTAAAAAAAAGTTTCTCATTTTTGATGAACACTTTGGCCTACTACACTGTTATATTTTAATGCTGGTCAGTATGCCGGTACTTGGAGAATGAAGTTTTTTTTTTTCTCCGAGGTCGTACTTGGTGTCAAATGTCGGAGAACGAAAATGCATATTTCAATATTCACATAAAAAAAATAATCATTTTGTTATTGCTTTTTTTT